>NW_026961187.1:367623-735246 GCF_963924245.1 Chroicocephalus ridibundus
ACTTTCTCGGAACTGCTTCAAATCAACTAGATATCTTTGTGCTGTAAATCTCCCAACAGCCAAACGCAAATGCAGCAAACATCTCGCTGTATGTCCCACATCCAAAGTGCCAAGAGAGAGCTTGCTCTCCCTGTCTTTGAGACCTGTTTTCACTGTCCCGATGAGCTCTTTGCTAACATTCTCTTCAGAGCTGCAGTGAAACCAGGAACCACGTGGAGAAGGCACCCACACTGAAAGTGCCTGGAGGGAACATTGGGGCTTCTTCTCAGTGTCTCTGACCATAGGGTTTCACTGTCCCGGGAAAGTCTCTGCTAACACCCTGCAGAGCGCAGTGCCCAATATACAGAAACGTCTTGTGGTATCTCCTACAGGGAAAGTGCCAGGAGGGAATTGTCGAGCTTGTTCTCAGTGTCTCTGAGAATTGCTCTGATTATCCATGTGACCTCTTTGCTAAGACTCTCCAGAGAGACGTCCTCAAAACCAACACACATCTTGACATATCTCCCACATTGATCGCAGTTTCTCCAGGAACGGCATTCAAGGAGCCAGGAACTTTTCTCCCTACACTGTCCTTTGAGTTGGCCTCAAAACCAATATACATCCTGCTATATCTCCCACATGGACAGTGCCAGGAGGGAAAAGTGGGGATTATGTTTAGACTTTCTCGGAACTGCTTCAAATCAACTAGATATCTTTGTGCTGTAAATCTCCCAACAGCCAAACGCAAATGCAGCAAACATCTCGCTGTATGTCCCACATCCAAAGTGCCAAGAGAGAGCTTGCTCTCCCTGTCTTTGAATACTGTTTTCACTGTCCCGATGACCTCTTTGCTAACATTCTCTTCAGAGCTGCAGTGAAACCAGGAACCACGTGGAGAAGGCACCCACACTGAAAGTGCCTGGAGGGAACATTGGGGCTTCTTCTCAGTGTCTCTGACCATAGGGTTTCACTGTCCCGGGAAAGTCTCTGCTAACACCCTGCAGAGCGCAGTGCCCAATATACAGAAACGTCTTGCGGTATCTCCTACAGGGAAAGTGCCAGGAGGGAATTGTCGAGCTTGTTCTCAGTGTCTCTGAGAATTGCTCTGATTATCCATGTGACCTCTTTGCTAAGACTCTCCAGAGAGACGTCCTCAAAACCAACACACATCTTGACATATCTCCCACATTGATCGCAGTTTCTCCAGGAACGGCATTCAAGGAGCCAGGAACTTTTCTCCCTACACTGTCCTTTGAGTTGGCCTCAAAACCAATCTACATCCTGCTATATCTCCCACATGGACAGTGCCAGGAGGGAAAAGTGGGGATTATGTTTAGACTTTCTCGGAACTGCTTCAAATCAACTAGATATCTTTGTGCTGTAAATCTCCCAACAGCCAAACGCAAATGCAGCAAACATCTCGCTGTATGTCCCACATCCAAAGTGCCAAGAGAGAGCTTGCTCTCCCTGTCTTTGAATACTGTTTTCACTGTCCCGATGACCTCTTTGCTAACATTCTCTTCAGAGCTGCAGTGAAACCAGGAACCACGTGGAGAAGGCACCCACACTGAAAGTGCCTGGAGGGAACATTGGGGCTTCTTCTCAGTGTCTCTGACCATAGGGTTTCACTGTCCCGGGAAAGTCTCTGCTAACACCCTGCAGAGCGCAGTGCCCAATATACAGAAACGTCTTGCGGTATCTCCTACAGGGAAAGTGCCAGGAGGGAATTGTCGAGCTTGTTCTCAGTGTCTCTGAGAATTGCTCTGATTATCCGTGTGACCTCTTTGCTAAGACTCTCCAGAGAGCCGTCCTCAAAACCAACACACATCTTGACATATCTCCCACATTGATCGCAGTGTCTCCAGGAACGGCATTCAAGGAGCCAGGAACTTTTCTCCCTACACTGTCCATTGAGTTGTCCTCAAAACCAATCTACATCCTGCTATATCTCCCACATGGAAAGTGCCAGGAGGGAAAAGTGGGGATTATGTTTAGACTTTCTCGGAACTGCTTCAAATCAACTAGATATCTTTGTGCTGTAAATCTCCCAACAGCCAAACGCAAATGCAGCAAACTCTCCTGCTAGGGTTTCACTGTCCCGGGAAAGTCTCTGCAAACACCCTGCGGAGCGCAGTGCTCAATATACAGAGACTTTCTCGGAACTGCTTCAAATCAACTAGATATCTTTGTGCTGTAAATCTCCCAACAGCCAAACGCAAATGCAGCAAACATCTCGCTGTATGTCCCACATCCAAAGTGCCAAGAGAGAGCTTGCTCTCCCTGTCTTTGAGCACTGTTTTCACTGTCCCGGTTACCTCTTTGCTAACATTCTCTTCAGAGCTGCAGTGAAACCAGGAACCACGTGGAGAAGGCACCCACACTGAAAGTGCCTGGAGGGAACATTGGGGCTTCTTCTCAGTGTCTCTGACCATAGGGTTTCACTGTCCCGGGAAAGTCTCTGCTAACACCCTGCAGAGCGCAGTGCCCAATATACAGAAACGTCTTGCGGTATCTCCTACAGGGAAAGTGCCAGGAGGGAATTGTCGAGCTTGTTCTCAGTGTCTCTGAGAATTGCTCTGATTATCCATGTGACCTCTTTGCTAAGACTCTCCAGAGAGACGTCCTCAAAACCAACACACATCTTGACATATCTCCCACATTGATCGCAGTTTCTCCAGGAACGGCATTCAAGGAGCCAGGAACTTTTCTCCCTACACTGTCCTTTGAGTTGGCCTCAAAACCAATCTACATCCTGCTATATCTCCCACATGGACAGTGCCAGGAGGGAAAAGTGGGGATTATGTTTAGACTTTCTCGGAACTGCTTCAAATCAACTAGATATCTTTGTGCTGTAAATCTCCCAACAGCCAAACGCAAATGCAGCAAACATCTCGCTGTATGTCCCACATCCAAAGTGCCAAGAGAGAGCTTGCTCTCCCTGTCTTTGAATACTGTTTTCACTGTCCCGATGACCTCTTTGCTAACATTCTCTTCAGAGCTGCAGTGAAACCAGGAACCACGTGGAGAAGGCACCCACACTGAAAGTGCCTGGAGGGAACATTGGGGCTTCTTCTCAGTGTCTCTGACCATAGGGTTTCACTGTCCCGGGAAAGTCTCTGCTAACACCCTGCAGAGCGCAGTGCCCAATATACAGAAACGTCTTGCGGTATCTCCTACAGGGAAAGTGCCAGGAGGGAATTGTCGAGCTTGTTCTCAGTGTCTCTGAGAATTGCTCTGATTATCCGTGTGACCTCTTTGCTAAGACTCTCCAGAGAGCCGTCCTCAAAACCAACACACATCTTGACATATCTCCCACATTGATCGCAGTGTCTCCAGGAACGGCATTCAAGGAGCCAGGAACTTTTCTCCCTACACTGTCCATTGAGTTGTCCTCAAAACCAATCTACATCCTGCTATATCTCCCACATGGAAAGTGCCAGGAGGGAAAAGTGGGGATTATGTTTAGACTTTCTCGGAACTGCTTCAAATCAACTAGATATCTTTGTGCTGTAAATCTCCCAACAGCCAAACGCAAATGCAGCAAACATCTCGCTGTATGTCCCACATCCAAAGTGCCAAGAGAGAGCTTGCTCTCCCTGTCTTTGAGACCTGTTTTCACTGTCCCGGTTACCTCTTTGCTAAAATTCTCTTCAGAGCTGCAGTGAAACCAGGAACCACGTGGAGAAGGCACCCACACTGAAAGTGCCTGGAGGGAACATTGGGGCTTCTTCTCAGTGTCTCTGACCATAGGGTTTCACTGTCCCGGGAAAGTCTCTGCTAACACCCTGCAGAGCGCAGTGCCCAATATACAGAAACGTCTTGCGGTATCTCCTACAGGGAAAGTGCCAGGAGGGAATTGTCGAGCTTGTTCTCAGTGTCTCTGAGAATTGCTCTGATTATCCATGTGACCTCTTTGCTAAGACTCTCCAGAGAGACGTCCTCAAAACCAACACACATCTTGACATATCTCCCACATTGATCGCAGTTTCTCCAGGAACGGCATTCAAGGAGCCAGGAACTTTTCTCCCTACACTGTCCTTTGAGTTGGCCTCAAAACCAATCTACATCCTGCTATATCTCCCACATGGAAAGTGCCAGGAGGGAAAAGTGGGGATTATGTTTAGACTTTCTCGGAACTGCTTCAAATCAACTAGATATCTTTGTGCTGTAAATCTCCCAACAGCCAAACGCAAATGCAGCAAACATCTCGCTGTATGTCCCACATCCAAAGTGCCAAGAGAGAGCTTGCTCTCCCTGTCTTTGAGTACTGTTTTCACTGTCCCGGTTACCTCTTTGCTAACATTCTCTTCAGAGCTGCAGTGAAACCAGGAACCACGTGGAGAAGGCACCCACACTGAAAGTGCCTGGAGGGAACATTGGGGCTTCTTCTCAGTGTCTCTGACATAGGGTTTCACTGTCCCGGGAAAGTCTCTGCAAACACCCTGCGGAGCGCAGTGCTCAATATACAGAGACTTTCTCGGAACTGCTTCAAATCAACTAGATATCTTTGTGCTGTAAAATTCCCAACAGCCAAACGCAAATGCAGCAAACATCTCGCTGTATGTCCCACATCCAAAGTGCCAAGAGAGTAATGTAGAGCTTGCTCTCCCTGTCTTTGAGTACTGTTTTCACTGTCCCGATGAGCTCTTTGCTAACATTCTCTTCAGAGCTGCAGTGAAACCAGGAACCACGTGGAGAAGGCACCCACACTGAAAGTGCCTGGAGGGAACATTGGGGCTTCTTCTCAGTGTCTCTGACCATAGGGTTTCACTGTCCCGGGAAAGTCTCTGCTAACACCCTGCAGAGCGCAGTGCCCAATATACAGAAACGTCTTGCGGTATCTCCTACAGGGAAAGTGCCAGGAGGGAATTGTCGAGCTTGTTCTCAGTGTCTCTGAGAATTGCTCTGATTATCCATGTGACCTCTTTGCTAAGACTCTCCAGAGAGACGTCCTCAAAACCAACACACATCTTGACATATCTCCCACATTGATCGCAGTTTCTCCAGGAACGGCATTCAAGGAGCCAGGAACTTTTCTCCCTACGCTGTCCTTTGAGTTGGCCTCAAAACCAATCTACATCCTGCTATATCTCCCACATGGAAAGTGCCAGGAGGGAAAAGTGGGGATTATGTTTAGACTTTCTCGGAACTGCTTCAAATCAACTAGATATCTTTGTGCTGCAAATCTCCCAACAGCCAAACGCAAATGCAGCAAACATCTCGCTGTATGTCCCACATCCAAAGTGCCAAGAGAGAGCTTGCTCTCCCTGTCTTTGAGACCTGTTTTCACTGTCCCGGTTACCTCTTTGCTAACATTCTCTTCAGAGCTGCAGTGAAACCAGGAACCACGTGGAGAAGGCACCCACACTGAAAGTGCCTGGAGGGAACATTGGGGCTTCTTCTCAGTGTCTCTGACATAGGGTTTCACTGTCCCGGGAAAGTCTCTGCTAACACCCTGCAGAGTGCAGTGCCCAATATACAGAGACTTTCTCGGAACTGCTTCAAATCAACTAGATATCTTTGTGCTGTAAAATTCCCAACAGCCAAACGCAAATGCAGCAAACATCTCGCTGTATGTCCCACATCCAAAGTGCCAAGAGAGTAATGTAGAGCTTGCTCTCCCTGTCTTTGAGTACTGTTTTCACTGTCCCGATGAGCTCTTTGCTAACATTCTCTTCAGAGCTGCAGTGAAACCAGGAACCACGTGGAGAAGGCACCCACACTGAAAGTGCCTGGAGGGAACATTGGGGCTTCTTCTCAGTGTCTCTGACCATAGGGTTTCACTGTCCCGGGAAAGTCTCTGCTAACACCCTGCAGAGCGCAGTGCCCAATATACAGAAACGTCTTGCGGTATCTCCTACAGGGAAAGTGCCAGGAGGGAATTGTCGAGCTTGTTCTCAGTGTCTCTGAGAATTGCTCTGATTATCCATGTGACCTCTTTGCTAAGACTCTCCAGAGAGACGTCCTCAAAACCAACACACATCTTGACATATCTCCCACATTGATCGCAGTTTCTCCAGGAACGGCATTCAAGGAGCCAGGAACTTTTCTCCCTACACTGTCCTTTGAGTTGGCCTCAAAACCAATCTACATCCTGCTATATCTCCCACATGGAAAGTGCCAGGAGGGAAAAGTGGGGATTATGTTTAGACTTTCTCGGAACTGCTTCAAATCAACTAGATATCTTTGTGCTGTAAATCTCCCAACAGCCAAACGCAAATGCAGCAAACATCTCGCTGTATGTCCCACATCCAAAGTGCCAAGAGAGAGCTTGCTCTCCCTGTCTTTGAGACCTGTTTTCACTGTCCCGGTTACCTCTTTGCTAACATTCTCTTCAGAGCTGCAGTGAAACCAGGAACCACGTGGAGAAGGCACCCACACTGGAAGTGCCTGGAGGGAACATTGGGGCTTCTTCTCAGTGTCTCTGACCATAGGGTTTCACTGTCCCGGGAAAGTCTCTGCTAACACCCTGCAGAGCGCAGTGCCCAATATACAGAAACATCTTGCGGTATCTCCTACAGGGAAAGTGCCAGGAGGGAATTGTCGAGCTTGTTCTCAGTGTCTCTGAGAATTGCTCTGATTATCCATGTGACCTCTTTGCTAAGACTCTCCAGAGAGACGTCCTCAAAACCAACACACATCTTGACATATCTCCCACATTGATCGCAGTTTCTCCAGGAACGGCATTCAAGGAGCCAGGAACTTTTCTCCCTACACTGTCCTTTGAGTTGGCCTCAAAACCAATCTACATCCTGCTATATCTCCCACATGGACAGTGCCAGGAGGGAAAAGTGGGGATTATGTTTAGACTTTCTCGGAACTGCTTCAAATCAACTAGATATCTTTGTGCTGTAAATCTCCCAACAGCCAAACGCAAATGCAGCAAACATCTCGCTGTATGTCCCACATCCAAAGTGCCAAGAGAGAGCTTGCTCTCCCTGTCTTTGAATACTGTTTTCACTGTCCCGATGACCTCTTTGCTAACATTCTCTTCAGAGCTGCAGTGAAACCAGGAACCACGTGGAGAAGGCACCCACACTGAAAGTGCCTGGAGGGAACATTGGGGCTTCTTCTCAGTGTCTCTGACCATAGGGTTTCACTGTCCCGGGAAAGTCTCTGCTAACACCCTGCAGAGCGCAGTGCCCAATATACAGAAACGTCTTGCGGTATCTCCTACAGGGAAAGTGCCAGGAGGGAATTGTCGAGCTTGTTCTCAGTGTCTCTGAGAATTGCTCTGATTATCCATGTGACCTCTTTGCTAAGACTCTCCAGAGAGACGTCCTCAAAACCAACACACATCTTGACATATCTCCCACATTGATCGCAGTTTCTCCAGGAACGGCATTCAAGGAGCCAGGAACTTTTCTCCCTACACTGTCCTTTGAGTTGGCCTCAAAACCAATCTACATCCTGCTATATCTCCCACATGGAAAGTGCCAGGAGGGAAAAGTGGGGATTATGTTTAGACTTTCTCGGAACTGCTTCAAATCAACTAGATATCTTTGTGCTGTAAATCTCCCAACAGCCAAACGCAAATGCAGCAAACATCTCGCTGTATGTCCCACATCCAAAGTGCCAAGAGAGAGCTTGCTCTCCCTGTCTTTGAGACCTGTTTTCACTGTCCCGGTTACCTCTTTGCTAACATTCTCTTCAGAGCTGCAGTGAAACCAGGAACCACGTGGAGAAGGCACCCACACTGAAAGTGCCTGGAGGGAACATTGGGGCTTCTTCTCAGTGTCTCTGACATAGGGTTTCACTGTCCCGGGAAAGTCTCTGCAAACACCCTGCGGAGCGCAGTGCTCAATATACAGAGACTTTCTCGGAACTGCTTCAAATCAACTAGATATCTTTGTGCTGTCAAATTCCCAACAGCCAAACGCAAATGCAGCAAACATCTCGCTGTATGTCCCACATCCAAAGTGCCAAGAGAGTAATGTAGAGCTTGCTCTCCCTGTCTTTGAGTACTGTTTTCACTGTCCCGATGAGCTCTTTGCTAACATTCTCTTCAGAGCTGCAGTGAAACCAGGAACCACGTGGAGAAGGCACCCACACTGAAAGTGCCTGGAGGGAACATTGGGGCTTCTTCTCAGTGTCTCTGACCATAGGGTTTCACTGTCCCGGGAAAGTCTCTGCTAACACCCTGCAGAACGCAGTGCCCAATATACAGAAACGTCTTGCGGTATCTCCTACAGGGAAAGTGCCAGGAGGGAATTGTCGAGCTTGTTCTCAGTGTCTCTGAGAATTGCTCTGATTATCCATGTGACCTCTTTGCTAAGACTCTCCAGAGAGACGTCCTCAAAACCAACACACATCTTGACATATCTCCCACATTGATCGCAGTTTCTCCAGGAACGGCATTCAAGGAGCCAGGAACTTTTCTCCCTACACTGTCCTTTGAGTTGGCCTCAAAACCAATCTACATCCTGCTATATCTCCCACATGGAAAGTGCCAGGAGGGAAAAGTGGGGATTATGTTTAGACTTTCTCGGAACTGCTTCAAATCAACTAGATATCTTTGTGCTGTAAATCTCCCAACAGCCAAACGCAAATGCAGCAAACATCTCGCTGTATGTCCCACATCCAAAGTGCCAAGAGAGAGCTTGCTCTCCCTGTCTTTGAGACCTGTTTTCACTGTCCCGGTTACCTCTTTGCTAACATTCTCTTCAGAGCTGCAGTGAAACCAGGAACCACGTGGAGAAGGCACCCACACTGGAAGTGCCTGGAGGGAACATTGGGGCTTCTTCTCAGTGTCTCTGACCATAGGGTTTCACTGTCCCGGGAAAGTCTCTGCTAACACCCTGCAGAGCGCAGTGCCCAATATACAGAAACGTCTTGCGGTATCTCCTACAGGGAAAGTGCCAGGAGGGAATTGTCGAGCTTGTTCTCAGTGTCTCTGAGAATTGCTCTGATTATCCATGTGACCTCTTTGCTAAGACTCTCCAGAGAGACGTCCTCAAAACCAACACACATCTTGACATATCTCCCACATTGATCGCAGTTTCTCCAGGAACGGCATTCAAGGAGCCAGGAACTTTTCTCCCTACACTGTCCTTTGAGTTGGCCTCAAAACCAATATACATCCTGCTATATCTCCCACATGGACAGTGCCAGGAGGGAAAAGTGGGGATTATGTTTAGACTTTCTCGGAACTGCTTCAAATCAACTAGATATCTTTGTGCTGTAAATCTCCCAACAGCCAAACGCAAATGCAGCAAACATCTCGCTGTATGTCCCACATCCAAAGTGCCAAGAGAGAGCTTGCTCTCCCTGTCTTTGAATACTGTTTTCACTGTCCCGATGACCTCTTTGCTAACATTCTCTTCAGAGCTGCAGTGAAACCAGGAACCACGTGGAGAAGGCACCCACACTGAAAGTGCCTGGAGGGAACATTGGGGCTTCTTCTCAGTGTCTCTGACCATAGGGTTTCACTGTCCCGGGAAAGTCTCTGCTAACACCCTGCAGAGCGCAGTGCCCAATATACAGAAACGTCTTGCGGTATCTCCTACAGGGAAAGTGCCAGGAGGGAATTGTCGAGCTTGTTCTCAGTGTCTCTGAGAATTGCTCTGATTATCCATGTGACCTCTTTGCTAAGACTCTCCAGAGAGACGTCCTCAAAACCAACACACATCTTGACATATCTCCCACATTGATCGCAGTTTCTCCAGGAACGGCATTCAAGGAGCCAGGAACTTTTCTCCCTACACTGTCCTTTGAGTTGGCCTCAAAACCAATCTACATCCTGCTATATCTCCCACATGGAAAGTGCCAGGAGGGAAAAGTGGGGATTATGTTTAGACTTTCTCGGAACTGCTTCAAATCAACTAGATATCTTTGTGCTGTAAATCTCCCAACAGCCAAACGCAAATGCAGCAAACATCTCGCTGTATGTCCCACATCCAAAGTGCCAAGAGAGAGCTTGCTCTCCCTGTCTTTGAGTACTGTTTTCACTGTCCCGGTTACCTCTTTGCTAACATTCTCTTCAGAGCTGCAGTGAAACCAGGAACCACGTGGAGAAGGCACCCACACTGAAAGTGCCTGGAGGGAACATTGGGGCTTCTTCTCAGTGTCTCTGACATAGGGTTTCACTGTCCCGGGAAAGTCTCTGCAAACACCCTGCGGAGCGCAGTGCTCAATATACAGAGACTTTCTCGGAACTGCTTCAAATCAACTAGATATCTTTGTGCTGTAAAATTCCCAACAGCCAAACGCAAATGCAGCAAACATCTCGCTGTATGTCCCACATCCAAAGTGCCAAGAGAGTAATGTAGAGCTTGCTCTCCCTGTCTTTGAGTACTGTTTTCACTGTCCCGATGAGCTCTTTGCTAACATTCTCTTCAGAGCTGCAGTGAAACCAGGAACCACGTGGAGAAGGCACCCACACTGAAAGTGCCTGGAGGGAACATTGGGGCTTCTTCTCAGTGTCTCTGACCATAGGGTTTCACTGTCCCGGGAAAGTCTCTGCTAACACCCTGCAGAGCGCAGTGCCCAATATACAGAAACGTCTTGCGGTATCTCCTACAGGGAAAGTGCCAGGAGGGAATTGTCGAGCTTGTTCTCAGTGTCTCTGAGAATTGCTCTGATTATCCATGTGACCTCTTTGCTAAGACTCTCCAGAGAGACGTCCTCAAAACCAACACACATCTTGACATATCTCCCACATTGATCGCAGTTTCTCCAGGAACGGCATTCAAGGAGCCAGGAACTTTTCTCCCTACACTGTCCTTTGAGTTGGCCTCAAAACCAATCTACATCCTGCTATATCTCCCACATGGACAGTGCCAGGAGGGAAAAGTGGGGATTATGTTTAGACTTTCTCGGAACTGCTTCAAATCAACTAGATATCTTTGTGCTGTAAATCTCCCAACAGCCAAACGCAAATGCAGCAAACATCTCGCTGTATGTCCCACATCCAAAGTGCCAAGAGAGAGCTTGCTCTCCCTGTCTTTGAATACTGTTTTCACTGTCCCGATGACCTCTTTGCTAACATTCTCTTCAGAGCTGCAGTGAAACCAGGAACCACGTGGAGAAGGCACCCACACTGAAAGTGCCTGGAGGGAACATTGGGGCTTCTTCTCAGTGTCTCTGACCATAGGGTTTCACTGTCCCGGGAAAGTCTCTGCTAACACCCTGCAGAGCGCAGTGCCCAATATACAGAAACGTCTTGCGGTATCTCCTACAGGGAAAGTGCCAGGAGGGAATTGTCGAGCTTGTTCTCAGTGTCTCTGAGAATTGCTCTGATTATCCATGTGACCTCTTTGCTAAGACTCTCCAGAGAGACGTCCTCAAAACCAACACACATCTTGACATATCTCCCACATTGATCGCAGTTTCTCCAGGAACGGCATTCAAGGAGCCAGGAACTTTTCTCCCTACACTGTCCTTTGAGTTGGCCTCAAAACCAATCTACATCCTGCTATATCTCCCACATGGAAAGTGCCAGGAGGGAAAAGTGGGGATTATGTTTAGACTTTCTCGGAACTGCTTCAAATCAACTAGATATCTTTGTGCTGTAAATCTCCCAACAGCCAAACGCAAATGCAGCAAACATCTCGCTGTATGTCCCACATCCAAAGTGCCAAGAGAGAGCTTGCTCTCCCTGTCTTTGAGTACTGTTTTCACTGTCCCGGTTACCTCTTTGCTAACATTCTCTTCAGAGCTGCAGTGAAACCAGGAACCACGTGGAGAAGGCACCCACACTGAAAGTGCCTGGAGGGAACATTGGGGCTTCTTCTCAGTGTCTCTGACATAGGGTTTCACTGTCCCGGGAAAGTCTCTGCAAACACCCTGCGGAGCGCAGTGCTCAATATACAGAGACTTTCTCGGAACTGCTTCAAATCAACTAGATATCTTTGTGCTGTAAAATTCCCAACAGCCAAACGCAAATGCAGCAAACATCTCGCTGTATGTCCCACATCCAAAGTGCCAAGAGAGTAATGTAGAGCTTGCTCTCCCTGTCTTTGAGTACTGTTTTCACTGTCCCGATGAGCTCTTTGCTAACATTCTCTTCAGAGCTGCAGTGAAACCAGGAACCACGTGGAGAAGGCACCCACACTGAAAGTGCCTGGAGGGAACATTGGGGCTTCTTCTCAGTGTCTCTGACCATAGGGTTTCACTGTCCCGGGAAAGTCTCTGCTAACACCCTGCAGAGCGCAGTGCCCAATATACAGAAACGTCTTGCGGTATCTCCTACAGGGAAAGTGCCAGGAGGGAATTGTCGAGCTTGTTCTCAGTGTCTCTGAGAATTGCTCTGATTATCCATGTGACCTCTTTGCTAAGACTCTCCAGAGAGACGTCCTCAAAACCAACACACATCTTGACATATCTCCCACATTGATCGCAGTTTCTCCAGGAACGGCATTCAAGGAGCCAGGAACTTTTCTCCCTACACTGTCCTTTGAGTTGGCCTCAAAACCAATCTACATCCTGCTATATCTCCCACATGGAAAGTGCCAGGAGGGAAAAGTGGGGATTATGTTTAGACTTTCTCGGAACTGCTTCAAATCAACTAGATATCTTTGTGCTGTAAATCTCCCAACAGCCAAACGCAAATGCAGCAAACATCTCGCTGTATGTCCCACATCCAAAGTGCCAAGAGAGAGCTTGCTCTCCCTGTCTTTGAGACCTGTTTTCACTGTCCCGGTTACCTCTTTGCTAACATTCTCTTCAGAGCTGCAGTGAAACCAGGAACCACGTGGAGAAGGCACCCACACTGAAAGTGCCTGGAGGGAACATTGGGGCTTCTTCTCAGTGTCTCTGACCATAGGGTTTCACTGTCCCGGGAAAGTCTCTGCTAACACCCTGCAGAGCGCAGTGCCCAATATACAGAAACGTCTTGCGGTATCTCCTACAGGGAAAGTGCCAGGAGGGAATTGTCGAGCTTGTTCTCAGTGTCTCTGAGAATTGCTCTGATTATCCATGTGACCTCTTTGCTAAGACTCTCCAGAGAGACGTCCTCAAAACCAACACACATCTTGACATATCTCCCACATTGATCGCAGTTTCTCCAGGAACGGCATTCAAGGAGCCAGGAACTTTTCTCCCTACACTGTCCTTTGAGTTGGCCTCAAAACCAATCTACATCCTGCTATATCTCCCACATGGACAGTGCCAGGAGGGAAAAGTGGGGATTATGTTTAGACTTTCTCGGAACTGCTTCAAATCAACTAGATATCTTTGTGCTGTAAATCTCCCAACAGCCAAACGCAAATGCAGCAAACATCTCGCTGTATGTCCCACATCCAAAGTGCCAAGAGAGAGCTTGCTCTCCCTGTCTTTGAATACTGTTTTCACTGTCCCGATGACCTCTTTGCTAACATTCTCTTCAGAGCTGCAGTGAAACCAGGAACCACGTGGAGAAGGCACCCACACTGAAAGTGCCTGGAGGGAACATTGGGGCTTCTTCTCAGTGTCTCTGACCATAGGGTTTCACTGTCCCGGGAAAGTCTCTGCTAACACCCTGCAGAGCGCAGTGCCCAATATACAGAAACGTCTTGCGGTATCTCCTACAGGGAAAGTGCCAGGAGGGAATTGTCGAGCTTGTTCTCAGTGTCTCTGAGAATTGCTCTGATTATCCATGTGACCTCTTTGCTAAGACTCTCCAGAGAGACGTCCTCAAAACCAACACACATCTTGACATATCTCCCACATTGATCGCAGTTTCTCCAGGAACGGCATTCAAGGAGCCAGGAACTTTTCTCCCTACACTGTCCTTTGAGTTGGCCTCAAAACCAATCTACATCCTGCTATATCTCCCACATGGAAAGTGCCAGGAGGGAAAAGTGGGGATTATGTTTAGACTTTCTCGGAACTGCTTCAAATCAACTAGATATCTTTGTGCTGTAAATCTCCCAACAGCCAAACGCAAATGCAGCAAACATCTCGCTGTATGTCCCACATCCAAAGTGCCAAGAGAGAGCTTGCTCTCCCTGTCTTTGAGTACTGTTTTCACTGTCCCGGTTACCTCTTTGCTAACATTCTCTTCAGAGCTGCAGTGAAACCAGGAACCACGTGGAGAAGGCACCCACACTGAAAGTGCCTGGAGGGAACATTGGGGCTTCTTCTCAGTGTCTCTGACATAGGGTTTCACTGTCCCGGGAAAGTCTCTGCAAACACCCTGCGGAGCGCAGTGCTCAATATACAGAGACTTTCTCGGAACTGCTTCAAATCAACTAGATATCTTTGTGCTGTAAAATTCCCAACAGCCAAACGCAAATGCAGCAAACATCTCGCTGTGTGTCCCACATCCAAAGGTCCAAGAGAGAGCTTGCTCTCCCTGTCTTTGAGTACTGTTTTCACTGTCCCGATGAGCTCTTTGCTAACATTCTCTTCAGAGCTGCAGTGAAACCAGGAACCACGTGGAGAAGGCACCCACACTGAAAGTGCCTGGAGGGAACATTGGGGCTTCTTCTCAGTGTCTCTGACATAGGGTTTCACTGTCCCGGGAAAGTCTCTGCAAACACCCTGCGGAGCGCAGTGCTCAATATACAGAGACTTTCTCGGAACTGCTTCAAATCAACTAGATATCTTTGTGCTGTAAAATTCCCAACAGCCAAACGCAAATGCAGCAAACATCTCGCTGTATGTCCCACATCCAAAGTGCCAAGAGAGTAATGTAGAGCTTGCTCTCCCTGTCTTTGAGTACTGTTTTCACTGTCCCGATGAGCTCTTTGCTAACATTCTCTTCAGAGCTGCAGTGAAACCAGGAACCACGTGGAGAAGGCACCCACACTGAAAGTGCCTGGAGGGAACATTGGGGCTTCTTCTCAGTGTCTCTGACCATAGGGTTTCACTGTCCCGGGAAAGTCTCTGCTAACACCCTGCAGAGCGCAGTGCCCAATATACAGAAACGTCTTGCGGTATCTCCTACAGGGAAAGTGCCAGGAGGGAATTGTGGAGCTTGTTCTCAGTGTCTCTGAGAATTGCTCTGATTATCCATGTGACCTCTTTGCTAAGACTCTCCAGAGAGACGTCCTCAAAACCAACACACATCTTGACATATCTCCCACATTGATCGCAGTTTCTCCAGGAACGGCATTCAAGGAGCCAGGAACTTTTCTCCCTACACTGTCCTTTGAGTTGGCCTCAAAACCAATCTACATCCTGCTATATCTCCCACATGGAAAGTGCCAGGAGGGAAAAGTGGGGATTATGTTTAGACTTTCTCGGAACTGCTTCAAATCAACTAGATATCTTTGTGCTGTAAATCTCCCAACAGCCAAACGCAAATGCAGCAAACATCTCGCTGTATGTCCCACATCCAAAGTGCCAAGAGAGAGCTTGCTCTCCCTGTCTTTGAGACCTGTTTTCACTGTCCCGGTTACCTCTTTGCTAACATTCTCTTCAGAGCTGCAGTGAAACCAGGAACCACGTGGAGAAGGCACCCACACTGAAAGTGCCTGGAGGGAACATTGGGGCTTCTTCTCAGTGTCTCTGACCATAGGGTTTCACTGTCCCGGGAAAGTCTCTGCTAACACCCTGCAGAGCGCAGTGCCCAATATACAGAAACGTCTTGCGGTATCTCCTACAGGGAAAGTGCCAGGAGGGAATTGTCGAGCTTGTTCTCAGTGTCTCTGAGAATTGCTCTGATTATCCATGTGACCTCTTTGCTAAGACTCTCCAGAGAGACGTCCTCAAAACCAACACACATCTTGACATATCTCCCACATTGATCGCAGTGTCTCCAGGAACGGCATTCAAGGAGCCAGGAACTTTTCTCCCTACACTGTCCATTGAGTTGTCCTCAAAACCAATCTACATCCTGCTATATCTCCCACATGGAAAGTGCCAGGAGGGAAAAGTGGGGATTATGTTTAGACTTTCTCGGAACTGCTTCAAATCAACTAGATATCTTTGTGCTGTAAATCTCCCAACAGCCAAACGCAAATGCAGCAAACATCTCGCTGTATGTCCCACATCCAAAGTGCCAAGAGAGAGCTTGCTCTCCCTGTCTTTGAGACCTGTTTTCACTGTCCCGGTTACCTCTTTGCTAACATTCTCTTAGGACTGCAGTGAAACCAGGAACCACGTGGAGAAGGCACCCACACTGAAAGTGCCTGGAGGGAACATTGGGGCTTCTTCTCAGTGTCTCTGACCATAGGGTTTCACTGTCCCGGGAAAGTCTCTGCTAACACCCTGCAGAGCGCAGTGCCCAATATACAGAAACGTCTTGCGGTATCTCCTACAGGGAAAGTGCCAGGAGGGAATTGTCGAGCTTGTTCTCAGTGTCTCTGAGAATTGCTCTGATTATCCATGTGACCTCTTTGCTAAGACTCTCCAGAGAGACGTCCTCAAAACCAACACACATCTTGACATATCTCCCACATTGATCGCAGTTTCTCCAGGAACGGCATTCAAGGAGCCAGGAACTTTTCTCCCTACACTGTCCTTTGAGTTGGCCTCAAAACCAATCTACATCCTGCTATATCTCCCACATGGAAAGTGCCAGGAGGGAAAAGTGGGGATTATGTTTAGACTTTCTCGGAACTGCTTCAAATCAACTAGATATCTTTGTGCTGTAAATCTCCCAACAGCCAAACGCAAATGCAGCAAACATCTCGCTGTATGTCCCACATCCAAAGTGCCAAGAGAGAGCTTGCTCTCCCTGTCTTTGAGTACTGTTTTCACTGTCCCGGTTACCTCTTTGCTAACATTCTCTTCAGAGCTGCAGTGAAACCAGGAACCACGTGGAGAAGGCACCCACACTGAAAGTGCCTGGAGGGAACATTGGGGCTTCTTCTCAGTGTCTCTGACATAGGGTTTCACTGTCCCGGGAAAGTCTCTGCAAACACCCTGCGGAGCGCAGTGCTCAATATACAGAGACTTTCTCGGAACTGCTTCAAATCAACTAGATATCTTTGTGCTGTAAAATTCCCAACAGCCAAACGCAAATGCAGCAAACATCTCGCTGTATGTCCCACATCCAAAGTGCCAAGAGAGTAATGTAGAGCTTGCTCTCCCTGTCTTTGAGTACTGTTTTCACTGTCCCGATGAGCTCTTTGCTAACATTCTCTTCAGAGCTGCAGTGAAACCAGGAACCACGTGGAGAAGGCACCCACACTGAAAGTGCCTGGAGGGAACATTGGGGCTTCTTCTCAGTGTCTCTGACCATAGGGTTTCACTGTCCCGGGAAAGTCTCTGCTAACACCCTGCAGAGCGCAGTGCCCAATATACAGAAACGTCTTGCGGTATCTCCTACAGGGAAAGTGCCAGGAGGGAATTGTCGAGCTTGTTCTCAGTGTCTCTGAGAATTGCTCTGATTATCCATGTGACCTCTTTGCTAAGACTCTCCAGAGAGACGTCCTCAAAACCAACACACATCTTGACATATCTCCCACATTGATCGCAGTTTCTCCAGGAACGGCATTCAAGGAGCCAGGAACTTTTCTCCCTACACTGTCCTTTGAGTTGGCCTCAAAACCAATCTACATCCTGCTATATCTCCCACATGGAAAGTGCCAGGAGGGAAAAGTGGGGATTATGTTTAGACTTTCTCGGAACTGCTTCAAATCAACTAGATATCTTTGTGCTGTAAATCTCCCAACAGCCAAACGCAAATGCAGCAAACATCTCGCTGTATGTCCCACATCCAAAGTGCCAAGAGAGAGCTTGCTCTCCCTGTCTTTGAGTACTGTTTTCACTGTCCCGGTTACCTCTTTGCTAACATTCTCTTCAGAGCTGCAGTGAAACCAGGAACCACGTGGAGAAGGCACCCACACTGAAAGTGCCTGGAGGGAACATTGGGGCTTCTTCTCAGTGTCTCTGACATAGGGTTTCACTGTCCCGGGAAAGTCTCTGCAAACACCCTGCGGAGCGCAGTGCTCAATATACAGAGACTTTCTCGGAACTGCTTCAAATCAACTAGATATCTTTGTGCTGTAAAATTCCCAACAGCCAAACGCAAATGCAGCAAACATCTCGCTGTATGTCCCACATCCAAAGTGCCAAGAGAGTAATGTAGAGCTTGCTCTCCCTGTCTTTGAGTACTGTTTTCACTGTCCCGATGAGCTCTTTGCTAACATTCTCTTCAGAGCTGCAGTGAAACCAGGAACCACGTGGAGAAGGCACCCACACTGAAAGTGCCTGGAGGGAACATTGGGGCTTCTTCTCAGTGTCTCTGACCATAGGGTTTCACTGTCCCGGGAAAGTCTCTGCTAACACCCTGCAGAGCGCAGTGCCCAATATACAGAAACGTCTTGCGGTATCTCCTACAGGGAAAGTGCCAGGAGGGAATTGTCGAGCTTGTTCTCAGTGTCTCTGAGAATTGCTCTGATTATCCATGTGACCTCTTTGCTAAGACTCTCCAGAGAGACGTCCTCAAAACCAACACACATCTTGACATATCTCCCACATTGATCGCAGTTTCTCCAGGAACGGCATTCAAGGAGCCAGGAACTTTTCTCCCTACGCTGTCCTTTGAGTTGGCCTCAAAACCAATCTACATCCTGCTATATCTCCCACATGGAAAGTGCCAGGAGGGAAAAGTGGGGATTATGTTTAGACTTTCTCGGAACTGCTTCAAATCAACTAGATATCTTTGTGCTGCAAATCTCCCAACAGCCAAACGCAAATGCAGCAAACATCTCGCTGTATGTCCCACATCCAAAGTGCCAAGAGAGAGCTTGCTCTCCCTGTCTTTGAGACCTGTTTTCACTGTCCCGGTTACCTCTTTGCTAACATTCTCTTCAGAGCTGCAGTGAAACCAGGAACCACGTGGAGAAGGCACCCACACTGAAAGTGCCTGGAGGGAACATTGGGGCTTCTTCTCAGTGTCTCTGACATAGGGTTTCACTGTCCCGGGAAAGTCTCTGCTAACACCCTGCAGAGTGCAGTGCCCAATATACAGAGACTTTCTCGGAACTGCTTCAAATCAACTAGATATCTTTGTGCTGTAAAATTCCCAACAGCCAAACGCAAATGCAGCAAACATCTCGCTGTATGTCCCACATCCAAAGTGCCAAGAGAGTAATGTAGAGCTTGCTCTCCCTGTCTTTGAGTACTGTTTTCACTGTCCCGATGAGCTCTTTGCTAACATTCTCTTCAGAGCTGCAGTGAAACCAGGAACCACGTGGAGAAGGCACCCACACTGAAAGTGCCTGGAGGGAACATTGGGGCTTCTTCTCAGTGTCTCTGACCATAGGGTTTCACTGTCCCGGGAAAGTCTCTGCTAACACCCTGCAGAGCGCAGTGCCCAATATACAGAAACGTCTTGCGGTATCTCCTACAGGGAAAGTGCCAGGAGGGAATTGTCGAGCTTGTTCTCAGTGTCTCTGAGAATTGCTCTGATTATCCATGTGACCTCTTTGCTAAGACTCTCCAGAGAGACGTCCTCAAAACCAACACACATCTTGACATATCTCCCACATTGATCGCAGTTTCTCCAGGAACGGCATTCAAGGAGCCAGGAACTTTTCTCCCTACACTGTCCTTTGAGTTGGCCTCAAAACCAATCTACATCCTGCTATATCTCCCACATGGAAAGTGCCAGGAGGGAAAAGTGGGGATTATGTTTAGACTTTCTCGGAACTGCTTCAAATCAACTAGATATCTTTGTGCTGTAAATCTCCCAACAGCCAAACGCAAATGCAGCAAACATCTCGCTGTATGTCCCACATCCAAAGTGCCAAGAGAGAGCTTGCTCTCCCTGTCTTTGAGACCTGTTTTCACTGTCCCGGTTACCTCTTTGCTAACATTCTCTTCAGAGCTGCAGTGAAACCAGGAACCACGTGGAGAAGGCACCCACACTGAAAGTGCCTGGAGGGAACATTGGGGCTTCTTCTCAGTGTCTCTGACATAGGGTTTCACTGTCCCGGGAAAGTCTCTGCAAACACCCTGCGGAGCGCAGTGCTCAATATACAGAGACTTTCTCGGAACTGCTTCAAATCAACTAGATATCTTTGTGCTGTAAAATTCCCAACAGCCAAACGCAAATGCAGCAAACATCTCGCTGTATGTCCCACATCCAAAGTGCCAAGAGAGTAATGTAGAGCTTGCTCTCCCTGTCTTTGAGTACTGTTTTCACTGTCCCGATGAGCTCTTTGCTAACATTCTCTTCAGAGCTGCAGTGAAACCAGGAACCACGTGGAGAAGGCACCCACACTGAAAGTGCCTGGAGGGAACATTGGGGCTTCTTCTCAGTGTCTCTGACCATAGGGTTTCACTGTCCCGGGAAAGTCTCTGCTAACACCCTGCAGAGCGCAGTGCCCAATATACAGAAACGTCTTGCGGTATCTCCTACAGGGAAAGTGCCAGGAGGGAATTGTCGAGCTTGTTCTCAGTGTCTCTGAGAATTGCTCTGATTATCCATGTGACCTCTTTGCTAAGACTCTCCAGAGAGACGTCCTCAAAACCAACACACATCTTGACATATCTCCCACATTGATCGCAGTTTCTCCAGGAACGGCATTCAAGGAGCCAGGAACTTTTCTCCCTACACTGTCCTTTGAGTTGGCCTCAAAACCAATCTACATCCTGCTATATCTCCCACATGGAAAGTGCCAGGAGGGAAAAGTGGGGATTATGTTTAGACTTTCTCGGAACTGCTTCAAATCAACTAGATATCTTTGTGCTGTAAATCTCCCAACAGCCAAACGCAAATGCAGCAAACATCTCGCTGTATGTCCCACATCCAAAGTGCCAAGAGAGAGCTTGCTCTCCCTGTCTTTGAGACCTGTTTTCACTGTCCCGGTTACCTCTTTGCTAACATTCTCTTCAGAGCTGCAGTGAAACCAGGAACCACGTGGAGAAGGCACCCACACTGAAAGTGCCTGGAGGGAACATTGGGGCTTCTTCTCAGTGTCTCTGACATAGGGTTTCACTGTCCCGGGAAAGTCTCTGCAAACACCCTGCGGAGCGCAGTGCTCAATATACAGAGACTTTCTCGGAACTGCTTCAAATCAACTAGATATCTTTGTGCTGTAAATCTCCCAACAGCCAAACGCAAATGCAGCAAACATCTCGCTGTATGTCCCACATCCAAAGTGCCAAGAGAGTAATGTAGAGCTTGCTCTCCCTGTCTTTGAGTACTGTTTTCACTGTCCCGATGAGCTCTTTGCTAACATTCTCTTCAGAGCTGCAGTGAAACCAGGAACCACGTGGAGAAGGCACCCACACTGAAAGTGCCTGGAGGGAACATTGGGGCTTCTTCTCAGTGTCTCTGACCATAGGGTTTCACTGTCCCGGGAAAGTCTCTGCTAACACCCTGCAGAGCGCAGTGCCCAATATACAGAAACGTCTTGCGGTATCTCCTACAGGGAAAGTGCCAGGAGGGAATTGTCGAGCTTGTTCTCAGTGTCTCTGAGAATTGCTCTGATTATCCATGTGACCTCTTTGCTAAGACTCTCCAGAGAGACGTCCTCAAAACCAACACACATCTTGACATATCTCCCACATTGATCGCAGTTTCTCCAGGAACGGCATTCAAGGAGCCAGGAACTTTTCTCCCTACACTGTCCTTTGAGTTGGCCTCAAAACCAATCTACATCCTGCTATATCTCCCACATGGAAAGTGCCAGGAGGGAAAAGTGGGGATTATGTTTAGACTTTCTCGGAACTGCTTCAAATCAACTAGATATCTTTGTGCTGTAAATCTCCCAACAGCCAAACGCAAATGCAGCAAACATCTCGCTGTATGTCCCACATCCAAAGTGCCAAGAGAGAGCTTGCTCTCCCTGTCTTTGAGACCTGTTTTCACTGTCCCGGTTACCTCTTTGCTAACATTCTCTTCAGAGCTGCAGTGAAACCAGGAACCACGTGGAGAAGGCACCCACACTGAAAGTGCCTGGAGGGAACATTGGGGCTTCTTCTCAGCGTCTCTGACATAGGGTTTCACTGTCCCGGGAAAGTCTCTGCTAACACCCTGCAGAGCGCAGTGCCCAATATACAGAGACTTTCTCGGAACTGCTTC
This sequence comes from Chroicocephalus ridibundus, assembly GCF_963924245.1. Lineage (NCBI taxonomy): Eukaryota > Metazoa > Chordata > Aves > Charadriiformes > Laridae > Chroicocephalus > Chroicocephalus ridibundus. Next base: position 389,504 of record NW_026961187.1, read on the forward strand.
AAATCAACTAGATATCTTTGTGCTGTAAAATTCCCAACAGCCAAACGCAAATGCAGCAAACATCTCGCTGTATGTCCCACATCCAAAGTGCCAAGAGAGAGCTTGCTCTCCCTGTCTTTGAGTACTGTTTTCACTGTCCCGATGAGCTCTTTGCTAACATTCTCTTCAGAGCTGCAGTGAAACCAGGAACCACGTGGAGAAGGCACCCACACTGAAAGTGCCTGGAGGGAACATTGGGGCTTCTTCTCAGTGTCTCTGACATAGGGTTTCACTGTCCCGGGAAAGTCTCTGCAAACACCCTGCGGAGCGCAGTGCTCAATATACAGAGACTTTCTCGGAACTGCTTCAAATCAACTAGATATCTTTGTGCTGTAAAATTCCCAACAGCCAAACGCAAATGCAGCAAACATCTCGCTGTATGTCCCACATCCAAAGTGCCAAGAGAGTAATGTAGAGCTTGCTCTCCCTGTCTTTGAGACCTGTTTTCACTGTCCCGATGAGCTCTTTGCTAACATTCTCTTCAGAGCTGCAGTGAAACCAGGAACCACGTGGAGAAGGCACCCACACTGAAAGTGCCTGGAGGGAACATTGGGGCTTCTTCTCAGTGTCTCTGACCATAGGGTTTCACTGTCCCGGGAAAGTCTCTGCTAACACCCTGCAGAGCGCAGTGCCCAATATACAGAAACGTCTTGCGGTATCTCCTACAGGGAAAGTGCCAGGAGGGAATTGTCGAGCTTGTTCTCAGTGTCTCTGAGAATTGCTCTGATTATCCATGTGACCTCTTTGCTAAGACTCTCCAGAGAGACGTCCTCAAAACCAACACACATCTTGACATATCTCCCACATTGATCGCAGTTTCTCCAGGAACGGCATTCAAGGAGCCAGGAACTTTTCTCCCTACACTGTCCTTTGAGTTGGCCTCAAAACCAATCTACATCCTGCTATATCTCCCACATGGAAAGTGCCAGGAGGGAAAAGTGGGGATTATGTTTAGACTTTCTCGGAACTGCTTCAAATCAACTAGATATCTTTGTGCTGTAAATCTCCCAACAGCCAAACGCAAATGCAGCAAACATCTCGCTGTATGTCCCACATCCAAAGTGCCAAGAGAGAGCTTGCTCTCCCTGTCTTTGAGACCTGTTTTCACTGTCCCGGTTACCTCTTTGCTAACATTCTCTTCAGAGCTGCAGTGAAACCAGGAACCACGTGGAGAAGGCACCCACACTGAAAGTGCCTGGAGGGAACATTGGGGCTTCTTCTCAGTGTCTCTGACATAGGGTTTCACTGTCCCGGGAAAGTCTCTGCAAACACCCTGCGGAGCGCAGTGCTCAATATACAGAGACTTTCTCGGAACTGCTTCAAATCAACTAGATATCTTTGTGCTGTAAAATTCCCAACAGCCAAACGCAAATGCAGCAAACATCTCGCTGTATGTCCCACATCCAAAGTGCCAAGAGAGTAATGTAGAGCTTGCTCTCCCTGTCTTTGAGTACTGTTTTCACTGTCCCGATGAGCTCTTTGCTAACATTCTCTTCAGAGCTGCAGTGAAACCAGGAACCACGTGGAGAAGGCACCCACACTGAAAGTGCCTGGAGGGAACATTGGGGCTTCTTCTCAGTGTCTCTGACCATAGGGTTTCACTGTCCCGGGAAAGTCTCTGCTAACACCCTGCAGAGCGCAGTGCCCAATATACAGAAACGTCTTGCGGTATCTCCTACAGGGAAAGTGCCAGGAGGGAATTGTCGAGCTTGTTCTCAGTGTCTCTGAGAATTGCTCTGATTATCCATGTGACCTCTTTGCTAAGACTCTCCAGAGAGACGTCCTCAAAACCAACACACATCTTGACATATCTCCCACATTGATCGCAGTTTCTCCAGGAACGGCATTCAAGGAGCCAGGAACTTTTCTCCCTACACTGTCCTTTGAGTTGGCCTCAAAACCAATCTACATCCTGCTATATCTCCCACATGGAAAGTGCCAGGAGGGAAAAGTGGGGATTATGTTTAGACTTTCTCGGAACTGCTTCAAATCAACTAGATATCTTTGTGCTGTAAATCTCCCAACAGCCAAACGCAAATGCAGCAAACATCTCGCTGTATGTCCCACATCCAAAGTGCCAAGAGAGAGCTTGCTCTCCCTGTCTTTGAGACCTGTTTTCACTGTCCCGGTTACCTCTTTGCTAACATTCTCTTCAGAGCTGCAGTGAAACCAGGAACCACGTGGAGAAGGCACCCACACTGAAAGTGCCTGGAGGGAACATTGGGGCTTCTTCTCAGTGTCTCTGACATAGGGTTTCACTGTCCCGGGAAAGTCTCTGCAAACACCCTGCGGAGCGCAGTGCTCAATATACAGAGACTTTCTCGGAACTGCTTCAAATCAACTAGATATCTTTGTGCTGTAAAATTCCCAACAGCCAAACGCAAATGCAGCAAACATCTCGCTGTATGTCCCACATCCAAAGTGCCAAGAGAGTAATGTAGAGCTTGCTCTCCCTGTCTTTGAGTACTGTTTTCACTGTCCCGATGAGCTCTTTGCTAACATTCTCTTCAGAGCTGCAGTGAAACCAGGAACCACGTGGAGAAGGCACCCACACTGAAAGTGCCTGGAGGGAACATTGGGGCTTCTTCTCAGTGTCTCTGACCATAGGGTTTCACTGTCCCGGGAAAGTCTCTGCTAACACCCTGCAGAGCGCAGTGCCCAATATACAGAAACGTCTTGCGGTATCTCCTACAGGGAAAGTGCCAGGAGGGAATTGTCGAGCTTGTTCTCAGTGTCTCTGAGAATTGCTCTGATTATCCATGTGACCTCTTTGCTAAGACTCTCCAGAGAGACGTCCTCAAAACCAACACACATCTTGACATATCTCCCACATTGATCGCAGTTTCTCCAGGAACGGCATTCAAGGAGCCAGGAACTTTTCTCCCTACACTGTCCTTTGAGTTGGCCTCAAAACCAATCTACATCCTGCTATATCTCCCACATGGAAAGTGCCAGGAGGGAAAAGTGGGGATTATGTTTAGACTTTCTCGGAACTGCTTCAAATCAACTAGATATCTTTGTGCTGTAAATCTCCCAACAGCCAAACGCAAATGCAGCAAACATCTCGCTGTATGTCCCACATCCAAAGTGCCAAGAGAGAGCTTGCTCTCCCTGTCTTTGAGACCTGTTTTCACTGTCCCGGTTACCTCTTTGCTAACATTCTCTTCAGAGCTGCAGTGAAACCAGGAACCACGTGGAGAAGGCACCCACACTGAAAGTGCCTGGAGGGAACATTGGGGCTTCTTCTCAGTGTCTCTGACATAGGGTTTCACTGTCCCGGGAAAGTCTCTGCAAACACCCTGCGGAGCGCAGTGCTCAATATACAGAGACTTTCTCGGAACTGCTTCAAATCAACTAGATATCTTTGTGCTGTAAATCTCCCAACAGCCAAACGCAAATGCAGCAAACATCTCGCTGTATGTCCCACATCCAAAGTGCCAAGAGAGTAATGTAGAGCTTGCTCTCCCTGTCTTTGAGTACTGTTTTCACTGTCCCGATGAGCTCTTTGCTAACATTCTCTTCAGAGCTGCAGTGAAACCAGGAACCACGTGGAGAAGGCACCCACACTGAAAGTGCCTGGAGGGAACATTGGGGCTTCTTCTCAGTGTCTCTGACCATAGGGTTTCACTGTCCCGGGAAAGTCTCTGCTAACACCCTGCAGAGCGCAGTGCCCAATATACAGAAACGTCTTGCGGTATCTCCTACAGGGAAAGTGCCAGGAGGGAATTGTCGAGCTTGTTCTCAGTGTCTCTGAGAATTGCTCTGATTATCCATGTGACCTCTTTGCTAAGACTCTCCAGAGAGACGTCCTCAAAACCAACACACATCTTGACATATCTCCCACATTGATCGCAGTTTCTCCAGGAACGGCATTCAAGGAGCCAGGAACTTTTCTCCCTACACTGTCCTTTGAGTTGGCCTCAAAACCAATCTACATCCTGCTATATCTCCCACATGGAAAGTGCCAGGAGGGAAAAGTGGGGATTATGTTTAGACTTTCTCGGAACTGCTTCAAATCAACTAGATATCTTTGTGCTGTAAATCTCCCAACAGCCAAACGCAAATGCAGCAAACATCTCGCTGTATGTCCCACATCCAAAGTGCCAAGAGAGAGCTTGCTCTCCCTGTCTTTGAGACCTGTTTTCACTGTCCCGGTTACCTCTTTGCTAACATTCTCTTCAGAGCTGCAGTGAAACCAGGAACCACGTGGAGAAGGCACCCACACTGAAAGTGCCTGGAGGGAACATTGGGGCTTCTTCTCAGCGTCTCTGACATAGGGTTTCACTGTCCCGGGAAAGTCTCTGCTAACACCCTGCAGAGCGCAGTGCCCAATATACAGAGACTTTCTCGGAACTGCTTCAAATCAACTAGATATCTTTGTGCTGTAAAATTCCCAACAGCCAAACGCAAATGCAGCAAACATCTCGCTGTATGTCCCACATCCAAAGTGCCAAGAGAGAGCTTGCTCTCCCTGTCTTTGAGTACTGTTTTCACTGTCCCGATGAGCTCTTTGCTAACATTCTCTTCAGAGCTGCAGTGAAACCAGGAACCACGTGGAGAAGGCACCCACACTGAAAGTGCCTGGAGGGAACATTGGGGCTTCTTCTCAGTGTCTCTGACATAGGGTTTCACTGTCCCGGGAAAGTCTCTGCAAACACCCTGCGGAGCGCAGTGCTCAATATACAGAGACTTTCTCGGAACTGCTTCAAATCAACTAGATATCTTTGTGCTGTAAAATTCCCAACAGCCAAACGCAAATGCAGCAAACATCTCGCTGTATGTCCCACATCCAAAGTGCCAAGAGAGTAATGTAGAGCTTGCTCTCCCTGTCTTTGAGTACTGTTTTCACTGTCCCGATGAGCTCTTTGCTAACATTCTCTTCAGAGCTGCAGTGAAACCAGGAACCACGTGGAGAAGGCACCCACACTGAAAGTGCCTGGAGGGAACATTGGGGCTTCTTCTCAGTGTCTCTGACCATAGGGTTTCACTGTCCCGGGAAAGTCTCTGCTAACACCCTGCAGAGCGCAGTGCCCAATATACAGAAACGTCTTGCGGTATCTCCTACAGGGAAAGTGCCAGGAGGGAATTGTGGAGCTTGTTCTCAGTGTCTCTGAGAATTGCTCTGATTATCCATGTGACCTCTTTGCTAAGACTCTCCAGAGAGACGTCCTCAAAACCAACACACATCTTGACATATCTCCCACATTGATCGCAGTTTCTCCAGGAACGGCATTCAAGGAGCCAGGAACTTTTCTCCCTACACTGTCCTTTGAGTTGGCCTCAAAACCAATCTACATCCTGCTATATCTCCCACATGGAAAGTGCCAGGAGGGAAAAGTGGGGATTATGTTTAGACTTTCTCGGAACTGCTTCAAATCAACTAGATATCTTTGTGCTGTAAATCTCCCAACAGCCAAACGCAAATGCAGCAAACATCTCGCTGTATGTCCCACATCCAAAGTGCCAAGAGAGAGCTTGCTCTCCCTGTCTTTGAGACCTGTTTTCACTGTCCCGATGAGCTCTTTGCTAACATTCTCTTCAGAGCTGCAGTGAAACCAGGAACCACGTGGAGAAGGCACCCACACTGAAAGTGCCTGGAGGGAACATTGGGGCTTCTTCTCAGTGTCTCTGACCATAGGGTTTCACTGTCCCGGGAAAGTCTCTGCTAACACCCTGCAGAGCGCAGTGCCCAATATACAGAAACGTCTTGCGGTATCTCCTACAGGGAAAGTGCCAGGAGGGAATTGTCGAGCTTGTTCTCAGTGTCTCTGAGAATTGCTCTGATTATCCATGTGACCTCTTTGCTAAGACTCTCCAGAGAGACGTCCTCAAAACCAACACACATCTTGACATATCTCCCACATTGATCGCAGTGTCTCCAGGAACGGCATTCAAGGAGCCAGGAACTTTTCTCCCTACACTGTCCATTGAGTTGTCCTCAAAACCAATCTACATCCTGCTATATCTCCCACATGGAAAGTGCCAGGAGGGAAAAGTGGGGATTATGTTTAGACTTTCTCGGAACTGCTTCAAATCAACTAGATATCTTTGTGCTGTAAATCTCCCAACAGCCAAACGCAAATGCAGCAAACATCTCGCTGTATGTCCCACATCCAAAGTGCCAAGAGAGAGCTTGCTCTCCCTGTCTTTGAGACCTGTTTTCACTGTCCCGGTTACCTCTTTGCTAAAATTCTCTTCAGAGCTGCAGTGAAACCAGGAACCACGTGGAGAAGGCACCCACACTGAAAGTGCCTGGAGGGAACATTGGGGCTTCTTCTCAGTGTCTCTGACCATAGGGTTTCACTGTCCCGGGAAAGTCTCTGCTAACACCCTGCAGAGCGCAGTGCCCAATATACAGAAACGTCTTGCGGTATCTCCTACAGGGAAAGTGCCAGGAGGGAATTGTCGAGCTTGTTCTCAGTGTCTCTGAGAATTGCTCTGATTATCCATGTGACCTCTTTGCTAAGACTCTCCAGAGAGACGTCCTCAAAACCAACACACATCTTGACATATCTCCCACATTGATCGCAGTTTCTCCAGGAACGGCATTCAAGGAGCCAGGAACTTTTCTCCCTACACTGTCCTTTGAGTTGGCCTCAAAACCAATCTACATCCTGCTATATCTCCCACATGGAAAGTGCCAGGAGGGAAAAGTGGGGATTATGTTTAGACTTTCTCGGAACTGCTTCAAATCAACTAGATATCTTTGTGCTGTAAATCTCCCAACAGCCAAACGCAAATGCAGCAAACATCTCGCTGTATGTCCCACATCCAAAGTGCCAAGAGAGAGCTTGCTCTCCCTGTCTTTGAGTACTGTTTTCACTGTCCCGGTTACCTCTTTGCTAACATTCTCTTCAGAGCTGCAGTGAAACCAGGAACCACGTGGAGAAGGCACCCACACTGAAAGTGCCTGGAGGGAACATTGGGGCTTCTTCTCAGTGTCTCTGACATAGGGTTTCACTGTCCCGGGAAAGTCTCTGCAAACACCCTGCGGAGCGCAGTGCTCAATATACAGAGACTTTCTCGGAACTGCTTCAAATCAACTAGATATCTTTGTGCTGTAAAATTCCCAACAGCCAAACGCAAATGCAGCAAACATCTCGCTGTATGTCCCACATCCAAAGTGCCAAGAGAGTAATGTAGAGCTTGCTCTCCCTGTCTTTGAGTACTGTTTTCACTGTCCCGATGAGCTCTTTGCTAACATTCTCTTCAGAGCTGCAGTGAAACCAGGAACCACGTGGAGAAGGCACCCACACTGAAAGTGCCTGGAGGGAACATTGGGGCTTCTTCTCAGTGTCTCTGACCATAGGGTTTCACTGTCCCGGGAAAGTCTCTGCTAACACCCTGCAGAGCGCAGTGCCCAATATACAGAAACGTCTTGCGGTATCTCCTACAGGGAAAGTGCCAGGAGGGAATTGTCGAGCTTGTTCTCAGTGTCTCTGAGAATTGCTCTGATTATCCATGTGACCTCTTTGCTAAGACTCTCCAGAGAGACGTCCTCAAAACCAACACACATCTTGACATATCTCCCACATTGATCGCAGTTTCTCCAGGAACGGCATTCAAGGAGCCAGGAACTTTTCTCCCTACACTGTCCTTTGAGTTGGCCTCAAAACCAATCTACATCCTGCTATATCTCCCACATGGAAAGTGCCAGGAGGGAAAAGTGGGGATTATGTTTAGACTTTCTCGGAACTGCTTCAAATCAACTAGATATCTTTGTGCTGTAAATCTCCCAACAGCCAAACGCAAATGCAGCAAACATCTCGCTGTATGTCCCACATCCAAAGTGCCAAGAGAGAGCTTGCTCTCCCTGTCTTTGAGACCTGTTTTCACTGTCCCGGTTACCTCTTTGCTAACATTCTCTTCAGAGCTGCAGTGAAACCAGGAACCACGTGGAGAAGGCACCCACACTGAAAGTGCCTGGAGGGAACATTGGGGCTTCTTCTCAGTGTCTCTGACATAGGGTTTCACTGTCCCGGGAAAGTCTCTGCAAACACCCTGCGGAGCGCAGTGCTCAATATACAGAGACTTTCTCGGAACTGCTTCAAATCAACTAGATATCTTTGTGCTGTAAAATTCCCAACAGCCAAACGCAAATGCAGCAAACATCTCGCTGTATGTCCCACATCCAAAGTGCCAAGAGAGTAATGTAGAGCTTGCTCTCCCTGTCTTTGAGTACTGTTTTCACTGTCCCGATGAGCTCTTTGCTAACATTCTCTTCAGAGCTGCAGTGAAACCAGGAACCACGTGGAGAAGGCACCCACACTGAAAGTGCCTGGAGGGAACATTGGGGCTTCTTCTCAGTGTCTCTGACCATAGGGTTTCACTGTCCCGGGAAAGTCTCTGCTAACACCCTGCAGAGCGCAGTGCCCAATATACAGAAACGTCTTGCGGTATCTCCTACAGGGAAAGTGCCAGGAGGGAATTGTCGAGCTTGTTCTCAGTGTCTCTGAGAATTGCTCTGATTATCCATGTGACCTCTTTGCTAAGACTCTCCAGAGAGACGTCCTCAAAACCAACACACATCTTGACATATCTCCCACATTGATCGCAGTTTCTCCAGGAACGGCATTCAAGGAGCCAGGAACTTTTCTCCCTACACTGTCCTTTGAGTTGGCCTCAAAACCAATCTACATCCTGCTATATCTCCCACATGGAAAGTGCCAGGAGGGAAAAGTGGGGATTATGTTTAGACTTTCTCGGAACTGCTTCAAATCAACTAGATATCTTTGTGCTGTAAATCTCCCAACAGCCAAACGCAAATGCAGCAAACATCTCGCTGTATGTCCCACATCCAAAGTGCCAAGAGAGTAATGTAGAGCTTGCTCTCCCTGTCTTTGAGTACTGTTTTCACTGTCCCGATGAGCTCTTTGCTAACATTCTCTTCAGAGCTGCAGTGAAACCAGGAACCACGTGGAGAAGGCACCCACACTGAAAGTGCCTGGAGGGAACATTGGGGCTTCTTCTCAGTGTCTCTGACCATAGGGTTTCACTGTCCCGGGAAAGTCTCTGCTAACACCCTGCAGAGCGCAGTGCCCAATATACAGAAACGTCTTGCGGTATCTCCTACAGGGAAAGTGCCAGGAGGGAATTGTCGAGCTTGTTCTCAGTGTCTCTGAGAATTGCTCTGATTATCCATGTGACCTCTTTGCTAAGACTCTCCAGAGAGACGTCCTCAAAACCAACACACATCTTGACATATCTCCCACATTGATCGCAGTTTCTCCAGGAACGGCATTCAAGGAGCCAGGAACTTTTCTCCCTACACTGTCCTTTGAGTTGGCCTCAAAACCAATCTACATCCTGCTATATCTCCCACATGGAAAGTGCCAGGAGGGAAAAGTGGGGATTATGTTTAGACTTTCTCGGAACTGCTTCAAATCAACTAGATATCTTTGTGCTGTAAATCTCCCAACAGCCAAACGCAAATGCAGCAAACATCTCGCTGTATGTCCCACATCCAAAGTGCCAAGAGAGAGCTTGCTCTCCCTGTCTTTGATACCTGTTTTCACTGTCCCGGTTACCTCTTTGCTAACATTCTCTTCAGAGCTGCAGTGAAACCAGGAACCACGTGGAGAAGGCACCCACACTGAAAGTGCCTGGAGGGAACATTGGGGCTTCTTCTCAGTGTCTCTGACATAGGGTTTCACTGTCCCGGGAAAGTCTCTGCTAACACCCTGCAGAGCGCAGTGCCCAATATACAGAAACGTCTTGCGGTATCTCCTACAGGGAAAGTGCCAGGAGGGAATTGTCGAGCTTGTTCTCAGTGTCTCTGAGAATTGCTCTGATTATCCGTGTGACCTCTTTACCAACACACATCTTGACATATCTCCCACATTGATCGCAGTGTCTCCAGGAACGGCATTCAAGGAGCCAGGAACTTTTCTCCCTACACTGTCCATTGAGTTGTCCTCAAAACCAATCTACATCCTGCTATATCTCCCACATGGAAAGTGCCAGGAGGGAAAAGTGGGGATTATGTTTAGACTTTCTCGGAACTGCTTCAAATCAACTAGATATCTTTGTGCTGTAAATCTCCCAACAGCCAAACGCAAATGCAGCAAACATCTCGCTGTATGTCCCACATCCAAAGTGCCAAGAGAGAGCTTGCTCTCCCTGTCTTTGAGTACTGTTTTCACTGTCCCGGTTACCTCTTTGCTAACATTCTCTTCAGAGCTGCAGTGAAACCAGGAACCACGTGGAGAAGGCACCCACACTGAAAGTGCCTGGAGGGAACATTGGGGCTTCTTCTCAGTGTCTCTGACCATAGGGTTTCACTGTCCCGGGAAAGTCTCTGCTAACACCCTGCAGAGCGCAGTGCCCAATATACAGAAACGTCTTGCGGTATCTCCTACAGGGAAAGTGCCAGGAGGGAATTGTCGAGCTTGTTCTCAGTGTCTCTGAGAATTGCTCTGATTATCCATGTGACCTCTTTGCTAAGACTCTCCAGAGAGACGTCCTCAAAACCAACACACATCTTGACATATCTCCCACATTGATCGCAGTTTCTCCAGGAACGGCATTCAAGGAGCCAGGAACTTTTCTCCCTACACTGTCCTTTGAGTTGGCCTCAAAACCAATCTACATCCTGCTATATCTCCCACATGGAAAGTGCCAGGAGGGAAAAGTGGGGATTATGTTTAGACTTTCTCGGAACTGCTTCAAATCAACTAGATATCTTTGTGCTGTAAATCTCCCAACAGCCAAACGCAAATGCAGCAAACATCTCGCTGTATGTCCCACATCCAAAGTGCCAAGAGAGAGCTTGCTCTCCCTGTCTTTGAGTACTGTTTTCACTGTCCCGGTTACCTCTTTGCTAACATTCTCTTCAGAGCTGCAGTGAAACCAGGAACCACGTGGAGAAGGCACCCACACTGAAAGTGCCTGGAGGGAACATTGGGGCTTCTTCTCAGTGTCTCTGACATAGGGTTTCACTGTCCCGGGAAAGTCTCTGCAAACACCCTGCGGAGCGCAGTGCTCAATATACAGAGACTTTCTCGGAACTGCTTCAAATCAACTAGATATCTTTGTGCTGTAAAATTCCCAACAGCCAAACGCAAATGCAGCAAACATCTCGCTGTATGTCCCACATCCAAAGTGCCAAGAGAGTAATGTAGAGCTTGCTCTCCCTGTCTTTGAGTACTGTTTTCACTGTCCCGATGAGCTCTTTGCTAACATTCTCTTCAGAGCTGCAGTGAAACCAGGAACCACGTGGAGAAGGCACCCACACTGAAAGTGCCTGGAGGGAACATTGGGGCTTCTTCTCAGTGTCTCTGACCATAGGGTTTCACTGTCCCGGGAAAGTCTCTGCTAACACCCTGCAGAGCGCAGTGCCCAATATACAGAAACGTCTTGCGGTATCTCCTACAGGGAAAGTGCCAGGAGGGAATTGTGGAGCTTGTTCTCAGTGTCTCTGAGAATTGCTCTGATTATCCATGTGACCTCTTTGCTAAGACTCTCCAGAGAGACGTCCTCAAAACCAACACACATCTTGACATATCTCCCACATTGATCGCAGTTTCTCCAGGAACGGCATTCAAGGAGCCAGGAACTTTTCTCCCTACACTGTCCTTTGAGTTGGCCTCAAAACCAATCTACATCCTGCTATATCTCCCACATGGAAAGTGCCAGGAGGGAAAAGTGGGGATTATGTTTAGACTTTCTCGGAACTGCTTCAAATCAACTAGATATCTTTGTGCTGTAAATCTCCCAACAGCCAAACACAAATGCAGCAAACATCTCGCTGTATGTCCCACATCCAAAGTGCCAAGAGAGAGCTTGCTCTCCCTGTCTTTGAGACCTGTTTTCACTGTCCCGGTTACCTCTTTGCTAACATTCTCTTCAGAGCTGCAGTGAAACCAGGAACCACGTGGAGAAGGCACCCACACTGAAAGTGCCTGGAGGGAACATTGGGGCTTCTTCTCAGTGTCTCTGACATAGGGTTTCACTGTCCCGGGAAAGTCTCTGCAAACACCCTGCGGAGCGCAGTGCTCAATATACAGAGACTTTCTCGGAACTGCTTCAAATCAACTAGATATCTTTGTGCTGTAAATCTCCCAACAGCCAAACGCAAATGCAGCAAACATCTCGCTGTATGTCCCACATCCAAAGTGCCAAGAGAGTAATGTAGAGCTTGCTCTCCCTGTCTTTGAGTACTGTTTTCACTGTCCCGATGAGCTCTTTGCTAACATTCTCTTCAGAGCTGCAGTGAAACCAGGAACCACGTGGAGAAGGCACCCACACTGAAAGTGCCTGGAGGGAACATTGGGGCTTCTTCTCAGTGTCTCTGACCATAGGGTTTCACTGTCCCGGGAAAGTCTCTGCTAACACCCTGCAGAGCGCAGTGCCCAATATACAGAAACGTCTTGCGGTATCTCCTACAGGGAAAGTGCCAGGAGGGAATTGTCGAGCTTGTTCTCAGTGTCTCTGAGAATTGCTCTGATTATCCATGTGACCTCTTTGCTAAGACTCTCCAGAGAGACGTCCTCAAAACCAACACACATCTTGACATATCTCCCACATTGATCGCAGTTTCTCCAGGAACGGCATTCAAGGAGCCAGGAACTTTTCTCCCTACACTGTCCTTTGAGTTGGCCTCAAAACCAATCTACATCCTGCTATATCTCCCACATGGAAAGTGCCAGGAGGGAAAAGTGGGGATTATGTTTAGACTTTCTCGGAACTGCTTCAAATCAACTAGATATCTTTGTGCTGTAAATCTCCCAACAGCCAAACGCAAATGCAGCAAACATCTCGCTGTATGTCCCACATCCAAAGTGCCAAGAGAGTAATGTAGAGCTTGCTCTCCCTGTCTTTGAGTACTGTTTTCACTGTCCCGATGAGCTCTTTGCTAACATTCTCTTCAGAGCTGCAGTGAAACCAGGAACCACGTGGAGAAGGCACCCACACTGAAAGTGCCTGGAGGGAACATTGGGGCTTCTTCTCAGTGTCTCTGACCATAGGGTTTCACTGTCCCGGGAAAGTCTCTGCTAACACCCTGCAGAGCGCAGTGCCCAATATACAGAAACGTCTTGCGGTATCTCCTACAGGGAAAGTGCCAGGAGGGAATTGTCGAGCTTGTTCTCAGTGTCTCTGAGAATTGCTCTGATTATCCATGTGACCTCTTTGCTAAGACTCTCCAGAGAGACGTCCTCAAAACCAACACACATCTTGACATATCTCCCACATTGATCGCAGTTTCTCCAGGAACGGCATTCAAGGAGCCAGGAACTTTTCTCCCTACACTGTCCTTTGAGTTGGCCTCAAAACCAATCTACATCCTGCTATATCTCCCACATGGAAAGTGCCAGGAGGGAAAAGTGGGGATTATGTTTAGACTTTCTCGGAACTGCTTCAAATCAACTAGATATCTTTGTGCTGTAAATCTCCCAACAGCCAAACGCAAATGCAGCAAACATCTCGCTGTATGTCCCACATCCAAAGTGCCAAGAGAGAGCTTGCTCTCCCTGTCTTTGATACCTGTTTTCACTGTCCCGGTTACCTCTTTGCTAACATTCTCTTCAGAGCTGCAGTGAAACCAGGAACCACGTGGAGAAGGCACCCACACTGAAAGTGCCTGGAGGGAACATTGGGGCTTCTTCTCAGTGTCTCTGACATAGGGTTTCACTGTCCCGGGAAAGTCTCTGCTAACACCCTGCAGAGCGCAGTGCCCAATATACAGAAACGTCTTGCGGTATCTCCTACAGGGAAAGTGCCAGGAGGGAATTGTCGAGCTTGTTCTCAGTGTCTCTGAGAATTGCTCTGATTATCCGTGTGACCTCTTTACCAACACACATCTTGACATATCTCCCACATTGATCGCAGTGTCTCCAGGAACGGCATTCAAGGAGCCAGGAACTTTTCTCCCTACACTGTCCATTGAGTTGTCCTCAAAACCAATCTACATCCTGCTATATCTCCCACATGGAAAGTGCCAGGAGGGAAAAGTGGGGATTATGTTTAGACTTTCTCGGAACTGCTTCAAATCAACTAGATATCTTTGTGCTGTAAATCTCCCAACAGCCAAACGCAAATGCAGCAAACATCTCGCTGTATGTCCCACATCCAAAGTGCCAAGAGAGAGCTTGCTCTCCCTGTCTTTGAGTACTGTTTTCACTGTCCCGGTTACCTCTTTGCTAACATTCTCTTCAGAGCTGCAGTGAAACCAGGAACCACGTGGAGAAGGCACCCACACTGAAAGTGCCTGGAGGGAACATTGGGGCTTCTTCTCAGTGTCTCTGACCATAGGGTTTCACTGTCCCGGGAAAGTCTCTGCTAACACCCTGCAGAGCGCAGTGCCCAATATACAGAAACGTCTTGCGGTATCTCCTACAGGGAAAGTGCCAGGAGGGAATTGTCGAGCTTGTTCTCAGTGTCTCTGAGAATTGCTCTGATTATCCATGTGACCTCTTTGCTAAGACTCTCCAGAGAGACGTCCTCAAAACCAACACACATCTTGACATATCTCCCACATTGATCGCAGTTTCTCCAGGAACGGCATTCAAGGAGCCAGGAACTTTTCTCCCTACACTGTCCTTTGAGTTGGCCTCAAAACCAATCTACATCCTGCTATATCTCCCACATGGAAAGTGCCAGGAGGGAAAAGTGGGGATTATGTTTAGACTTTCTCGGAACTGCTTCAAATCAACTAGATATCTTTGTGCTGTAAATCTCCCAACAGCCAAACGCAAATGCAGCAAACATCTCGCTGCATGTCCCACATCCAAAGTGCCAAGAGAGAGCTTGCTCTCCCTGTCTTTGAGTACTGTTTTCACTGTCCCGATGAGCTCTTTGCTAACATTCTCTTCAGAGCTGCAGTGAAACCAGGAACCACGTGGAGAAGGCACCCACACTGAAAGTGCCTGGAGGGAACATTGGGGCTTCTTCTCAGTGTCTCTGACCATAGGGTTTCACTGTCCCGGGAAAGTCTCTGCTAACACCCTGCAGAGCGCAGTGCCCAATATACAGAAACGTCTTGCGGTATCTCCTACAGGGAAAGTGCCAGGAGGGAATTGTCGAGCTTGTTCTCAGTGTCTCTGAGAATTGCTCTGATTATCCATGTGACCTCTTTGCTAAGACTCTCCAGAGAGACGTCCTCAAAACCAACACACATCTTGACATATCTCCCACATTGATCGCAGTTTCTCCAGGAACGGCATTCAAGGAGCCAGGAACTTTTCTCCCTACACTGTCCTTTGAGTTGGCCTCAAAACCAATCTACATCCTGCTATATCTCCCACATGGAAAGTGCCAGGAGGGAAAAGTGGGGATTATGTTTAGACTTTCTCGGAACTGCTTCAAATCAACTAGATATCTTTGTGCTGTAAATCTCCCAACAGCCAAATGCAAATGCAGCAAACATCTCGCTGTATGTCCCACATCCAAAGTGCCAAGAGAGAGCTTGCTCTCCCTGTCTTTGAGTACTGTTTTCACTGTCCCGATGAGCTCTTTGCTAACATTCTCTTCAGAGCTGCAGTGAAACCAGGAACCACGTGGAGAAGGCACCCACACTGAAAGTGCCTGGAGGGAACATTGGGGCTTCTTCTCAGTGTCTCTGACCATAGGGTTTCACTGTCCCGGGAAAGTCTCTGCTAACACCCTGCAGAGCGCAGTGCCCAATATACAGAAACGTCTTGCGGTATCTCCTACAGGGAAAGTGCCAGGAGGGAATTGTGGAGCTTGTTCTCAGTGTCTCTGAGAATTGCTCTGATTATCCATGTGACCTCTTTGCTAAGACTCTCCAGAGAGACGTCCTCAAAACCAACACACATCTTGACATATCTCCCACATTGATCGCAGTTTCTCCAGGAACGGCATTCAAGGAGCCAGGAACTTTTCTCCCTACACTGTCCTTTGAGTTGGCCTCAAAACCAATCTACATCCTGCTATATCTCCCACATGGAAAGTGCCAGGAGGGAAAAGTGGGGATTATGTTTAGACTTTCTCGGAACTGCTTCAAATCAACTAGATATCTTTGTGCTGTAAATCTCCCAACAGCCAAACGCAAATGCAGCAAACATCTCGCTGTATGTCCCACATCCAAAGTGCCAAGAGAGAGCTTGCTCTCCCTGTCTTTGAGTACTGTTTTCACTGTCCCGATGAGCTCTTTGCTAACATTCTCTTCAGAGCTGCAGTGAAACCAGGAACCACGTGGAGAAGGCACCCACACTGAAAGTGCCTGGAGGGAACATTGGGGCTTCTTCTCAGTGTCTCTGACCATAGGGTTTCACTGTCCCGGGAAAGTCTCTGCTAACACCCTGCAGAGCGCAGTGCCCAATATACAGAAACGTCTTGTGGTATCTCCTACAGGGAAAGTGCCAGGAGGGAATTGTCGAGCTTGTTCTCAGTGTCTCTGAGAATTGCTCTGATTATCCATGTGACCTCTTTGCTAAGACTCTCCAGAGAGACGTCCTCAAAACCAACACACATCTTGACATATCTCCCACATTGATCGCAGTGTCTCCAGGAACGGCATTCAAGGAGCCAGGAACTTTTCTCCCTACACTGTCCTTTGAGTTGGCCTCAAAACCAATCTACATCCTGCTATATCTCCCACATGGAAAGTGCCAGGAGGGAAAAGTGGGGATTATGTTTAGACTTTCTCGGAACTGCTTCAAATCAACTAGATATCTTTGTGCTGTAAATCTCCCAACAGCCAAACGCAAATGCAGCAAACATCTCGCTGTATGTCCCACATCCAAAGTGCCAAGAGAGAGCTTGCTCTCCCTGTCTTTGAGTACTGTTTTCACTGTCCCGATGAGCTCTTTGCTAACATTCTCTTCAGAGCTGCAGTGAAACCAGGAACCACGTGGAGAAGGCACCCACACTGAAAGTGCCTGGAGGGAACATTGGGGCTTCTTCTCAGTGTCTCTGACATAGGGTTTCACTGTCCCGGGAAAGTCTCTGCTAACACCCTGCAGAGCGCAGTGCCCAATATACAGAAACGTCTTGCGGTATCTCCTACAGGGAAAGTGCCAGGAGGGAATTGTCGAGCTTGTTCTCAGTGTCTCTGAGAATTGCTCTGATTATCCATGTGACCTCTTTGCTAAGACTCTCCAGAGAGACGTCCTCAAAACCAACACACATCTTGACATATCTCCCACATTGATCGCAGTTTCTCCAGGAACGGCATTCAAGGAGCCAGGAACTTTTCTCCCTACACTGTCCTTTGAGTTGGCCTCAAAACCAATCTACATCCTGCTATATCTCCCACATGGAAAGTGCCAGGAGGGAAAAGTGGGGATTATGTTTAGACTTTTCGGAACTGCTTCAAATCAACTAGATATCTTTGTGCTGTAAATCTCCCAACAGCCAAACGCAAATGCAGCAAACATCTCGCTGTATGTCCCACATCCAAAGTGCCAAGAGAGAGCTTGCTCTCCCTGTCTTTGAGTACTGTTTTCACTGTCCCGATGAGCTCTTTGCTAACATTCTCTTCAGAGCTGCAGTGAAACCAGGAACCACGTGGAGAAGGAACCCACACTGAAAGTGCCTGGAGGGAACATTGGGGCTTCTTCTCAGTGTCTCTGACCATAGGGTTTCACTGTCCCGGGAAAGTCTCTGCTAACACCCTGCAGAGCGCAGTGCCCAATATACAGAAACGTCTTGCGGTATCTCCTACAGGGAAAGTGCCAGGAGGGAATTGTCGAGCTTGTTCTCAGTGTCTCTGAGAATTGCTCTGATTATCCATGTGACCTCTTTGCTAAGACTCTCCAGAGAGACGTCCTCAAAACCAACACACATCTTGACATATCTCCCACATTGATCGCAGTTTCTCCAGGAATGGCATTCAAGGAGCCAGGAACTTTTCTCCCTACACTGTCCTTTGAGTTGGCCTCAAAACCAATCTACATCCTGCTATATCTCCCACATGGAAAGTGCCAGGAGGGAAAAGTGGGGATTATGTTTAGACTTTCTCGGAACTGCTTCAAATCAACTAGATATCTTTGTGCTGTAAATCTCCCAACAGCCAAACGCAAATGCAGCAAACATCTCGCTGTATGTCCCACATCCAAAGTGCCAAGAGAGAGCTTGCTCTCCCTGTCTTTGAGTACTGTTTTCACTGTCCCGATGAGCTCTTTGCTAACATTCTCTTCAGAGCTGCAGTGAAACCAGGAACCACGTGGAGAAGGCACCCACACTGAAAGTGCCTGGAGGGAACATTGGGGCTTCTTCTCAGTGTCTCTGACCATAGGGTTTCACTGTCCCGGGAAAGTCTCTGCTAACACCCTGCAGAGCGCAGTGCCCAATATACAGAAACGTCTTGCGGTATCTCCTACAGGGAAAGTGCCAGGAGGGAATTGTCGAGCTTGTTCTCAGTGTCTCTGAGAATTGCTCTGATTATCCATGTGACCTCTTTGCTAAGACTCTCCAGAGAGACGTCCTCAAAACCAACACACATCTTGACATATCTCCCACATTGATCGCAGTTTCTCCAGGAACGGCATTCAAGGAGCCAGGAACTTTTCTCCCTACACTGTCCTTTGAGTTGGCCTCAAAACCAATCTACATCCTGCTATATCTCCCACATGGAAAGTGCCAGGAGGGAAAAGTGGGGATTATGTTTAGACTTTCTCGGAACTGCTTCAAATCAACTAGATATCTTTGTGCTGTAAATCTCCCAACAGCCAAACGCAAATGCAGCAAACATCTCGCTGTATGTCCCACATCCAAAGTGCCAAGAGAGAGCTTGCTCTCCCTGTCTTTGAGACCTGTTTTCACTGTCCCGGTTACCTCTTTGCTAACATTCTCTTCAGAGCTGCAGTGAAACCAGGAACCACGTGGAGAAGGCACCCACACTGAAAGTGCCTGGAGGGAACATTGGGGCTTCTTCTCAGTGTCTCTGACATAGGGTTTCACTGTCCCGGGAAAGTCTCTGCTAACACCCTGCAGAGCGCAGTGCCCAATATACAGAAACGTCTTGCAGTATCTCCTACAGGGAAAGTGCCAGGAGGGAATTGTCGAGCTTGTTCTCAGTGTCTCTGAGAATTGCTCTGATTATCCATGTGACCTCTTTGCTAAGACTCTCCAGAGAGACGTCCTCAAAACCAACACACATCTTGACATATCTCCCACATTGATCGCAGTTTCTCCAGGAACGGCATTCAAGGAGCCAGGAACTTTTCTCCCTACACTGTCCTTTGAGTTGGCCTCAAAACCAATCTACATCCTGCTATATCTCCCACATGGAAAGTGCCAGGAGGGAAAAGTGGGGATTATGTTTAGACTTTCTCGGAACTGCTTCAAATCAACTAGATATCTTTGTGCTGTAAATCTCCCAACAGCCAAACGCAAATGCAGCAAACATCTCGCTGTATGTCCCACATCCAAAGTGCCGAGAGAGCTTGCTCTCCCTGTCTTTGAGACCTGTTTTCACTGTCCCGGTTACCTCTTTGCTAACATTCTCTTCAGAGCTGCAGTGAAACCAGGAACCACGTGGAGAAGGCACCCACACTGAAAGTGCCTGGAGGGAACATTGGGGCTTCTTCTCAGTGTCTCTGACATAGGGTTTCACTGTCCCGGGAAAGTCTCTGCTAACACCCTGCAGAGCGCAGTGCCCAATATACAGAAACGTCTTGCGGTATCTCCTACAGGGAAAGTGCCAGGAGGGAATTGTCGAGCTTGTTCTCAGTGTCTCTGAGAATTGCTCTGATTATCCATGTGACCTCTTTGCTAAGACTCTCCAGAGAGACGTCCTCAAAACCAACACACATCTTGACATATCTCCCACATTGATCGCAGTTTCTCCAGGAATGGCATTCAAGGAGCCAGGAACTTTTCTCCCTACACTGTCCTTTGAGTTGGCCTCAAAACCAATCTACATCCTGCTATATCTCCCACATGGAAAGTGCCAGGAGGGAAAAGTGGGGATTATGTTTAGACTTTCTCGGAACTGCTTCAAATCAACTAGATATCTTTGTGCTGTAAATCTCCCAACAGCCAAATGCAAATGCAGCAAACATCTCGCTGTATGTCCCACATCCAAAGTGCCAAGAGAGAGCTTGCTCTCCCTGTCTTTGAGTACTGTTTTCACTGTCCCGATGAGCTCTTTGCTAACATTCTCTTCAGAGCTGCAGTGAAACCAGGAACCACGTGGAGAAGGCACCCACACTGAAAGTGCCTGGAGGGAACATTGGGGCTTCTTCTCAGTGTCTCTGACCATAGGGTTTCACTGTCCCGGGAAAGTCTCTGCTAACACCCTGCAGAGCGCAGTGCCCAATATACAGAAACGTCTTGCAGTATCTCCTACAGGGAAAGTGCCAGGAGGGAATTGTCGAGCTTGTTCTCAGTGTCTCTGAGAATTGCTCTGATTATCCATGTGACCTCTTTGCTAAGACTCTCCAGAGAGACGTCCTCAAAACCAACACACATCTTGACATATCTCCCACATTGATCGCAGTTTCTCCAGGAACGGCATTCAAGGAGCCAGGAACTTTTCTCCCTACACTGTCCTTTGAGTTGGCCTCAAAACCAATCTACATCCTGCTATATCTCCCACATGGAAAGTGCCAGGAGGGAAAAGTGGGGATTATGTTTAGACTTTCTCGGAACTGCTTCAAATCAACTAGATATCTTTGTGCTGTAAATCTCCCAACAGCCAAACGCAAATGCAGCAAACATCTCGCTGTATGTCCCACATCCAAAGTGCCGAGAGAGCTTGCTCTCCCTGTCTTTGAGACCTGTTTTCACTGTCCCGGTTACCTCTTTGCTAACATTCTCTTCAGAGCTGCAGTGAAACCAGGAACCACGTGGAGAAGGCACCCACACTGAAAGTGCCTGGAGGGAACATTGGGGCTTCTTCTCAGTGTCTCTGACATAGGGTTTCACTGTCCCGGGAAAGTCTCTGCTAACACCCTGCAGAGCGCAGTGCCCAATATACAGAAACGTCTTGCGGTATCTCCTACAGGGAAAGTGCCAGGAGGGAATTGTCGAGCTTGTTCTCAGTGTCTCTGAGAATTGCTCTGATTATCCATGTGACCTCTTTGCTAAGACTCTCCAGAGAGACGTCCTCAAAACCAACACACATCTTGACATATCTCCCACATTGATCGCAGTTTCTCCAGGAATGGCATTCAAGGAGCCAGGAACTTTTCTCCCTACACTGTCCTTTGAGTTGGCCTCAAAACCAATCTACATCCTGCTATATCTCCCACATGGAAAGTGCCAGGAGGGAAAAGTGGGGATTATGTTTAGACTTTCTCGGAACTGCTTCAAATCAACTAGATATCTTTGTGCTGTAAATCTCCCAACAGCCAAACGCAAATGCAGCAAACATCTCGCTGTATGTCCCACATCCAAAGTGCCAAGAGAGAGCTTGCTCTCCCTGTCTTTGAGTACTGTTTTCACTGTCCCGATGAGCTCTTTGCTAACATTCTCTTCAGAGCTGCAGTGAAACCAGGAACCACGTGGAGAAGGCACCCACACTGAAAGTGCCTGGAGGGAACATTGGGGCTTCTTCTCAGTGTCTCTGACCATAGGGTTTCACTGTCCCGGGAAAGTCTCTGCTAACACCCTGCAGAGCGCAGTGCCCAATATACAGAAACGTCTTGCAGTATCTCCTACAGGGAAAGTGCCAGGAGGGAATTGTCGAGCTTGTTCTCAGTGTCTCTGAGAATTGCTCTGATTATCCATGTGACCTCTTTGCTAAGACTCTCCAGAGAGACGTCCTCAAAACCAACACACATCTTGACATATCTCCCACATTGATCGCAGTTTCTCCAGGAACGGCATTCAAGGAGCCAGGAACTTTTCTCCCTACACTGTCCTTTGAGTTGGCCTCAAAACCAATCTACATCCTGCTATATCTCCCACATGGAAAGTGCCAGGAGGGAAAAGTGGGGATTATGTTTAGACTTTCTCGGAACTGCTTCAAATCAACTAGATATCTTTGTGCTGTAAATCTCCCAACAGCCAAACGCAAATGCAGCAAACATCTCGCTGTATGTCCCACATCCAAAGTGCCGAGAGAGCTTGCTCTCCCTGTCTTTGAGACCTGTTTTC
Source organism: Chroicocephalus ridibundus (assembly GCF_963924245.1). NCBI lineage: Eukaryota > Metazoa > Chordata > Aves > Charadriiformes > Laridae > Chroicocephalus > Chroicocephalus ridibundus. The sequence goes on from NW_026961187.1 coordinate 411,545, forward strand.
ACTGTCCCGGTTACCTCTTTGCTAACATTCTCTTCAGAGCTGCAGTGAAACCAGGAACCACGTGGAGAAGGCACCCACACTGAAAGTGCCTGGAGGGAACATTGGGGCTTCTTCTCAGTGTCTCTGACATAGGGTTTCACTGTCCCGGGAAAGTCTCTGCTAACACCCTGCAGAACGCAGTGCCCAATATACAGAAACGTCTTGCGGTATCTCCTACAGGGAAAGTGCCAGGAGGGAATTGTCGAGCTTGTTCTCAGTGTCTCTGAGAATTGCTCTGATTATCCATGTGACCTCTTTGCTAAGACTCTCCAGAGAGACGTCCTCAAAACCAACACACATCTTGACATATCTCCCACATTGATCGCAGTTTCTCCAGGAACGGCATTCAAGGAGCCAGGAACTTTTCTCCCTACACTGTCCTTTGAGTTGGCCTCAAAACCAATCTACATCCTGCTATATCTCCCACATGGAAAGTGCCAGGAGGGAAAAGTGGGGATTATGTTTAGACTTTCTCGGAACTGCTTCAAATCAACTAGATATCTTTGTGCTGTAAATCTCCCAACAGCCAAACGCAAATGCAGCAAACATCTCGCTGTATGTCCCACATCCAAAGTGCCAAGAGAGAGCTTGCTCTCCCTGTCTTTGAGTACTGTTTTCACTGTCCCGATGAGCTCTTTGCTAACATTCTCTTCAGAGCTGCAGTGAAACCAGGAACCACGTGGAGAAGGCACCCACACTGAAAGTGCCTGGAGGGAACATTGGGGCTTCTTCTCAGTGTCTCTGACCATAGGGTTTCACTGTCCCGGGAAAGTCTCTGCTAACACCCTGCAGAGCGCAGTGCCCAATATACAGAAACGTCTTGCGGTATCTCCTACAGGGAAAGTGCCAGGAGGGAATTGTCGAGCTTGTTCTCAGTGTCTCTGAGAATTGCTCTGATTATCCATGTGACCTCTTTGCTAAGACTCTCCAGAGAGACGTCCTCAAAACCAACACACATCTTGACATATCTCCCACATTGATCGCAGTTTCTCCAGGAACGGCATTCAAGGAGCCAGGAACTTTTCTCCCTACACTGTCCTTTGAGTTGGCCTCAAAACCAATCTACATCCTGCTATATCTCCCACATGGAAAGTGCCAGGAGGGAAAAGTGGGGATTATGTTTAGACTTTCTCGGAACTGCTTCAAATCAACTAGATATCTTTGTGCTGTAAATCTCCCAACAGCCAAACGCAAATGCAGCAAACATCTCGCTGTATGTCCCACATCCAAAGTGCCAAGAGAGAGCTTGCTCTCCCTGTCTTTGAGTACTGTTTTCACTGTCCCGATGAGCTCTTTGCTAACATTCTCTTCAGAGCTGCAGTGAAACCAGGAACCACGTGGAGAAGGCACCCACACTGAAAGTGCCTGGAGGGAACATTGGGGCTTCTTCTCAGTGTCTCTGACCATAGGGTTTCACTGTCCCGGGAAAGTCTCTGCTAACACCCTGCAGAGCGCAGTGCCCAATATACAGAAACGTCTTGCGGTATCTCCTACAGGGAAAGTGCCAGGAGGGAATTGTCGAGCTTGTTCTCAGTGTCTCTGAGAATTGCTCTGATTATCCGTGTGACCTCTTTGCTAAGACTCTCCAGAGAGACGTCCTCAAAACCAACACACATCTTGACATATCTCCCACATTGATCGCAGTTTCTCCAGGAACGGCATTCAAGGAGCCAGGAACTTTTCTCCCTACACTGTCCTTTGAGTTGGCCTCAAAACCAATCTACATCCTGCTATATCTCCCACATGGAAAGTGCCAGGAGGGAAAAGTGGGGATTATGTTTAGACTTTCTCGGAACTGCTTCAAATCAACTAGATATCTTTGTGCTGTAAATCTCCCAACAGCCAAACGCAAATGCAGCAAACATCTCGCTGTATGTCCCACATCCAAAGTGCCAAGAGAGAGCTTGCTCTCCCTGTCTTTGAGTACTGTTTTCACTGTCCCGATGAGCTCTTTGCTAACATTCTCTTCAGAGCTGCAGTGAAACCAGGAACCACGTGGAGAAGGCACCCACACTGAAAGTGCCTGGAGGGAACATTGGGGCTTCTTCTCAGTGTCTCTGACCATAGGGTTTCACTGTCCCGGGAAAGTCTCTGCTAACACCCTGCAGAGCGCAGTGCCCAATATACAGAAACGTCTTGCGGTATCTCCTACAGGGAAAGTGCCAGGAGGGAATTGTCGAGCTTGTTCTCAGTGTCTCTGAGAATTGCTCTGATTATCCGTGTGACCTCTTTGCTAAGACTCTCCAGAGAGACGTCCTCAAAACCAACACACATCTTGACATATCTCCCACATTGATCGCAGTTTCTCCAGGAACGGCATTCAAGGAGCCAGGAACTTTTCTCCCTACACTGTCCTTTGAGTTGGCCTCAAAACCAATCTACATCCTGCTATATCTCCCACATGGAAAGTGCCAGGAGGGAAAAGTGGGGATTATGTTTAGACTTTCTCGGAACTGCTTCAAATCAACTAGATATCTTTGTGCTGTAAATCTCCCAACAGCCAAACGCAAATGCAGCAAACATCTCGCTGTATGTCCCACATCCAAAGTGCCAAGAGAGAGCTTGCTCTCCCTGTCTTTGAGACCTGTTTTCACTGTCCCGGTTACCTCTTTGCTAACATTCTCTTCAGAGCTGCAGTGAAACCAGGAACCACGTGGAGAAGGCACCCACACTGGAAGTGCCTGGAGGGAACATTGGGGCTTCTTCTCAGTGTCTCTGACCATAGGGTTTCACTGTCCCGGGAAAGTCTCTGCTAACACCCTGCAGAGCGCAGTGCCCAATATACAGAAACGTCTTGCGGTATCTCCTACAGGGAAAGTGCCAGGAGGGAATTGTCGAGCTTGTTCTCAGTGTCTCTGAGAATTGCTCTGATTATCCGTGTGACCTCTTTACCAACACACATCTTGACATATCTCCCACATTGATCGCAGTGTCTCCAGGAACGGCATTCAAGGAGCCAGGAACTTTTCTCCCTACACTGTCCATTGAGTTGTCCTCAAAACCAATCTACATCCTGCTATATCTCCCACATGGAAAGTGCCAGGAGGGAAAAGTGGGGATTATGTTTAGACTTTCTCGGAACTGCTTCAAATCAACTAGATATCTTTGTGCTGTAAATCTCCCAACAGCCAAACGCAAATGCAGCAAACATCTCGCTGTATGTCCCACATCCAAAGTGCCAAGAGAGAGCTTGCTCTCCCTGTCTTTGAGTACTGTTTTCACTGTCCCGATGAGCTCTTTGCTAACATTCTCTTCAGAGCTGCAGTGAAACCAGGAACCACGTGGAGAAGGCACCCACACTGAAAGTGCCTGGAGGGAACATTGGGGCTTCTTCTCAGTGTCTCTGACCATAGGGTTTCACTGTCCCGGGAAAGTCTCTGCTAACACCCTGCAGAGCGCAGTGCCCAATATACAGAAACGTCTTGCGGTATCTCCTACAGGGAAAGTGCCAGGAGGGAATTGTCGAGCTTGTTCTCAGTGTCTCTGAGAATTGCTCTGATTATCCATGTGACCTCTTTGCTAAGACTCTCCAGAGAGACGTCCTCAAAACCAACACACATCTTGACATATCTCCCACATTGATCGCAGTTTCTCCAGGAACAGCATTCAAGGAGCCAGGAACTTTTCTCCCTACACTGTCCTTTGAGTTGGCCTCAAAACCAATCTACATCCTGCTATATCTCCCACATGGAAAGTGCCAGGAGGGAAAAGTGGGGATTATGTTTAGACTTTCTCGGAACTGCTTCAAATCAACTAGATATCTTTGTGCTGTAAATCTCCCAACAGCCAAACGCAAAAGCAGCAAACATCTCGCTGTATGTCCCACATCCAAAGTGCCAAGAGAGAGCTTGCTCTCCCTGTCTTTGAGTACTGTTTTCACTGTCCCGGTTACCTCTTTGCTAACATTCTCTTCAGAGCTGCAGTGAAACCAGGAACCACGTGGAGAAGGCACCCACACTGGAAGTGCCTGGAGGGAACATTGGGGCTTCTTCTCAGTGTCTCTGACCATAGGGTTTCACTGTCCCGGGAAAGTCTCTGCTAACACCCTGCAGAGCGCAGTGCCCAATATACAGAAACGTCTTGCGGTATCTCCTACAGGGAAAGTGCCAGGAGGGAATTGTCGAGCTTCTTCTCAGTGTCTCTGAGAATTGCTCTGATTATCCATGTGACCTCTTTGCTAAGACTCTCCAGAGAGACGTCCTCAAAACCAACACACATCTTGACATATCTCCCACATTGATCGCAGTGTCTCCAGGAACGGCATTCAAGGAGCCAGGAACTTTTCTCCCTACACTGTCCATTGAGTTGTCCTCAAAACCAATCTACATCCTGCTATATCTCCCACATGGAAAGTGCCAGGAGGGAAAAGTGGGGATTATGTTTAGACTTTCTCGGAACTGCTTCAAATCAACTAGATATCTTTGTGCTGTAAATCTCCCAACAGCCAAACGCAAATGCAGCAAACATCTCGCTGTATGTCCCACATCCAAAGTGCCAAGAGAGAGCTTGCTCTCCCTGTCTTTGAGACCTGTTTTCACTGTCCCGGTTACCTCTTTGCTAACATTCTCTTCAGAGCTGCAGTGAAACCAGGAACCACGTGGAGAAGGCACCCACACTGAAAGTGCCTGGAGGGAACATTGGGGCTTCTTCTCAGTGTCTCTGACCATAGGGTTTCACTGTCCCGGGAAAGTCTCTGCTAACACCCTGCAGAGCGCAGTGCCCAATATACAGAAACGTCTTGCGGTATCTCCTACAGGGAAAGTGCCAGGAGGGAATTGTCGAGCTTGTTCTCAGTGTCTCTGAGAATTGCTCTGATTATCCGTGTGACCTCTTTACCAACACACATCTTGACATATCTCCCACATTGATCGCAGTGTCTCCAGGAACGGCATTCAAGGAGCCAGGAACTTTTCTCCCTACACTGTCCATTGAGTTGTCCTCAAAACCAATCTACATCCTGCTATATCTCCCACATGGAAAGTGCCAGGAGGGAAAAGTGGGGATTATGTTTAGACTTTCTCGGAACTGCTTCAAATCAACTAGATATCTTTGTGCTGTAAATCTCCCAACAGCCAAACGCAAATGCAGCAAACATCTCGCTGTATGTCCCACATCCAAAGTGCCAAGAGAGAGCTTGCTCTCCCTGTCTTTGAGTACTGTTTTCACTGTCCCGATGAGCTCTTTGCTAACATTCTCTTCAGAGCTGCAGTGAAACCAGGAACCACGTGGAGAAGGCACCCACACTGAAAGTGCCTGGAGGGAACATTGGGGCTTCTTCTCAGTGTCTCTGACCATAGGGTTTCACTGTCCCGGGAAAGTCTCTGCTAACACCCTGCAGAGCGCAGTGCCCAATATACAGAAACGTCTTGCGGTATCTCCTACAGGGAAAGTGCCAGGAGGGAATTGTCGAGCTTGTTCTCAGTGTCTCTGAGAATTGCTCTGATTATCCATGTGACCTCTTTGCTAAGACTCTCCAGAGAGACGTCCTCAAAACCAACACACATCTTGACATATCTCCCACATTGATCGCAGTTTCTCCAGGAACGGCATTCAAGGAGCCAGGAACTTTTCTCCCTACACTGTCCATTGAGTTGTCCTCAAAACCAATCTACATCCTGCTATATCTCCCACATGGAAAGTGCCAGGAGGGAAAAGTGGGGATTATGTTTAGACTTTCTCGGAACTGCTTCAAATCAACTAGATATCTTTGTGCTGTAAATCTCCCAACAGCCAAACGCAAATGCAGCAAACATCTCGCTGTATGTCCCACATCCAAAGTGCCAAGAGAGAGCTTGCTCTCCCTGTCTTTGAGTACTGTTTTCACTGTCCCGATGAGCTCTTTGCTAACATTCTCTTCAGAGCTGCAGTGAAACCAGGAACCACGTGGAGAAGGCACCCACACTGAAAGTGCCTGGAGGGAACATTGGGGCTTCTTCTCAGTGTCTCTGACCATAGGGTTTCACTGTCCCGGGAAAGTCTCTGCTAACACCCTGCAGAGCGCAGTGCCCAATATACAGAAACGTCTTGCGGTATCTCCTACAGGGAAAGTGCCAGGAGGGAATTGTCGAGCTTGTTCTCAGTGTCTCTGAGAATTGCTCTGATTATCCATGTGACCTCTTTGCTAAGACTCTCCAGAGAGACGTCCTCAAAACCAACACACATCTTGACATATCTCCCACATTGATCGCAGTGTCTCCAGGAACGGCATTCAAGGAGCCAGGAACTTTTCTCCCTACACTGTCCTTTGAGTTGGCCTCAAAACCAATCTACATCCTGCTATATCTCCCACATGGAAAGTGCCAGGAGGGAAAAGTGGGGATTATGTTTAGACTTTCTCGGAACTGCTTCAAATCAACTAGATATCTTTGTGCTGTAAATCTCCCAACAGCCAAACGCAAATGCAGCAAACATCTCGCTGTATGTCCCACATCCAAAGTGCCAAGAGAGAGCTTGCTCTCCCTGTCTTTGAGTACTGTTTTCACTGTCCCGATGAGCTCTTTGCTAACATTCTCTTCAGAGCTGCAGTGAAACCAGGAACCACGTGGAGAAGGCACCCACACTGAAAGTGCCTGGAGGGAACATTGGGGCTTCTTCTCAGTGTCTCTGACCATAGGGTTTCACTGTCCCGGGAAAGTCTCTGCTAACACCCTGCAGAGCGCAGTGCCCAATATACAGAAACGTCTTGCGGTATCTCCTACAGGGAAAGTGCCAGGAGGGAATTGTCGAGCTTGTTCTCAGTGTCTCTGAGAATTGCTCTGATTATCCATGTGACCTCTTTGCTAAGACTCTCCAGAGAGACGTCCTCAAAACCAACACACATCTTGACATATCTCCCACATTGATCGCAGTGTCTCCAGGAACGGCATTCAAGGAGCCAGGAACTTTTCTCCCTACACTGTCCATTGAGTTGTCCTCAAAACCAATCTACATCCTGCTATATCTCCCACATGGAAAGTGCCAGGAGGGAAAAGTGGGGATTATGTTTAGACTTTCTCGGAACTGCTTCAAATCAACTAGATATCTTTGTGCTGTAAATCTCCCAACAGCCAAACGCAAATGCAGCAAACATCTCGCTGTATGTCCCACATCCAAAGTGCCAAGAGAGAGCTTGCTCTCCCTGTCTTTGAGTACTGTTTTCACTGTCCCGGTTACCTCTTTGCTAACATTCTCTTCAGAGCTGCAGTGAAACCAGGAACCACGTGGAGAAGGCACCCACACTGAAAGTGCCTGGAGGGAACATTGGGGCTTCTTCTCAGTGTCTCTGACATAGGGTTTCACTGTCCCGGGAAAGTCTCTGCAAACACCCTGCGGAGCGCAGTGCTCAATATACAGAGACTTTCTCGGAACTGCTTCAAATCAACTAGATATCTTTGTGCTGTAAATCTCCCAACAGCCAAACGCAAATGCAGCAAACATCTCGCTGTATGTCCCACATCCAAAGTGCCAAGAGAGAGCTTGCTCTCCCTGTCTTTGAGCACTGTTTTCACTGTCCCGGTTACCTCTTTGCTAACATTCTCTTCAGAGCTGCAGTGAAACCAGGAACCACGTGGAGAAGGCACCCACACTGAAAGTGCCTGGAGGGAACATTGGGGCTTCTTCTCAGTGTCTCTGACCATAGGGTTTCACTGTCCCGGGAAAGTCTCTGCTAACACCCTGCAGAGCGCAGTGCCCAATATACAGAAACGTCTTGCGGTATCTCCTACAGGGAAAGTGCCAGGAGGGAATTGTCGAGCTTGTTCTCAGTGTCTCTGAGAATTGCTCTGATTATCCATGTGACCTCTTTGCTAAGACTCTCCAGAGAGACGTCCTCAAAACCAACACACATCTTGACATATCTCCCACATTGATCGCAGTGTCTCCAGGAACGGCATTCAAGGAGCCAGGAACTTTTCTCCCTACACTGTCCATTGAGTTGTCCTCAAAACCAATCTACATCCTGCTATATCTCCCACATGGAAAGTGCCAGGAGGGAAAAGTGGGGATTATGTTTAGACTTTCTCGGAACTGCTTCAAATCAACTAGATATCTTTGTGCTGTAAATCTCCCAACAGCCAAACGCAAATGCAGCAAACATCTCGCTGTATGTCCCACATCCAAAGTGCCAAGAGAGAGCTTGCTCTCCCTGTCTTTGAGTACTGTTTTCACTGTCCCGGTTACCTCTTTGCTAACATTCTCTTCAGAGCTGCAGTGAAACCAGGAACCACGTGGAGAAGGCACCCACACTGAAAGTGCCTGGAGGGAACATTGGGGCTTCTTCTCAGTGTCTCTGACCATAGGGTTTCACTGTCCCGGGAAAGTCTCTGCTAACACCCTGCAGAGCGCAGTGCCCAATATACAGAAACGTCTTGCGGTATCTCCTACAGGGAAAGTGCCAGGAGGGAATTGTCGAGCTTGTTCTCAGTGTCTCTGAGAATTGCTCTGATTATCCATGTGACCTCTTTGCTAAGACTCTCCAGAGAGACGTCCTCAAAACCAACACACATCTTGACATATCTCCCACATTGATCGCAGTTTCTCCAGGAACGGCATTCAAGGAGCCAGGAACTTTTCTCCCTACACTGTCCTTTGAGTTGGCCTCAAAACCAATCTACATCCTGCTATATCTCCCACATGGAAAGTGCCAGGAGGGAAAAGTGGGGATTATGTTTAGACTTTCTCGGAACTGCTTCAAATCAACTAGATATCTTTGTGCTGTAAATCTCCCAACAGCCAAACGCAAATGCAGCAAACATCTCGCTGTATGTCCCACATCCAAAGTGCCAAGAGAGAGCTTGCTCTCCCTGTCTTTGAGTACTGTTTTCACTGTCCCGGTTACCTCTTTGCTAACATTCTCTTCAGAGCTGCAGTGAAACCAGGAACCACGTGGAGAAGGCACCCACACTGAAAGTGCCTGGAGGGAACATTGGGGCTTCTTCTCAGTGTCTCTGACATAGGGTTTCACTGTCCCGGGAAAGTCTCTGCAAACACCCTGCGGAGCGCAGTGCTCAATATACAGAGACTTTCTCGGAACTGCTTCAAATCAACTAGATATCTTTGTGCTATAAATCTCCCAACAGCCAAACGCAAATGCAGCAAACATCTCGCTGTATGTCCCACATCCAAAGTGCCAAGAGAGTAATGTAGAGCTTGCTCTCCCTGTCTTTGAGTACTGTTTTCACTGTCCCGATGACCTCTTTGCTAACATTCTCTTCAGAGCTGCAGTGAAACCAGGAACCACGTGGAGAAGGCACCCACACTGAAAGTGCCTGGAGGGAACATTGGGGCTTCTTCTCAGTGTCTCTGACCATAGGGTTTCACTGTCCCGGGAAAGTCTCTGCTAACACCCTGCAGAGCGCAGTGCCCAATATACAGAAACGTCTTGCGGTATCTCCTACAGGGAAAGTGCCAGGAGGGAATTGTCGAGCTTGTTCTCAGTGTCTCTGAGAATTGCTCTGATTATCCATGTGACCTCTTTGCTAAGACTCTCCAGAGAGACGTCCTCAAAACCAACACACATCTTGACATATCTCCCACATTGATCGCAGTGTCTCCAGGAACGGCATTCAAGGAGCCAGGAACTTTTCTCCCTACACTGTCCATTGAGTTGTCCTCAAAACCAATCTACATCCTGCTATATCTCCCACATGGAAAGTGCCAGGAGGGAAAAGTGGGGATTATGTTTAGACTTTCTCGGAACTGCTTCAAATCAACTAGATATCTTTGTGCTGTAAATCTCCCAACAGCCAAACGCAAATGCAGCAAACATCTCGCTGTATGTCCCACATCCAAAGTGCCAAGAGAGAGCTTGCTCTCCCTGTCTTTGAGACCTGTTTTCACTGTCCCGGTTACCTCTTTGCTAACATTCTCTTCAGAGCTGCAGTGAAACCAGGAACCACGTGGAGAAGGCACCCACACTGAAAGTGCCTGGAGGGAACATTGGGGCTTCTTCTCAGTGTCTCTGACCATAGGGTTTCACTGTCCCGGGAAAGTCTCTGCTAACACCCTGCAGAGCGCAGTGCCCAATATACAGAAACGTCTTGCGGTATCTCCTACAGGGAAAGTGCCAGGAGGGAATTGTCGAGCTTGTTCTCAGTGTCTCTGAGAATTGCTCTGATTATCCATGTGACCTCTTTGCTAAGACTCTCCAGAGAGACGTCCTCAAAACCAACACACATCTTGACATATCTCCCACATTGATCGCAGTTTCTCCAGGAACGGCATTCAAGGAGCCAGGAACTTTTCTCCCTACACTGTCCTTTGAGTTGGCCTCAAAACCAATCTACATCCTGCTATATCTCCCACATGGAAAGTGCCAGGAGGGAAAAGTGGGGATTATGTTTAGACTTTCTCGGAACTGCTTCAAATCAACTAGATATCTTTGTGCTGTAAATCTCCCAACAGCCAAACGCAAATGCAGCAAACATCTCGCTGTATGTCCCACATCCAAAGTGCCAAGAGAGAGCTTGCTCTCCCTGTCTTTGAGCACTGTTTTCACTGTCCCGGTTACCTCTTTGCTAACATTCTCTTCAGAGCTGCAGTGAAACCAGGAACCACGTGGAGAAGGCACCCACACTGAAAGTGCCTGGAGGGAACATTGGGGCTTCTTCTCAGTGTCTCTGACATAGGGTTTCACTGTCCCGGGAAAGTCTCTGCTAACACCCTGCAGAGCGCAGTGCCCAATATACAGAAACGTCTTGCGGTATCTCCTACAGGGAAAGTGCCAGGAGGGAATTGTCGAGCTTCTTCTCAGTGTCTCTGAGAATTGCTCTGATTATCCGTGTGACCTCTTTACCAACACACATCTTGACATATCTCCCACATTGATCGCAGTGTCTCCAGGAACGGCATTCAAGGAGCCAGGAACTTTTCTCCCTACACTGTCCATTGAGTTGTCCTCAAAACCAATCTACATCCTGCTATATCTCCCACATGGAAAGTGCCAGGAGGGAAAAGTGGGGATTATGTTTAGACTTTCTCGGAACTGCTTCAAATCAACTAGATATCTTTGTGCTGTAAATCTCCCAACAGCCAAACGCAAATGCAGCAAACATCTCGCTGTATGTCCCACATCCAAAGTGCCAAGAGAGAGCTTGCTCTCCCTGTCTTTGAGTACTGTTTTCACTGTCCCGATGAGCTCTTTGCTAACATTCTCTTCAGAGCTGCAGTGAAACCAGGAACCACGTGGAGAAGGCACCCACACTGAAAGTGCCTGGAGGGAACATTGGGGCTTCTTCTCAGTGTCTCTGACCATAGGGTTTCACTGTCCCGGGAAAGTCTCTGCTAACACCCTGCAGAGCGCAGTGCCCAATATACAGAAACGTCTTGCGGTATCTCCTACAGGGAAAGTGCCAGGAGGGAATTGTCGAGCTTGTTCTCAGTGTCTCTGAGAATTGCTCTGATTATCCATGTGACCTCTTTGCTAAGACTCTCCAGAGAGACGTCCTCAAAACCAACACACATCTTGACATATCTCCCACATTGATCGCAGTGTCTCCAGGAACGGCATTCAAGGAGCCAGGAACTTTTCTCCCTACACTGTCCTTTGAGTTGGCCTCAAAACCAATCTACATCCTGCTATATCTCCCACATGGAAAGTGCCAGGAGGGAAAAGTGGGGATTATGTTTAGACTTTCTCGGAACTGCTTCAAATCAACTAGATATCTTTGTGCTGTAAATCTCCCAACAGCCAAACGCAAATGCAGCAAACATCTCGCTGTATGTCCCACATCCAAAGTGCCAAGAGAGAGCTTGCTCTCCCTGTCTTTGAGTACTGTTTTCACTGTCCCGATGAGCTCTTTGCTAACATTCTCTTCAGAGCTGCAGTGAAACCAGGAACCACGTGGAGAAGGCACCCACACTGAAAGTGCCTGGAGGGAACATTGGGGCTTCTTCTCAGTGTCTCTGACCATAGGGTTTCACTGTCCCGGGAAAGTCTCTGCTAACACCCTGCAGAGCGCAGTGCCCAATATACAGAAACGTCTTGCGGTATCTCCTACAGGGAAAGTGCCAGGAGGGAATTGTCGAGCTTGTTCTCAGTGTCTCTGAGAATTGCTCTGATTATCCATGTGACCTCTTTGCTAAGACTCTCCAGAGAGACGTCCTCAAAACCAACACACATCTTGACATATCTCCCACATTGATCGCAGTGTCTCCAGGAACGGCATTCAAGGAGCCAGGAACTTTTCTCCCTACACTGTCCATTGAGTTGTCCTCAAAACCAATCTACATCCTGCTATATCTCCCACATGGAAAGTGCCAGGAGGGAAAAGTGGGGATTATGTTTAGACTTTCTCGGAACTGCTTCAAATCAACTAGATATCTTTGTGCTGTAAATCTCCCAACAGCCAAACGCAAATGCAGCAAACATCTCGCTGTATGTCCCACATCCAAAGTGCCAAGAGAGAGCTTGCTCTCCCTGTCTTTGAGTACTGTTTTCACTGTCCCGGTTACCTCTTTGCTAACATTCTCTTCAGAGCTGCAGTGAAACCAGGAACCACGTGGAGAAGGCACCCACACTGAAAGTGCCTGGAGGGAACATTGGGGCTTCTTCTCAGTGTCTCTGACATAGGGTTTCACTGTCCCGGGAAAGTCTCTGCAAACACCCTGCGGAGCGCAGTGCTCAATATACAGAGACTTTCTCGGAACTGCTTCAAATCAACTAGATATCTTTGTGCTGTAAATCTCCCAACAGCCAAACGCAAATGCAGCAAACATCTCGCTGTATGTCCCACATCCAAAGTGCCAAGAGAGAGCTTGCTCTCCCTGTCTTTGAGACCTGTTTTCACTGTCCCGGTTACCTCTTTGCTAACATTCTCTTCAGAGCTGCAGTGAAACCAGGAACCACGTGGAGAAGGCACCCACACTGAAAGTGCCTGGAGGGAACATTGGGGCTTCTTCTCAGTGTCTCTGACCATAGGGTTTCACTGTCCCGGGAAAGTCTCTGCTAACACCCTGCAGAGCGCAGTGCCCAATATACAGAAACGTCTTGCGGTATCTCCTACAGGGAAAGTGCCAGGAGGGAATTGTCGAGCTTGTTCTCAGTGTCTCTGAGAATTGCTCTGATTATCCATGTGACCTCTTTGCTAAGACTCTCCAGAGAGACATCCTCAAAACCAACACACATCTTGACATATCTCCCACATTGATCGCAGTGTCTCCAGGAACGGCATTCAAGGAGCCAGGAACTTTTCTCCCTACACTGTCCATTGAGTTGTCCTCAAAACCAATCTACATCCTGCTATATCTCCCACATGGAAAGTGCCAGGAGGGAAAAGTGGGGATTATGTTTAGACTTTCTCGGAACTGCTTCAAATCAACTAGATATCTTTGTGCTGTAAATCTCCCAACAGCCAAACGCAAATGCAGCAAACATCTCGCTGTATGTCCCACATCCAAAGTGCCAAGAGAGAGCTTGCTCTCCCTGTCTTTGAGACCTGTTTTCACTGTCCCGGTTACCTCTTTGCTAACATTCTCTTCAGAGCTGCAGTGAAACCAGGAACCACGTGGAGAAGGCACCCACACTGAAAGTGCCTGGAGGGAACATTGGGGCTTCTTCTCAGTGTCTCTGACCATAGGGTTTCACTGTCCCGGGAAAGTCTCTGCTAACACCCTGCAGAGCGCAGTGCCCAATATACAGAAACGTCTTGCGGTATCTCCTACAGGGAAAGTGCCAGGAGGGAATTGTCGAGCTTGTTCTCAGTGTCTCTGAGAATTGCTCTGATTATCCATGTGACCTCTTTGCTAAGACTCTCCAGAGAGACGTCCTCAAAACCAACACACATCTTGACATATCTCCCACATTGATCGCAGTTTCTCCAGGAACGGCATTCAAGGAGCCAGGAACTTTTCTCCCTACACTGTCCTTTGAGTTGGCCTCAAAACCAATCTACATCCTGCTATATCTCCCACATGGACAGTGCCAGGAGGGAAAAGTGGGGATTATGTTTAGACTTTCTCGGAACTGCTTCAAATCAACTAGATATCTTTGTGCTGTAAATCTCCCAACAGCCAAACGCAAATGCAGCAAACATCTCGCTGTATGTCCCACATCCAAAGTGCCAAGAGAGAGCTTGCTCTCCCTGTCTTTGAATACTGTTTTCACTGTCCCGATGACCTCTTTGCTAACATTCTCTTCAGAGCTGCAGTGAAACCAGGAACCACGTGGAGAAGGCACCCACACTGAAAGTGCCTGGAGGGAACATTGGGGCTTCTTCTCAGTGTCTCTGACCATAGGGTTTCACTGTCCCGGGAAAGTCTCTGCTAACACCCTGCAGAGCGCAGTGCCCAATATACAGAAACGTCTTGCGGTATCTCCTACAGGGAAAGTGCCAGGAGGGAATTGTCGAGCTTGTTCTCAGTGTCTCTGAGAATTGCTCTGATTATCCATGTGACCTCTTTGCTAAGACTCTCCAGAGAGACGTCCTCAAAACCAACACACATCTTGACATATCTCCCACATTGATCGCAGTGTCTCCAGGAACGGCATTCAAGGAGCCAGGAACTTTTCTCCCTACACTGTCCATTGAGTTGTCCTCAAAACCAATCTACATCCTGCTATATCTCCCACATGGAAAGTGCCAGGAGGGAAAAGTGGGGATTATGTTTAGACTTTCCCGGAACTGCTTCAAATCAACTAGATATCTTTGTGCTGTAAATCTCCCAACAGCCAAACGCAAATGCAGCAAACATCTCGCTGTATGTCCCACATCCAAAGTGCCAAGAGAGAGCTTGCTCTCCCTGTCTTTGAGTACTGTTTTCACTGTCCCGGTTACCTCTTTGCTAACATTCTCTTCAGAGCTGCAGTGAAACCAGGAACCACGTGGAGAAGGCACCCACACTGAAAGTGCCTGGAGGGAACATTGGGGCTTCTTCTCAGTGTCTCTGACCATAGGGTTTCACTGTCCCGGGAAAGTCTCTGCTAACACCCTGCAGAGCGCAGTGCCCAATATACAGAAACGTCTTGCGGTATCTCCTACAGGGAAAGTGCCAGGAGGGAATTGTCGAGCTTGTTCTCAGTGTCTCTGAGAATTGCTCTGATTATCCATGTGACCTCTTTGCTAAGACTCTCCAGAGAGACGTCCTCAAAACCAACACACATCTTGACATATCTCCCACATTGATCGCAGTTTCTCCAGGAACGGCATTCAAGGAGCCAGGAACTTTTCTCCCTACACTGTCCTTTGAGTTGGCCTCAAAACCAATCTACATCCTGCTATATCTCCCACATGGAAAGTGCCAGGAGGGAAAAGTGGGGATTATGTTTAGACTTTCTCGGAACTGCTTCAAATCAACTAGATATCTTTGTGCTGTAAATCTCCCAACAGCCAAACGCAAATGCAGCAAACATCTCGCTGTATGTCCCACATCCAAAGTGCCAAGAGAGAGCTTGCTCTCCCTGTCTTTGAGTACTGTTTTCACTGTCCCGATGAGCTCTTTGCTAACATTCTCTTCAGAGCTGCAGTGAAACCAGGAACCACGTGGAGAAGGCACCCACACTGAAAGTGCCTGGAGGGAACATTGGGGCTTCTTCTCAGTGTCTCTGACATAGGGTTTCACTGTCCCGGGAAAGTCTCTGCAAACACCCTGTGGAGCGCAGTGCTCAATATACAGAGACTTTCTCGGAACTGCTTCAAATCAACTAGATATCTTTGTGCTGTAAATCTCCCAACAGCCAAACGCAAATGCAGCAAACATCTCGCTGTATGTCCCACATCCAAAGTGCCAAGAGAGTAATGTAGAGCTTGCTCTCCCTGTCTTTGAGTACTGTTTTCACTGTCCCGATGAGCTCTTTGCTAACATTCTCTTCAGAGCTGCAGTGAAACCAGGAACCACGTGGAGAAGGCACCCACACTGAAAGTGCCTGGAGGGAACATTGGGGCTTCTTCTCAGTGTCTCTGACCATAGGGTTTCACTGTCCCGGGAAAGTCTCTGCTAACACCCTGCAGAGCGCAGTGCCCAATATACAGAAACGTCTTGCGGTATCTCCTACAGGGAAAGTGCCAGGAGGGAATTGTCGAGCTTGTTCTCAGTGTCTCTGAGAATTGCTCTGATTATCCATGTGACCTCTTTGCTAAGACTCTCCAGAGAGACGTCCTCAAAACCAACACACATCTTGACATATCTCCCACATTGATCGCAGTGTCTCCAGGAACGGCATTCAAGGAGCCAGGAACTTTTCTCCCTACACTGTCCATTGAGTTGTCCTCAAAACCAATCTACATCCTGCTATATCTCCCACATGGAAAGTGCCAGGAGGGAAAAGTGGGGATTATGTTTAGACTTTCCCGGAACTGCTTCAAATCAACTAGATATCTTTGTGCTGTAAATCTCCCAACAGCCAAACGCAAATGCAGCAAACATCTCGCTGTATGTCCCACATCCAAAGTGCCAAGAGAGAGCTTGCTCTCCCTGTCTTTGAGTACTGTTTTCACTGTCCCGGTTACCTCTTTGCTAACATTCTCTTCAGAGCTGCAGTGAAACCAGGAACCACGTGGAGAAGGCACCCACACTGAAAGTGCCTGGAGGGAACATTGGGGCTTCTTCTCAGTGTCTCTGACCATAGGGTTTCACTGTCCCGGGAAAGTCTCTGCTAACACCCTGCAGAGCGCAGTGCCCAATATACAGAAACGTCTTGCGGTATCTCCTACAGGGAAAGTGCCAGGAGGGAATTGTCGAGCTTGTTCTCAGTGTCTCTGAGAATTGCTCTGATTATCCATGTGACCTCTTTGCTAAGACTCTCCAGAGAGACGTCCTCAAAACCAACACACATCTTGACATATCTCCCACATTGATCGCAGTTTCTCCAGGAACGGCATTCAAGGAGCCAGGAACTTTTCTCCCTACACTGTCCTTTGAGTTGGCCTCAAAACCAATCTACATCCTGCTATATCTCCCACATGGAAAGTGCCAGGAGGGAAAAGTGGGGATTATGTTTAGACTTTCTCGGAACTGCTTCAAATCAACTAGATATCTTTGTGCTGTAAATCTCCCAACAGCCAAACGCAAATGCAGCAAACATCTCGCTGTATGTCCCACATCCAAAGTGCCAAGAGAGAGCTTGCTCTCCCTGTCTTTGAGTACTGTTTTCACTGTCCCGGTTACCTCTTTGCTAACATTCTCTTCAGAGCTGCAGTGAAACCAGGAACCACGTGGAGAAGGCACCCACACTGAAAGTGCCTGGAGGGAACATTGGGGCTTCTTCTCAGTGTCTCTGACCACAGGGTTTCACTGTCCCGGGAAAGTCTCTGCTAACACCCTGCAGAGCGCAGTGCCCAATATACAGAAACGTCTTGCGGTATCTCCTACAGGGAAAGTGCCAGGAGGGAATTGTCGAGCTTCTTCTCAGTGTCTCTGAGAATTGCTCTGATTATCCGTGTGACCTCTTTGCTAAGACTCTCCAGAGAGACGTCCTCAAAACCAACACACATCTTGACATATCTCCCACATTGATCGCAGTTTCTCCAGGAACGGCATTCAAGGAGCCAGGAACTTTTCTCCCTACACTGTCCTTTGAGTTGGCCTCAAAACCAATCTACATCCTGCTATATCTCCCACATGGAAAGTGCCAGGAGGGAAAAGTGGGGATTATGTTTAGACTTTCTCGGAACTGCTTCAAATCAACTAGATATCTTTGTGCTGTAAATCTCCCAACAGCCAAACGCAAATGCAGCAAACATCTCGCTGTATGTCCCACATCCAAAGTGCCAAGAGAGAGCTTGCTCTCCCTGTCTTTGAGCACTGTTTTCACTGTCCCGGTTACCTCTTTGCTAACATTCTCTTCAGAGCTGCAGTGAAACCAGGAACCACGTGGAGAAGGCACCCACACTGAAAGTGCCTGGAGGGAACATTGGGGCTTCTTCTCAGTGTCTCTGACATAGGGTTTCACTGTCCCGGGAAAGTCTCTGCTAACACCCTGCAGAGCGCAGTGCCCAATATACAGAAACGTCTTGCGGTATCTCCTACAGGGAAAGTGCCAGGAGGGAATTGTCGAGCTTCTTCTCAGTGTCTCTGAGAATTGCTCTGATTATCCGTGTGACCTCTTTACCAACACACATCTTGACATATCTCCCACATTGATCGCAGTGTCTCCAGGAACGGCATTCAAGGAGCCAGGAACTTTTCTCCCTACACTGTCCATTGAGTTGTCCTCAAAACCAATCTACATCCTGCTATATCTCCCACATGGAAAGTGCCAGGAGGGAAAAGTGGGGATTATGTTTAGACTTTCTCGGAACTGCTTCAAATCAACTAGATATCTTTGTGCTGTAAATCTCCCAACAGCCAAACGCAAATGCAGCAAACATCTCGCTGTATGTCCCACATCCAAAGTGCCAAGAGAGAGCTTGCTCTCCCTGTCTTTGAGTACTGTTTTCACTGTCCCGGTTACCTCTTTGCTAACATTCTCTTCAGAGCTGCAGTGAAACCAGGAACCACGTGGAGAAGGCACCCACACTGAAAGTGCCTGGAGGGAACATTGGGGCTTCTTCTCAGTGTCTCTGACCATAGGGTTTCACTGTCCCGGGAAAGTCTCTGCTAACACCCTGCAGAGCGCAGTGCCCAATATACAGAAACGTCTTGCGGTATCTCCTACAGGGAAAGTGCCAGGAGGGAATTGTCGAGCTTGTTCTCAGTGTCTCTGAGAATTGCTCTGATTATCCATGTGACCTCTTTGCTAAGACTCTCCAGAGAGACGTCCTCAAAACCAACACACATCTTGACATATCTCCCACATTGATCGCAGTGTCTCCAGGAACGGCATTCAAGGAGCCAGGAACTTTTCTCCCTACACTGTCCATTGAGTTGTCCTCAAAACCAATCTACATCCTGCTATATCTCCCACATGGAAAGTGCCAGGAGGGAAAAGTGGGGATTATGTTTAGACTTTCCCGGAACTGCTTCAAATCAACTAGATATCTTTGTGCTGTAAATCTCCCAACAGCCAAACGCAAATGCAGCAAACATCTCGCTGTATGTCCCACATCCAAAGTGCCAAGAGAGAGCTTGCTCTCCCTGTCTTTGAGTACTGTTTTCACTGTCCCGGTTACCTCTTTGCTAACATTCTCTTCAGAGCTGCAGTGAAACCAGGAACCACGTGGAGAAGGCACCCACACTGAAAGTGCCTGGAGGGAACATTGGGGCTTCTTCTCAGTGTCTCTGACCATAGGGTTTCACTGTCCCGGGAAAGTCTCTGCTAACACCCTGCAGAGCGCAGTGCCCAATATACAGAAACGTCTTGCGGTATCTCCTACAGGGAAAGTGCCAGGAGGGAATTGTCGAGCTTGTTCTCAGTGTCTCTGAGAATTGCTCTGATTATCCATGTGACCTCTTTGCTAAGACTCTCCAGAGAGACGTCCTCAAAACCAACACACATCTTGACATATCTCCCACATTGATCGCAGTTTCTCCAGGAACGGCATTCAAGGAGCCAGGAACTTTTCTCCCTACACTGTCCTTTGAGTTGGCCTCAAAACCAATCTACATCCTGCTATATCTCCCACATGGAAAGTGCCAGGAGGGAAAAGTGGGGATTATGTTTAGACTTTCTCGGAACTGCTTCAAATCAACTAGATATCTTTGTGCTGTAAATCTCCCAACAGCCAAACGCAAATGCAGCAAACATCTCGCTGTATGTCCCACATCCAAAGTGCCAAGAGAGAGCTTGCTCTCCCTGTCTTTGAGTACTGTTTTCACTGTCCCGGTTACCTCTTTGCTAACATTCTCTTCAGAGCTGCAGTGAAACCAGGAACCACGTGGAGAAGGCACCCACACTGAAAGTGCCTGGAGGGAACATTGGGGCTTCTTCTCAGTGTCTCTGACCACAGGGTTTCACTGTCCCGGGAAAGTCTCTGCTAACACCCTGCAGAGCGCAGTGCCCAATATACAGAAACGTCTTGCGGTATCTCCTACAGGGAAAGTGCCAGGAGGGAATTGTCGAGCTTCTTCTCAGTGTCTCTGAGAATTGCTCTGATTATCCGTGTGACCTCTTTGCTAAGACTCTCCAGAGAGACGTCCTCAAAACCAACACACATCTTGACATATCTCCCACATTGATCGCAGTTTCTCCAGGAACGGCATTCAAGGAGCCAGGAACTTTTCTCCCTACACTGTCCTTTGAGTTGGCCTCAAAACCAATCTACATCCTGCTATATCTCCCACATGGAAAGTGCCAGGAGGGAAAAGTGGGGATTATGTTTAGACTTTCTCGGAACTGCTTCAAATCAACTAGATATCTTTGTGCTGTAAATCTCCCAACAGCCAAACGCAAATGCAGCAAACATCTCGCTGTATGTCCCACATCCAAAGTGCCAAGAGAGAGCTTGCTCTCCCTGTCTTTGAGCACTGTTTTCACTGTCCCGGTTACCTCTTTGCTAACATTCTCTTCAGAGCTGCAGTGAAACCAGGAACCACGTGGAGAAGGCACCCACACTGAAAGTGCCTGGAGGGAACACTGGGGCTTCTTCTCAGTGTCTCTGACATAGGGTTTCACTGTCCCGGGAAAGTCTCTGCTAACACCCTGCAGAGCGCAGTGCCCAATATACAGAAACGTCTTGCGGTATCTCCTACAGGGAAAGTGCCAGGAGGGAATTGTCGAGCTTCTTCTCAGTGTCTCTGAGAATTGCTCTGATTATCCGTGTGACCTCTTTACCAACACACATCTTGACATATCTCCCACATTGATCGCAGTGTCTCCAGGAACGGCATTCAAGGAGCCAGGAACTTTTCTCCCTACACTGTCCATTGAGTTGTCCTCAAAACCAATCTACATCCTGCTATATCTCCCACATGGAAAGTGCCAGGAGGGAAAAGTGGGGATTATGTTTAGACTTTCTCGGAACTGCTTCAAATCAACTAGATATCTTTGTGCTGTAAATCTCCCAACAGCCAAACGCAAATGCAGCAAACATCTCGCTGTATGTCCCACATCCAAAGTGCCAAGAGAGAGCTTGCTCTCCCTGTCTTTGAGTACTGTTTTCACTGTCCCGGTTACCTCTTTGCTAACATTCTCTTCAGAGCTGCAGTGAAACCAGGAACCACGTGGAGAAGGCACCCACACTGAAAGTGCCTGGAGGGAACATTGGGGCTTCTTCTCAGTGTCTCTGACCATAGGGTTTCACTGTCCCGGGAAAGTCTCTGCTAACACCCTGCAGAGCGCAGTGCCCAATATACAGAAACGTCTTGCGGTATCTCCTACAGGGAAAGTGCCAGGAGGGAATTGTCGAGCTTGTTCTCAGTGTCTCTGAGAATTGCTCTGATTATCCATGTGACCTCTTTGCTAAGACTCTCCAGAGAGACGTCCTCAAAACCAACACACATCTTGACATATCTCCCACATTGATCGCAGTTTCTCCAGGAACGGCATTCAAGGAGCCAGGAACTTTTCTCCCTACACTGTCCTTTGAGTTGTCCTCAAAACCAATCTACATCCTGCTATATCTCCCACATGGAAAGTGCCAGGAGGGAAAAGTGGGGATTATGTTTAGACTTTCTCGGAACTGCTTCAAATCAACTAGATATCTTTGTGCTGTAAATCTCCCAACAGCCAAACGCAAATGCAGCAAACATCTCGCTGTATGTCCCACATCCAAAGTGCCAAGAGAGAGCTTGCTCTCCCTGTCTTTGAGACCTGTTTTCACTGTCCCGGTTACCTCTTTGCTAACATTCTCTTCAGAGCTGCAGTGAAACCAGGAACCACGTGGAGAAGGCACCCACACTGAAAGTGCCTGGAGGGAACATTGGGGCTTCTTCTCAGTGTCTCTGACCATAGGGTTTCACTGTCCCGGGAAAGTCTCTGCTAACACCCTGCAGAGCGCAGTGCCCAATATACAGAAACGTCTTGCGGTATCTCCTACAGGGAAAGTGCCAGGAGGGAATTGTCGAGCTTGTTCTCAGTGTCTCTGAGAATTGCTCTGATTATCCATGTGACCTCTTTGCTAAGACTCTCCAGAGAGCCGTCCTCAAAACCAACACACATCTTGACATATCTCCCACATTGATCGCAGTTTCTCCAGGAACGGCATTCAAGGAGCCAGGAACTTTTCTCCCTACACTGTCCTTTGAGTTGGCCTCAAAACCAATCTACATCCTGCTATATCTCCCACATGGAAAGTGCCAGGAGGGAAAAGTGGGGATTATGTTTAGACTTTCTCGGAACTGCTTCAAATCAACTAGATATCTTTGTGCTGTAAATCTCCCAACAGCCAAACGCAAATGCAGCAAACATCTCGCTGTATGTCCCACATCCAAAGTGCCAAGAGAGTAATGTAGAGCTTGCTCTCCCTGTCTTTGAGTACTGTTTTCACTGTCCCGATGAGCTCTTTGCTAACATTCTCTTCAGAGCTGCAGTGAAACCAGGAACCACGTGGAGAAGGCACCCACACTGAAAGTGCCTGGAGGGAACATTGGGGCTTCTTCTCAGTGTCTCTGACCATAGGGTTTCACTGTCCCGGGAAAGTCTCTGCTAACACCCTGCAGAGCGCAGTGCCCAATATACAGAAACGTCTTGCGGTATCTCCTACAGGGAAAGTGCCAGGAGGGAATTGTCGAGCTTGTTCTCAGTGTCTCTGAGAATTGCTCTGATTATCCATGTGACCTCTTTGCTAAGACTCTCCAGAGAGACGTCCTCAAAACCAACACACATCTTGACATATCTCCCACATTGATCGCAGTTTCTCCAGGAACGGCATTCAAGGAGCCAGGAACTTTTCTCCCTACACTGTCCTTTGAGTTGTCCTCAAAACCAATCTACATCCTGCTATATCTCCCACATGGAAAGTGCCAGGAGGGAAAAGTGGGGATTATGTTTAGACTTTCTCGGAACTGCTTCAAATCAACTAGATATCTTTGTGCTGTAAATCTCCCAACAGCCAAACGCAAATGCAGCAAACATCTCGCTGTATGTCCCACATCCAAAGTGCCAAGAGAGAGCTTGCTCTCCCTGTCTTTGAGTACTGTTTTCACTGTCCCGGTTACCTCTTTGCTAACATTCTCTTCAGAGCTGCAGTGAAACCAGGAACCACGTGGAGAAGGCACCCACACTGAAAGTGCCTGGAGGGAACATTGGGGCTTCTTCTCAGTGTCTCTGACATAGGGTTTCACTGTCCCGGGAAAGTCTCTGCAAACACCCTGCGGAGCGCAGTGCTCAATATACAGAGACTTTCTCGGAACTGCTTCAAATCAACTAGATATCTTTGTGCTGTAAATCTCCCAACAGCCAAACGCAAATGCAGCAAACATCTCGCTGTATGTCCCACATCCAAAGTGCCAAGAGAGAGCTTGCTCTCCCTGTCTTTGAGACCTGTTTTCACTGTCCCGGTTACCTCTTTGCTAACATTCTCTTCAGAGCTGCAGTGAAACCAGGAACCACGTGGAGAAGGCACCCACACTGAAAGTGCCTGGAGGGAACATTGGGGCTTCTTCTCAGTGTCTCTGACCATAGGGTTTCACTGTCCCGGGAAAGTCTCTGCTAACACCCTGCAGAGCGCAGTGCCCAATATACAGAAACGTCTTGCGGTATCTCCTACAGGGAAAGTGCCAGGAGGGAATTGTCGAGCTTCTTCTCAGTGTCTCTGAGAATTGCTCTGATTATCCGTGTGACCTCTTTGCTAAGACTCTCCAGAGAGACGTCCTCAAAACCAACACACATCTTGACATATCTCCCACATTGATCGCAGTTTCTCCAGGAACGGCATTCAAGGAGCCAGGAACTTTTCTCCCTACACTGTCCTTTGAGTTGGCCTCAAAACCAATCTACATCCTGCTATATCTCCCACATGGAAAGTGCCAGGAGGGAAAAGTGGGGATTATGTTTAGACTTTCTCGGAACTGCTTCAAATCAACTAGATATCTTTGTGCTGTAAATCTCCCAACAGCCAAACGCAAATGCAGCAAACATCTCGCTGTATGTCCCACATCCAAAGTGCCAAGAGAGAGCTTGCTCTCCCTGTCTTTGAGTACTGTTTTCACTGTCCCGATGAGCTCTTTGCTAACATTCTCTTCAGAGCTGCAGTGAAACCAGGAACCACGTGGAGAAGGCACCCACACTGAAAGTGCCTGGAGGGAACATTGGGGCTTCTTCTCAGTGTCTCTGACATAGGGTTTCACTGTCCCGGGAAAGTCTCTGCTAACACCCTGCAGAGCGCAGTGCCCAATATACAGAAACGTCTTGCGGTATCTCCTACAGGGAAAGTGCCAGGAGGGAATTGTCGAGCTTGTTCTCAGTGTCTCTGAGAATTGCTCTGATTATCCATGTGACCTCTTTGCTAAGACTCTCCAGAGAGACGTCCTCAAAACCAACACACATCTTGACATATCTCCCACATTGATCGCAGTTTCTCCAGGAACGGCATTCAAGGAGCCAGGAACTTTTCTCCCTACACTGTCCTTTGAGTTGGCCTCAAAACCAATCTACATCCTGCTATATCTCCCACATGGACAGTGCCAGGAGGGAAAAGTGGGGATTATGTTTAGACTTTCTCGGAACTGCTTCAAATCAACTAGATATCTTTGTGCTGTAAATCTCCCAACAGCCAAACGCAAATGCAGCAAACATCTCGCTGTATGTCCCACATCCAAAGTGCCAAGAGAGAGCTTGCTCTCCCTGTCTTTGAGACCTGTTTTCACTGTCCCGATGAGCTCTTTGCTAACATTCTCTTCAGAGCTGCAGTGAAACCAGGAACCACGTGGAGAAGGCACCCACACTGAAAGTGCCTGGAGGGAACATTGGGGCTTCTTCTCAGTGTCTCTGACCATAGGGTTTCACTGTCCCGGGAAAGTCTCTGCTAACACCCTGCAGAGCGCAGTGCCCAATATACAGAAACGTCTTGCGGTATCTCCTACAGGGAAAGTGCCAGGAGGGAATTGTCGAGCTTGTTCTCAGTGTCTCTGAGAATTGCTCTGATTATCCATGTGACCTCTTTGCTAAGACTCTCCAGAGAGACGTCCTCAAAACCAACACACATCTTGACATATCTCCCACATTGATCGCAGTTTCTCCAGGAACGGCATTCAAGGAGCCAGGAACTTTTCTCCCTACACTGTCCTTTGAGTTGGCCTCAAAACCAATCTACATCCTGCTATATCTCCCACATGGAAAGTGCCAGGAGGGAAAAGTGGGGATTATGTTTAGACTTTCTCGGAACTGCTTCAAATCAACTAGATATCTTTGTGCTGTAAATCTCCCAACAGCCAAACGCAAATGCAGCAAACATCTCGCTGTATGTCCCACATCCAAAGTGCCAAGAGAGAGCTTGCTCTCCCTGTCTTTGAGTACTGTTTTCACTGTCCCGATGAGCTCTTTGCTAACATTCTCTTCAGAGCTGCAGTGAAACCAGGAACCACGTGGAGAAGGAACCCACACTGAAAGTGCCTGGAGGGAACATTGGGGCTTCTTCTCAGTGTCTCTGACCATAGGGTTTCACTGTCCCGGGAAAGTCTCTGCTAACACCCTGCAGAGCGCAGTGCCCAATATACAGAAACGTCTTGCGGTATCTCCTACAGGGAAAGTGCCAGGAGGGAATTGTCGAGCTTGTTCTCAGTG
Organism: Chroicocephalus ridibundus; assembly: GCF_963924245.1. Taxonomy (NCBI): domain Eukaryota; kingdom Metazoa; phylum Chordata; class Aves; order Charadriiformes; family Laridae; genus Chroicocephalus; species Chroicocephalus ridibundus. The sequence continues at coordinate 437,097 of NW_026961187.1, forward strand.
TCTCTGAGAATTGCTCTGATTATCCATGTGACCTCTTTGCTAAGACTCTCCAGAGAGACGTCCTCAAAACCAACACACATCTTGACATATCTCCCACATTGATCGCAGTTTCTCCAGGAATGGCATTCAAGGAGCCAGGAACTTTTCTCCCTACACTGTCCTTTGAGTTGGCCTCAAAACCAATCTACATCCTGCTATATCTCCCACATGGAAAGTGCCAGGAGGGAAAAGTGGGGATTATGTTTAGACTTTCTCGGAACTGCTTCAAATCAACTAGATATCTTTGTGCTGTAAATCTCCCAACAGCCAAACGCAAATGCAGCAAACATCTCGCTGTATGTCCCACATCCAAAGTGCCAAGAGAGTAATGTAGAGCTTGCTCTCCCTGTCTTTGAGACCTGTTTTCACTGTCCCGATGAGCTCTTTGCTAACATTCTCTTCAGAGCTGCAGTGAAACCAGGAACCACGTGGAGAAGGCACCCACACTGGAAGTGCCTGGAGGGAACATTGGGGCTTCTTCTCAGTGTCTCTGACCATAGGGTTTCACTGTCCCGGGAAAGTCTCTGCTAACACCCTGCAGAGCGCAGTGCCCAATATACAGAAACGTCTTGCGGTATCTCCTACAGGGAAAGTGCCAGGAGGGAATTGTCGAGCTTCTTCTCACTGTCTCTGAGAATTGCTCTGATTATCCGTGTGACCTCTTTACCAACACACATCTTGACATATCTCCCACATTGATCGCAGTGTCTCCAGGAACGGCATTCAAGGAGCCAGGAACTTTTCTCCCTACACTGTCCATTGAGTTGTCCTCAAAACCAATATACATCCTGCTATATCTCCCACATGGAAAGTGCCAGGAGGGAAAAGTGGGGATTATGTTTAGACTTTCTCGGAACTGCTTCAAATCAACTAGATATCTTTGTGCTGTAAATCTCCCAACAGCCAAACGCAAATGCAGCAAACATCTCGCTGTATGTCCCACATCCAAAGTGCCAAGAGAGTAATGTAGAGCTTGCTCTCCCTGTCTTTGAGTACTGTTTTCACTGTCCCGATGAGCTCTTTGCTAACATTCTCTTCAGAGCTGCAGTGAAACCAGGAACCACGTGGAGAAGGCACCCACACTGAAAGTGCCTGGAGGGAACATTGGGGCTTCTTCTCAGTGTCTCTGACCATAGGGTTTCACTGTCCCGGGAAAGTCTCTGCTAACACCCTGCAGAGCGCAGTGCCCAATATACAGAAACGTCTTGCGGTATCTCCTACAGGGAAAGTGCCAGGAGGGAATTGTCGAGCTTGTTCTCAGTGTCTCTGAGAATTGCTCTGATTATCCATGTGACCTCTTTGCTAAGACTCTCCAGAGAGACGTCCTCAAAACCAACACACATCTTGACATATCTCCCACATTGATCGCAGTGTCTCCAGGAACGGCATTCAAGGAGCCAGGAACTTTTCTCCCTACACTGTCCATTGAGTTGTCCTCAAAACCAATCTCCATCCTGCTATATCTCCCACATGGAAAGTGCCAGGAGGGAAAAGTGGGGATTATGTTTAGACTTTCTCGGAACTGCTTCAAATCAACTAGATATCTTTGTGCTGTAAATCTCCCAACAGCCAAACGCAAATGCAGCAAACATCTCGCTGTATGTCCCACATCCAAAGTGCCAAGAGAGAGCTTGCTCTCCCTGTCTTTGAGTACTGTTTTCACTGTCCCGGTTACCTCTTTGCTAACATTCTCTTCAGAGCTGCAGTGAAACCAGGAACCACGTGGAGAAGGCACCCACACTGAAAGTGCCTGGAGGGAACATTGGGGCTTCTTCTCAGTGTCTCTGACATAGGGTTTCACTGTCCCGGGAAAGTCTCTGCAAACACCCTGCGGAGCGCAGTGCTCAATATACAGAGACTTTCTCGGAACTGCTTCAAATCAACTAGATATCTTTGTGCTGTAAATCTCCCAACAGCCAAACGCAAATGCAGCAAACATCTCGCTGTATGTCCCACATCCAAAATGCCAAGAGAGTAATGTAGAGCTTGCTCTCCCTGTCTTTGAGTACTGTTTTCACTGTCCCGATGAGCTCTTTGCTAACATTCTCTTCAGAGCTGCAGTGAAACCAGGAACCACGTGGAGAAGGCACCCACACTGAAAGTGCCTGGAGGGAACATTGGGGCTTCTTCTCAGTGTCTCTGACCATAGGGTTTCACTGTCCCGGGAAAGTCTCTGCTAACACCCTGCAGAGCGCAGTGCCCAATATACAGAAACGTCTTGCGGTATCTCCTACAGGGAAAGTGCCAGGAGGGAATTGTCGAGCTTGTTCTCAGTGTCTCTGAGAATTGCTCTGATTATCCGTGTGACCTCTTTACCAACACACATCTTGACATATCTCCCACATTGATCGCAGTGTCTCCAGGAACGGCATTCAAGGAGCCAGGAACTTTTCTCCCTACACTGTCCATTGAGTTGGCCTCAAAACCAATCTACATCCTGCTATATCTCCCACATGGAAAGTGCCAGGAGGGAAAAGTGGGGATTATGTTTAGACTTTCTCGGAACTGCTTCAAATCAACTAGATATCTTTGTGCTGTAAATCTCCCAACAGCCAAACGCAAATGCAGCAAACATCTCGCTGTATGTCCCACATCCAAAGTGCCAAGAGAGAGCTTGCTCTCCCTGTCTTTGAGTACTGTTTTCACTGTCCCGGTTACCTCTTTGCTAACATTCTCTTCAGAGCTGCAGTGAAACCAGGAACCACGTGGAGAAGGCACCCACACTGAAAGTGCCTGGAGGGAACATTGGGGCTTCTTCTCAGTGTCTCTGACCATAGGGTTTCACTGTCCCGGGAAAGTCTCTGCTAACACCCTGCAGAGCGCAGTGCCCAATATACAGAAACGTCTTGCGGTATCTCCTACAGGGAAAGTGCCAGGAGGGAATTGTCGAGCTTGTTCTCAGTGTCTCTGAGAATTGCTCTGATTATCCATGTGACCTCTTTGCTAAGACTCTCCAGAGAGACGTCCTCAAAACCAACACACATCTTGACATATCTCCCACATTGATCGTAGTTTCTCCAGGAACGGCATTCAAGGAGCCAGGAACTTTTCTCCCTACACTGTCCTTGGAGTTGTCCTCAAAACCAATCTACATCCTGCTATATCTCCCACATGGAAAGTGCCAGGAGGGAAAAGTGGGGATTATGTTTAGACTTTCTCGGAACTGCTTCAAATCAACTAGATATCTTTGTGCTGTAAATCTCCCAACAGCCAAACGCAAATGCAGCAAACATCTCGCTGTATGTCCCACATCCAAAGTGCCAAGAGAGAGCTTGCTCTCCCTGTCTTTGAGTACTGTTTTCACTGTCCCGATGAGCTCTTTGCTAACATTCTCTTCAGAGCTGCAGTGAAACCAGGAACCACGTGGAGAAGGCACCCACACTGGAAGTGCCTGGAGGGAACATTGGGGCTTCTTCTCAGTGTCTCTGACCATAGGGTTTCACTGTCCCGGGAAAGTCTCTGCTAACACCCTGCAGAGCGCAGTGCCCAATATACAGAAACGTCTTGCGGTATCTCCTACAGGGAAAGTGCCAGGAGGGAATTGTCGAGCTTCTTCTCAGTGTCTCTGAGAATTGCTCTGATTATCCATGTGACCTCTTTGCTAAGACTCTCCAGAGAGACGTCCTCAAAACCAACACACATCTTGACATATCTCCCACATTGATCGCAGTTTCTCCAGGAACGGCATTCAAGGAGCCAGGAACTTTTCTCCCTACACTGTCCTTTGAGTTGGCCTCAAAACCAATCTAGATCCTGCTATATCTCCCACATGGAAAGTGCCAGGAGGGAAAAGTGGGGATTATGTTTAGACTTTCTCGGAACTGCTTCAAATCAACTAGATATCTTTGTGCTGTAAATCTCCCAACAGCCAAACGCAAATGCAGCAAACATCTCGCTGTATGTCCCACATCCAAAGTGCCAAGAGAGAGCTTGCTCTCCCTGTCTTTGAGTACTGTTTTCACTGTCCCGATGAGCTCTTTGCTAACATTCTCTTCAGAGCTGCAGTGAAACCAGGAACCACGTGGAGAAGGCACCCACACTGAAAGTGCCTGGAGGGAACACTGGGGCTTCTTCTCAGTGTCTCTGACCATAGGGTTTCACTGTCCCGGGAAAGTCTCTGCTAACACCCTGCAGAGCGCAGTGCCCAATATACAGAAACGTCTTGCGGTATCTCCTACAGGGAAAGTGCCAGGAGGGAATTGTCGAGCTTGTTCTCAGTGTCTCTGAGAATTGCTCTGATTATCCATGTGACCTCTTTGCTAAGACTCTCCAGAGAGACGTCCTCAAAACCAACACACATCTTGACATATCTCCCACATTGATCGCAGTTTCTCCAGGAACGGCATTCAAGGAGCCAGGAACTTTTCTCCCTACACTGTCCTTTGAGTTGGCCTCAAAACCAATCTACATCCTGCTATATCTCCCACATGGAAAGTGCCAGGAGGGAAAAGTGGGGATTATGTTTAGACTTTCTCGGAACTGCTTCAAATCAACTAGATATCTTTGTGCTGTAAATCTCCCAACAGCCAAACGCAAATGCAGCAAACATCTCGCTGTATGTCCCACATCCAAAGTGCCAAGAGAGAGCTTGCTCTCCCTGTCTTTGAGTACTGTTTTCACTGTCCCGATGAGCTCTTTGCTAACATTCTCTTCAGAGCTGCAGTGAAACCAGGAACCACGTGGAGAAGGAACCCACACTGAAAGTGCCTGGAGGGAACATTGGGGCTTCTTCTCAGTGTCTCTGACCATAGGGTTTCACTGTCCCGGGAAAGTCTCTGCTAACACCCTGCAGAGCGCAGTGCCCAATATACAGAAACGTCTTGCGGTATCTCCTACAGGGAAAGTGCCAGGAGGGAATTGTCGAGCTTGTTCTCAGTGTCTCTGAGAATTGCTCTGATTATCCATGTGACCTCTTTGCTAAGACTCTCCAGAGAGACGTCCTCAAAACCAACACACATCTTGACATATCTCCCACATTGATCGCAGTTTCTCCAGGAATGGCATTCAAGGAGCCAGGAACTTTTCTCCCTACACTGTCCTTTGAGTTGGCCTCAAAACCAATCTACATCCTGCTATATCTCCCACATGGAAAGTGCCAGGAGGGAAAAGTGGGGATTATGTTTAGACTTTCTCGGAACTGCTTCAAATCAACTAGATATCTTTGTGCTGTAAATCTCCCAACAGCCAAACGCAAATGCAGCAAACATCTCGCTGTATGTCCCACATCCAAAGTGCCAAGAGAGAGCTTGCTCTCCCTGTCTTTGAGACCTGTTTTCACTGTCCCGATGAGCTCTTTGCTAACATTCTCTTCAGAGCTGCAGTGAAACCAGGAACCACGTGGAGAAGGCACCCACACTGAAAGTGCCTGGAGGGAACATTGGGGCTTCTTCTCAGTGTCTCTGACCATAGGGTTTCACTGTCCCGGGAAAGTCTCTGCTAACACCCTGCAGAGCGCAGTGCCCAATATACAGAAACGTCTTGCGGTATCTCCTACAGGGAAAGTGCCAGGAGGGAATTGTCGAGCTTGTTCTCAGTGTCTCTGAGAATTGCTCTGATTATCCATGTGACCTCTTTGCTAAGACTCTCCAGAGAGACGTCCTCAAAACCAACACACATCTTGACATATCTCCCACATTGATCGCAGTTTCTCCAGGAACGGCATTCAAGGAGCCAGGAACTTTTCTCCCTACACTGTCCTTTGAGTTGGCCTCAAAACCAATCTACATCCTGCTATATCTCCCACATGGAAAGTGCCAGGAGGGAAAAGTGGGGATTATGTTTAGACTTTCTCGGAACTGCTTCAAATCAACTAGATATCTTTGTGCTGTAAATCTCCCAACAGCCAAACGCAAATGCAGCAAACATCTCGCTGTATGTCCCACATCCAAAGTGCCAAGAGAGAGCTTGCTCTCCCTGTCTTTGAGTACTGTTTTCACTGTCCCGATGAGCTCTTTGCTAACATTCTCTTCAGAGCTGCAGTGAAACCAGGAACCACGTGGAGAAGGCACCCACACTGAAAGTGCCTGGAGGGAACATTGGGGCTTCTTCTCAGTGTCTCTGACCATAGGGTTTCACTGTCCCGGGAAAGTCTCTGCTAACACCCTGCAGAGCGCAGTGCCCAATATACAGAAACGTCTTGCGGTATCTCCTACAGGGAAAGTGCCAGGAGGGAATTGTCGAGCTTGTTCTCAGTGTCTCTGAGAATTGCTCTGATTATCCGTGTGACCTCTTTGCTAAGACTCTCCAGAGAGACGTCCTCAAAACCAACACACATCTTGACATATCACCCACATTGATCGCAGTTTCTCCAGGAACGGCATTCAAGGAGCCAGGAACTTTTCTCCCTACACTGTCCTTGGAGTTGGCCTCAAAACCAATATACATCCTGCTATATCTCCCACATGGAAAGTGCCAGGAGGGAAAAGTGGGGATTATGTTTAGACTTTCTCGGAACTGCTTCAAATCAACTAGATATCTTTGTGCTGTAAATCTCCCAACAGCCAAACGCAAATGCAGCAAACATCTCGCTGTATGTCCCACATCCAAAGTGCCAAGAGAGAGCTTGCTCTCCCTGTCTTTGAGTACTGTTTTCACTGTCCCGATGAGCTCTTTGCTAACATTCTCTTCAGAGCTGCAGTGAAACCAGGAACCACGTGGAGAAGGCACCCACACTGAAAGTGCCTGGAGGGAACACTGGGGCTTCTTCTCAGTGTCTCTGACCATAGGGTTTCACTGTCCCGGGAAAGTCTCTGCTAACACCCTGCAGAGCGCAGTGCCCAATATACAGAAACGTCTTGCGGTATCTCCTACAGGGAAAGTGCCAGGAGGGAATTGTCGAGCTTGTTCTCAGTGTCTCTGAGAATTGCTCTGATTATCCATGTGACCTCTTTGCTAAGACTCTCCAGAGAGACGTCCTCAAAACCAACACACATCTTGACATATCTCCCACATTGATCGCAGTTTCTCCAGGAACGGCATTCAAGGAGCCAGGAACTTTTCTCCCTACACTGTCCTTTGAGTTGGCCTCAAAACCAATCTACATCCTGCTATATCTCCCACATGGAAAGTGCCAGGAGGGAAAAGTGGGGATTATGTTTAGACTTTCTCGGAACTGCTTCAAATCAACTAGATATCTTTGTGCTGTAAATCTCCCAACAGCCAAACGCAAATGCAGCAAACATCTCGCTGTATGTCCCACATCCAAAGTGCCAAGAGAGAGCTTGCTCTCCCTGTCTTTGAGTACTGTTTTCACTGTCCCGATGAGCTCTTTGCTAACATTCTCTTCAGAGCTGCAGTGAAACCAGGAATCACGTGTAGAAGGAACCCACACTGAAAGTGCCTGGAGGGAACATTGGGGCTTCTTCTCAGTGTCTCTGACCATAGGGTTTCACTGTCCCGGGAAAGTCTCTGCTAACACCCTGCAGAGCGCAGTGCCCAATATACAGAAACGTCTTGCGGTATCTCCTACAGGGAAAGTGCCAGGAGGGAATTGTCGAGCTTGTTCTCAGTGTCTCTGAGAATTGCTCTGATTATCCATGTGACCTCTTTGCTAAGACTCTCCAGAGAGACGTCCTCAAAACCAACACACATCTTGACATATCTCCCACATTGATCGCAGTTTCTCCAGGAATGGCATTCAAGGAGCCAGGAACTTTTCTCCCTACACTGTCCTTTGAGTTGGCCTCAAAACCAATCTACATCCTGCTATATCTCCCACATGGAAAGTGCCAGGAGGGAAAAGTGGGGATTATGTTTAGACTTTCTCGGAACTGCTTCAAATCAACTAGATATCTTTGTGCTGTAAATCTCCCAACAGCCAAACGCAAATGCAGCAAACATCTCGCTGTATGTCCCACATCCAAAGTGCCAAGAGAGAGCTTGCTCTCCCTGTCTTTGAGACCTGTTTTCACTGTCCCGATGAGCTCTTTGCTAACATTCTCTTCAGAGCTGCAGTGAAACCAGGAACCACGTGGAGAAGGCACCCACACTGAAAGTGCCTGGAGGGAACATTGGGGCTTCTTCTCAGTGTCTCTGACCATAGGGTTTCACTGTCCCGGGAAAGTCTCTGCTAACACCCTGCAGAGCGCAGTGCCCAATATACAGAAACGTCTTGCGGTATCTCCTACAGGGAAAGTGCCAGGAGGGAATTGTCGAGCTTGTTCTCAGTGTCTCTGAGAATTGCTCTGATTATCCATGTGACCTCTTTGCTAAGACTCTCCAGAGAGACGTCCTCAAAACCAACACACATCTTGACATATCTCCCACATTGATCGCAGTTTCTCCAGGAACGGCATTCAAGGAGCCAGGAACTTTTCTCCCTACACTGTCCTTTGAGTTGGCCTCAAAACCAATCTACATCCTGCTATATCTCCCACATGGAAAGTGCCAGGAGGGAAAAGTGGGGATTATGTTTAGACTTTCTCGGAACTGCTTCAAATCAACTAGATATCTTTGTGCTGTAAATCTCCCAACAGCCAAACGCAAATGCAGCAAACATCTCGCTGTATGTCCCACATCCAAAGTGCCAAGAGAGAGCTTGCTCTCCCTGTCTTTGAGTACTGTTTTCACTGTCCCGATGAGCTCTTTGCTAACATTCTCTTCAGAGCTGCAGTGAAACCAGGAACCACGTGGAGAAGGCACCCACACTGAAAGTGCCTGGAGGGAACATTGGGGCTTCTTCTCAGTGTCTCTGACCATAGGGTTTCACTGTCCCGGGAAAGTCTCTGCTAACACCCTGCAGAGCGCAGTGCCCAATATACAGAAACGTCTTGCGGTATCTCCTACAGGGAAAGTGCCAGGAGGGAATTGTCGAGCTTGTTCTCAGTGTCTCTGAGAATTGCTCTGATTATCCGTGTGACCTCTTTGCTAAGACTCTCCAGAGAGACGTCCTCAAAACCAACACACATCTTGACATATCACCCACATTGATCGCAGTGTCTCCAGGAACGGCATTCAAGGAGCCAGGAACTTTTCTCCCTACACTGTCCTTGGAGTTGGCCTCAAAACCAATATACATCCTGCTATATCTCCCACATGGAAAGTGCCAGGAGGGAAAAGTGGGGATTATGTTTAGACTTTCTCGGAACTGCTTCAAATCAACTAGATATCTTTGTGCTGTAAATCTCCCAACAGCCAAACGCAAATGCAGCAAACATCTCGCTGTATGTCCCACATCCAAAGTGCCAAGAGAGAGCTTGCTCTCCCTGTCTTTGAGACCTGTTTTCACTGTCCCGGTTACCTCTTTGCTAACATTCTCTTCAGAGCTGCAGTGAAACCAGGAACCACGTGGAGAAGGCACCCACACTGGAAGTGCCTGGAGGGAACATTGGGGCTTCTTCTCAGTGTCTCTGACCATAGGGTTTCACTGTCCCGGGAAAGTCTCTGCTAACACCCTGCAGAGCGCAGTGCCCAATATACAGAAACGTCTTGCGGTATCTCCTACAGGGAAAGTGCCAGGAGGGAATTGTCGAGCTTCTTCTCACTGTCTCTGAGAATTGCTCTGATTATCCGTGTGACCTCTTTACCAACACACATCTTGACATATCTCCCACATTGATCGCAGTGTCTCCAGGAACGGCATTCAAGGAGCCAGGAACTTTTCTCCCTACACTGTCCATTGAGTTGGCCTCAAAACCAATATACATCCTGCTATATCTCCCACATGGAAAGTGCCAGGAGGGAAAAGTGGGGATTATGTTTAGACTTTCTCGGAACTGCTTCAAATCAACTAGATATCTTTGTGCTGTAAATCTCCCAACAGCCAAACGCAAATGCAGCAAACATCTCGCTGTATGTCCCACATCCAAAGTGCCAAGAGAGTAATGTAGAGCTTGCTCTCCCTGTCTTTGAGTACTGTTTTCACTGTCCCGATGAGCTCTTTGCTAACATTCTCTTCAGAGCTGCAGTGAAACCAGGAACCACGTGGAGAAGGCACCCACACTGAAAGTGCCTGGAGGGAACATTGGGGCTTCTTCTCAGTGTCTCTGACCATAGGGTTTCACTGTCCCGGGAAAGTCTCTGCTAACACCCTGCAGAGCGCAGTGCCCAATATACAGAAACGTCTTGCGGTATCTCCTACAGGGAAAGTGCCAGGAGGGAATTGTCGAGCTTGTTCTCAGTGTCTCTGAGAATTGCTCTGATTATCCATGTGACCTCTTTGCTAAGACTCTCCAGAGAGACGTCCTCAAAACCAACACACATCTTGACATATCTCCCACATTGATCGCAGTGTCTCCAGGAACGGCATTCAAGGAGCCAGGAACTTTTCTCCCTACACTGTCCATTGAGTTGTCCTCAAAACCAATCTACATCCTGCTATATCTCCCACATGGAAAGTGCCAGGAGGGAAAAGTGGGGATTATGTTTAGACTTTCTCGGAACTGCTTCAAATCAACTAGATATCTTTGTGCTGTAAATCTCCCAACAGCCAAACGCAAATGCAGCAAACATCTCGCTGTATGTCCCACATCCAAAGTGCCAAGAGAGAGCTTGCTCTCCCTGTCTTTGAGTACTGTTTTCACTGTCCCGGTTACCTCTTTGCTAACATTCTCTTCAGAGCTGCAGTGAAACCAGGAACCACGTGGAGAAGGCACCCACACTGAAAGTGCCTGGAGGGAACATTGGGGCTTCTTCTCAGTGTCTCTGACATAGGGTTTCACTGTCCCGGGAAAGTCTCTGCAAACACCCTGCGGAGCGCAGTGCTCAATATACAGAGACTTTCTCGGAACTGCTTCAAATCAACTAGATATCTTTGTGCTGTAAATCTCCCAACAGCCAAACGCAAATGCAGCAAACATCTCGCTGTATGTCCCACATCCAAAGTGCCAAGAGAGAGCTTGCTCTCCCTGTCTTTGAGCACTGTTTTCACTGTCCCGGTTACCTCTTTGCTAACATTCTCTTCAGAGCTGCAGTGAAACCAGGAACCACGTGGAGAAGGCACCCACACTGAAAGTGCCTGGAGGGAACATTGGGGCTTCTTCTCAGTGTCTCTGACCATAGGGTTTCACTGTCCCGGGAAAGTCTCTGCTAACACCCTGCAGAGCGCAGTGCCCAATATACAGAAACGTCTTGCGGTATCTCCTACAGGGAAAGTGCCAGGAGGGAATTGTCGAGCTTGTTCTCAGTGTCTCTGAGAATTGCTCTGATTATCCATGTGACCTCTTTGCTAAGACTCTCCAGAGAGACGTCCTCAAAACCAACACACATCTTGACATATCTCCCACATTGATCGCAGTGTCTCCAGGAACGGCATTCAAGGAGCCAGGAACTTTTCTCCCTACACTGTCCATTGAGTTGTCCTCAAAACCAATCTACATCCTGCTATATCTCCCACATGGAAAGTGCCAGGAGGGAAAAGTGGGGATTATGTTTAGACTTTCTCGGAACTGCTTCAAATCAACTAGATATCTTTGTGCTGTAAATCTCCCAACAGCCAAACGCAAATGCAGCAAACATCTCGCTGTATGTCCCACATCCAAAGTGCCAAGAGAGAGCTTGCTCTCCCTGTCTTTGAGACCTGTTTTCACTGTCCCGGTTACCTCTTTGCTAACATTCTCTTCAGAGCTGCAGTGAAACCAGGAACCACGTGGAGAAGGCACCCACACTGAAAGTGCCTGGAGGGAACATTGGGGCTTCTTCTCAGTGTCTCTGACCATAGGGTTTCACTGTCCCGGGAAAGTCTCTGCTAACACCCTGCAGAGCGCAGTGCCCAATATACAGAAACGTCTTGCGGTATCTCCTACAGGGAAAGTGCCAGGAGGGAATTGTCGAGCTTGTTCTCAGTGTCTCTGAGAATTGCTCTGATTATCCGTGTGACCTCTTTGCTAAGACTCTCCAGAGAGCCGTCCTCAAAACCAACACACATCTTGACATATCTCCCACATTGATCGCAGTGTCTCCAGGAACGGCATTCAAGGAGCCAGGAACTTTTCTCCCTACACTGTCCATTGAGTTGTCCTCAAAACCAATCTACATCCTGCTATATCTCCCACATGGAAAGTGCCAGGAGGGAAAAGTGGGGATTATGTTTAGACTTTCTCGGAACTGCTTCAAATCAACTAGATATCTTTGTGCTGTAAATCTCCCAACAGCCAAACGCAAATGCAGCAAACATCTCGCTGTATGTCCCACATCCAAAGTGCCAAGAGAGAGCTTGCTCTCCCTGTCTTTGAGACCTGTTTTCACTGTCCCGGTTACCTCTTTGCTAACATTCTCTTAGGACTGCAGTGAAACCAGGAACCACGTGGAGAAGGCACCCACACTGAAAGTGCCTGGAGGGAACATTGGGGCTTCTTCTCAGTGTCTCTGACCATAGGGTTTCACTGTCCCGGGAAAGTCTCTGCTAACACCCTGCAGAGCGCAGTGCCCAATATACAGAAACGTCTTGCGGTATCTCCTACAGGGAAAGTGCCAGGAGGGAATTGTCGAGCTTGTTCTCAGTGTCTCTGAGAATTGCTCTGATTATCCATGTGACCTCTTTGCTAAGACTCTCCAGAGAGACGTCCTCAAAACCAACACACATCTTGACATATCTCCCACATTGATCGCAGTTTCTCCAGGAACGGCATTCAAGGAGCCAGGAACTTTTCTCCCTACACTGTCCTTTGAGTTGGCCTCAAAACCAATCTACATCCTGCTATATCTCCCACATGGAAAGTGCCAGGAGGGAAAAGTGGGGATTATGTTTAGACTTTCTCGGAACTGCTTCAAATCAACTAGATATCTTTGTGCTGTAAATCTCCCAACAGCCAAACGCAAATGCAGCAAACATCTCGCTGTATGTCCCACATCCAAAGTGCCAAGAGAGAGCTTGCTCTCCCTGTCTTTGAGACCTGTTTTCACTGTCCCGATGAGCTCTTTGCTAACATTCTCTTCAGAGCTGCAGTGAAACCAGGAACCACGTGGAGAAGGCACCCACACTGAAAGTGCCTGGAGGGAACATTGGGGCTTCTTCTCAGTGTCTCTGACCATAGGGTTTCACTGTCCCGGGAAAGTCTCTGCTAACACCCTGCAGAGCGCAGTGCCCAATATACAGAAACGTCTTGCGGTATCTCCTACAGGGAAAGTGCCAGGAGGGAATTGTCGAGCTTGTTCTCAGTGTCTCTGAGAATTGCTCTGATTATCCATGTGACCTCTTTGCTAAGACTCTCCAGAGAGACGTCCTCAAAACCAACACACATCTTGACATATCTCCCACATTGATCGCAGTTTCTCCAGGAACGGCATTCAAGGAGCCAGGAACTTTTCTCCCTACACTGTCCTTTGAGTTGGCCTCAAAACCAATCTACATCCTGCTATATCTCCCACATGGAAAGTGCCAGGAGGGAAAAGTGGGGATTATGTTTAGACTTTCTCGGAACTGCTTCAAATCAACTAGATATCTTTGTGCTGTAAATCTCCCAACAGCCAAACGCAAATGCAGCAAACATCTCGCTGTATGTCCCACATCCAAAGTGCCAAGAGAGAGCTTGCTCTCCCTGTCTTTGAGTACTGTTTTCACTGTCCCGATGAGCTCTTTGCTAACATTCTCTTCAGAGCTGCAGTGAAACCAGGAACCACGTGGAGAAGGCACCCACACTGAAAGTGCCTGGAGGGAACATTGGGGCTTCTTCTCAGTGTCTCTGACCATAGGGTTTCACTGTCCCGGGAAAGTCTCTGCTAACACCCTGCAGAGCGCAGTGCCCAATATACAGAAACGTCTTGCGGTATCTCCTACAGGGAAAGTGCCAGGAGGGAATTGTCGAGCTTGTTCTCAGTGTCTCTGAGAATTGCTCTGATTATCCGTGTGACCTCTTTGCTAAGACTCTCCAGAGAGACGTCCTCAAAACCAACACACATCTTGACATATCACCCACATTGATCGCAGTGTCTCCAGGAACGGCATTCAAGGAGCCAGGAACTTTTCTCCCTACACTGTCCTTGGAGTTGGCCTCAAAACCAATATACATCCTGCTATATCTCCCACATGGAAAGTGCCAGGAGGGAAAAGTGGGGATTATGTTTAGACTTTCTCGGAACTGCTTCAAATCAACTAGATATCTTTGTGCTGTAAATCTCCCAACAGCCAAACGCAAATGCAGCAAACATCTCGCTGTATGTCCCACATCCAAAGTGCCAAGAGAGAGCTTGCTCTCCCTGTCTTTGAGACCTGTTTTCACTGTCCCGGTTACCTCTTTGCTAACATTCTCTTCAGAGCTGCAGTGAAACCAGGAACCACGTGGAGAAGGCACCCACACTGGAAGTGCCTGGAGGGAACATTGGGGCTTCTTCTCAGTGTCTCTGACCATAGGGTTTCACTGTCCCGGGAAAGTCTCTGCTAACACCCTGCAGAGCGCAGTGCCCAATATACAGAAACGTCTTGCGGTATCTCCTACAGGGAAAGTGCCAGGAGGGAATTGTCGAGCTTCTTCTCACTGTCTCTGAGAATTGCTCTGATTATCCGTGTGACCTCTTTACCAACACACATCTTGACATATCTCCCACATTGATCGCAGTGTCTCCAGGAACGGCATTCAAGGAGCCAGGAACTTTTCTCCCTACACTGTCCATTGAGTTGGCCTCAAAACCAATATACATCCTGCTATATCTCCCACATGGAAAGTGCCAGGAGGGAAAAGTGGGGATTATGTTTAGACTTTCTCGGAACTGCTTCAAATCAACTAGATATCTTTGTGCTGTAAATCTCCCAACAGCCAAACGCAAATGCAGCAAACATCTCGCTGTATGTCCCACATCCAAAGTGCCAAGAGAGTAATGTAGAGCTTGCTCTCCCTGTCTTTGAGTACTGTTTTCACTGTCCCGATGAGCTCTTTGCTAACATTCTCTTCAGAGCTGCAGTGAAACCAGGAACCACGTGGAGAAGGCACCCACACTGAAAGTGCCTGGAGGGAACATTGGGGCTTCTTCTCAGTGTCTCTGACCATAGGGTTTCACTGTCCCGGGAAAGTCTCTGCTAACACCCTGCAGAGCGCAGTGCCCAATATACAGAAACGTCTTGCGGTATCTCCTACAGGGAAAGTGCCAGGAGGGAATTGTCGAGCTTGTTCTCAGTGTCTCTGAGAATTGCTCTGATTATCCATGTGACCTCTTTGCTAAGACTCTCCAGAGAGACGTCCTCAAAACCAACACACATCTTGACATATCTCCCACATTGATCGCAGTGTCTCCAGGAACGGCATTCAAGGAGCCAGGAACTTTTCTCCCTACACTGTCCATTGAGTTGTCCTCAAAACCAATCTACATCCTGCTATATCTCCCACATGGAAAGTGCCAGGAGGGAAAAGTGGGGATTATGTTTAGACTTTCTCGGAACTGCTTCAAATCAACTAGATATCTTTGTGCTGTAAATCTCCCAACAGCCAAACGCAAATGCAGCAAACATCTCGCTGTATGTCCCACATCCAAAGTGCCAAGAGAGAGCTTGCTCTCCCTGTCTTTGAGTACTGTTTTCACTGTCCCGGTTACCTCTTTGCTAACATTCTCTTCAGAGCTGCAGTGAAACCAGGAACCACGTGGAGAAGGCACCCACACTGAAAGTGCCTGGAGGGAACATTGGGGCTTCTTCTCAGTGTCTCTGACATAGGGTTTCACTGTCCCGGGAAAGTCTCTGCAAACACCCTGCGGAGCGCAGTGCTCAATATACAGAGACTTTCTCGGAACTGCTTCAAATCAACTAGATATCTTTGTGCTGTAAATCTCCCAACAGCCAAACGCAAATGCAGCAAACATCTCGCTGTATGTCCCACATCCAAAGTGCCAAGAGAGAGCTTGCTCTCCCTGTCTTTGAGCACTGTTTTCACTGTCCCGGTTACCTCTTTGCTAACATTCTCTTCAGAGCTGCAGTGAAACCAGGAACCACGTGGAGAAGGCACCCACACTGAAAGTGCCTGGAGGGAACATTGGGGCTTCTTCTCAGTGTCTCTGACCATAGGGTTTCACTGTCCCGGGAAAGTCTCTGCTAACACCCTGCAGAGCGCAGTGCCCAATATACAGAAACGTCTTGCGGTATCTCCTACAGGGAAAGTGCCAGGAGGGAATTGTCGAGCTTGTTCTCAGTGTCTCTGAGAATTGCTCTGATTATCCATGTGACCTCTTTGCT
Source organism: Chroicocephalus ridibundus (assembly GCF_963924245.1). Lineage (NCBI taxonomy): Eukaryota > Metazoa > Chordata > Aves > Charadriiformes > Laridae > Chroicocephalus > Chroicocephalus ridibundus. Next base: position 453,232 of record NW_026961187.1, read on the forward strand.
AAGACTCTCCAGAGAGACGTCCTCAAAACCAACACACATCTTGACATATCTCCCACATTGATCGCAGTGTCTCCAGGAACGGCATTCAAGGAGCCAGGAACTTTTCTCCCTACACTGTCCATTGAGTTGTCCTCAAAACCAATCTACATCCTGCTATATCTCCCACATGGAAAGTGCCAGGAGGGAAAAGTGGGGATTATGTTTAGACTTTCTCGGAACTGCTTCAAATCAACTAGATATCTTTGTGCTGTAAATCTCCCAACAGCCAAACGCAAATGCAGCAAACATCTCGCTGTATGTCCCACATCCAAAGTGCCAAGAGAGAGCTTGCTCTCCCTGTCTTTGAGACCTGTTTTCACTGTCCCGGTTACCTCTTTGCTAACATTCTCTTCAGAGCTGCAGTGAAACCAGGAACCACGTGGAGAAGGCACCCACACTGAAAGTGCCTGGAGGGAACATTGGGGCTTCTTCTCAGTGTCTCTGACCATAGGGTTTCACTGTCCCGGGAAAGTCTCTGCTAACACCCTGCAGAGCGCAGTGCCCAATATACAGAAACGTCTTGCGGTATCTCCTACAGGGAAAGTGCCAGGAGGGAATTGTCGAGCTTGTTCTCAGTGTCTCTGAGAATTGCTCTGATTATCCGTGTGACCTCTTTGCTAAGACTCTCCAGAGAGCCGTCCTCAAAACCAACACACATCTTGACATATCTCCCACATTGATCGCAGTGTCTCCAGGAACGGCATTCAAGGAGCCAGGAACTTTTCTCCCTACACTGTCCTTTGAGTTGGCCTCAAAACCAATCTACATCCTGCTATATCTCCCACATGGAAAGTGCCAGGAGGGAAAAGTGGGGATTATGTTTAGACTTTCTCGGAACTGCTTCAAATCAACTAGATATCTTTGTGCTGTAAATCTCCCAACAGCCAAACGCAAATGCAGCAAACATCTCGCTGTATGTCCCACATCCAAAGTGCCAAGAGAGAGCTTGCTCTCCCTGTCTTTGAGACCTGTTTTCACTGTCCCGATGAGCTCTTTGCTAACATTCTCTTCAGAGCTGCAGTGAAACCAGGAACCACGTGGAGAAGGCACCCACACTGAAAGTGCCTGGAGGGAACATTGGGGCTTCTTCTCAGTGTCTCTGACCATAGGGTTTCACTGTCCCGGGAAAGTCTCTGCTAACACCCTGCAGAGCGCAGTGCCCAATATACAGAAACGTCTTGCGGTATCTCCTACAGGGAAAGTGCCAGGAGGGAATTGTCGAGCTTGTTCTCAGTGTCTCTGAGAATTGCTCTGATTATCCATGTGACCTCTTTGCTAAGACTCTCCAGAGAGACGTCCTCAAAACCAACACACATCTTGACATATCTCCCACATTGATCGCAGTTTCTCCAGGAACGGCATTCAAGGAGCCAGGAACTTTTCTCCCTACACTGTCCTTTGAGTTGGCCTCAAAACCAATCTACATCCTGCTATATCTCCCACATGGAAAGTGCCAGGAGGGAAAAGTGGGGATTATGTTTAGACTTTCTCGGAACTGCTTCAAATCAACTAGATATCTTTGTGCTGTAAATCTCCCAACAGCCAAACGCAAATGCAGCAAACATCTCGCTGTATGTCCCACATCCAAAGTGCCAAGAGAGTAATGTAGAGCTTGCTCTCCCTGTCTTTGAGTACTGTTTTCACTGTCCCGATGAGCTCTTTGCTAACATTCTCTTCAGAGCTGCAGTGAAACCAGGAACCACGTGGAGAAGGCACCCACACTGAAAGTGCCTGGAGGGAACATTGGGGCTTCTTCTCAGTGTCTCTGACCATAGGGTTTCACTGTCCCGGGAAAGTCTCTGCTAACACCCTGCAGAGCGCAGTGCCCAATATACAGAAACGTCTTGCGGTATCTCCTACAGGGAAAGTGCCAGGAGGGAATTGTCGAGCTTGTTCTCAGTGTCTCTGAGAATTGCTCTGATTATCCATGTGACCTCTTTGCTAAGACTCTCCAGAGAGACGTCCTCAAAACCAACACACATCTTGACATATCTCCCACATTGATCGCAGTTTCTCCAGGAACGGCATTCAAGGAGCCAGGAACTTTTCTCCCTACACTGTCCTTTGAGTTGGCCTCAAAACCAATCTACATCCTGCTATATCTCCCACATGGAAAGTGCCAGGAGGGAAAAGTGGGGATTATGTTTAGACTTTCTCGGAACTGCTTCAAATCAACTAGATATCTTTGTGCTGTAAATCTCCCAACAGCCAAACGCAAATGCAGCAAACATCTCGCTGTATGTCCCACATCCAAAGTGCCAAGAGAGAGCTTGCTCTCCCTGTCTTTGAGTACTGTTTTCACTGTCCCGGTTACCTCTTTGCTAACATTCTCTTCAGAGCTGCAGTGAAACCAGGAACCACGTGGAGAAGGCACCCACACTGAAAGTGCCTGGAGGGAACATTGGGGCTTCTTCTCAGTGTCTCTGACATAGGGTTTCACTGTCCCGGGAAAGTCTCTGCAAACACCCTGCGGAGCGCAGTGCTCAATATACAGAGACTTTCTCGGAACTGCTTCAAATCAACTAGATATCTTTGTGCTGTAAATCTCCCAACAGCCAAACGCAAATGCAGCAAACATCTCGCTGTATGTCCCACATCCAAAGTGCCAAGAGAGTAATGTAGAGCTTGCTCTCCCTGTCTTTGAGTAATGTTTTCACTGTCCCGATGAGCTCTTTGCTAACATTCTCTTCAGAGCTGCAGTGAAACCAGGAACCACGTGGAGAAGGCACCCACACTGAAAGTGCCTGGAGGGAACATTGGGGCTTCTTCTCAGTGTCTCTGACCATAGGGTTTCACTGTCCCGGGAAAGTCTCTGCTAACACCCTGCAGAGCGCAGTGCCCAATATACAGAAACGTCTTGCGGTATCTCCTACAGGGAAAGTGCCAGGAGGGAATTGTCGAGCTTGTTCTCAGTGTCTCTGAGAATTGCTCTGATTATCCATGTGACCTCTTTGCTAAGACTCTCCAGAGAGACGTCCTCAAAACCAACACACATCTTGACATATCTCCCACATTGATCGCAGTGTCTCCAGGAACGGCATTCAAGGAGCCAGGAACTTTTCTCCCTACACTGTCCATTGAGTTGTCCTCAAAACCAATCTACATCCTGCTATATCTCCCACATGGAAAGTGCCAGGAGGGAAAAGTGGGGATTATGTTTAGACTTTCTCGGAACTGCTTCAAATCAACTAGATATCTTTGTGCTGTAAATCTCCCAACAGCCAAACGCAAATGCAGCAAACATCTCGCTGTATGTCCCACATCCAAAGTGCCAAGAGAGAGCTTGCTCTCCCTGTCTTTGAGTACTGTTTTCACTGTCCCGGTTACCTCTTTGCTAACATTCTCTTCAGAGCTGCAGTGAAACCAGGAACCACGTGGAGAAGGCACCCACACTGAAAGTGCCTGGAGGGAACATTGGGGCTTCTTCTCAGTGTCTCTGACCATAGGGTTTCACTGTCCCGGGAAAGTCTCTGCTAACACCCTGCAGAGCGCAGTGCCCAATATACAGAAACGTCTTGCGGTATCTCCTACAGGGAAAGTGCCAGGAGGGAATTGTCGAGCTTGTTCTCAGTGTCTCTGAGAATTGCTCTGATTATCCATGTGACCTCTTTGCTAAGACTCTCCAGAGAGACGTCCTCAAAACCAACACACATCTTGACATATCTCCCACATTGATCGCAGTTTCTCCAGGAACGGCATTCAAGGAGCCAGGAACTTTTCTCCCTACACTGTCCTTTGAGTTGGCCTCAAAACCAATCTACATCCTGCTATATCTCCCACATGGAAAGTGCCAGGAGGGAAAAGTGGGGATTATGTTTAGACTTTCTCGGAACTGCTTCAAATCAACTAGATATCTTTGTGCTGTAAATCTCCCAACAGCCAAACGCAAATGCAGCAAACATCTCGCTGTATGTCCCACATCCAAAGTGCCAAGAGAGAGCTTGCTCTCCCTGTCTTTGAGCACTGTTTTCACTGTCCCGATGACCTCTTTGCTAACATTCTCTTCAGAGCTGCAGTGAAACCAGGAACCACGTGGAGAAGGCACCCACACTGAAAGTGCCTGGAGGGAACATTGGGGCTTCTTCTCAGTGTCTCTGACATAGGGTTTCACTGTCCCGGGAAAGTCTCTGCTAACACCCTGCAGAGCGCAGTGCCCAATATACAGAAACGTCTTGCGGTATCTCCTACAGGGAAAGTGCCAGGAGGGAATTGTCGAGCTTCTTCTCAGTGTCTCTGAGAATTGCTCTGATTATCCGTGTGACCTCTTTACCAACACACATCTTGACATATCTCCCACATTGATCGCAGTGTCTCCAGGAACGGCATTCAAGGAGCCAGGAACTTTTCTCCCTACACTGTCCATTGAGTTGTCCTCAAAACCAATCTACATCCTGCTATATCTCCCACATGGAAAGTGCCAGGAGGGAAAAGTGGGGATTATGTTTAGACTTTCTCGGAACTGCTTCAAATCAACTAGATATCTTTGTGCTGTAAATCTCCCAACAGCCAAACGCAAATGCAGCAAACATCTCGCTGTATGTCCCACATCCAAAGTGCCAAGAGAGAGCTTGCTCTCCCTGTCTTTGAGTACTGTTTTCACTGTCCCGGTTACCTCTTTGCTAACATTCTCTTCAGAGCTGCAGTGAAACCAGGAACCACGTGGAGAAGGCACCCACACTGAAAGTGCCTGGAGGGAACATTGGGGCTTCTTCTCAGTGTCTCTGACCATAGGGTTTCACTGTCCCGGGAAAGTCTCTGCTAACACCCTGCAGAGCGCAGTGCCCAATATACAGAAACGTCTTGCGGTATCTCCTACAGGGAAAGTGCCAGGAGGGAATTGTCGAGCTTGTTCTCAGTGTCTCTGAGAATTGCTCTGATTATCCGTGTGACCTCTTTGCTAAGACTCTCCAGAGAGACGTCCTCAAAACCAACACACATCTTGACATATCTCCCACATTGATCGCAGTTTCTCCAGGAACGGCATTCAAGGAGCCAGGAACTTTTCTCCCTACACTGTCCTTTGAGTTGGCCTCAAAACCAATCTACATCCTGCTATATCTCCCACATGGAAAGTGCCAGGAGGGAAAAGTGGGGATTATGTTTAGACTTTCTCGGAACTGCTTCAAATCAACTAGATATCTTTGTGCTGTAAATCTCCCAACAGCCAAACGCAAATGCAGCAAACATCTCGCTGTATGTCCCACATCCAAAGTGCCAAGAGAGAGCTTGCTCTCCCTGTCTTTGAGCACTGTTTTCACTGTCCCGGTTACCTCTTTGCTAACATTCTCTTCAGAGCTGCAGTGAAACCAGGAACCACGTGGAGAAGGCACCCACACTGAAAGTGCCTGGAGGGAACATTGGGGCTTCTTCTCAGTGTCTCTGACATAGGGTTTCACTGTCCCGGGAAAGTCTCTGCTAACACCCTGCAGAGCGCAGTGCCCAATATACAGAAACGTCTTGCGGTATCTCCTACAGGGAAAGTGCCAGGAGGGAATTGTCGAGCTTGTTCTCAGTGTCTCTGAGAATTGCTCTGATTATCCGTGTGACCTCTTTACCAACACACATCTTGACATATCTCCCACATTGATCGCAGTGTCTCCAGGAACGGCATTCAAGGAGCCAGGAACTTTTCTCCCTACACTGTCCATTGAGTTGTCCTCAAAACCAATCTACATCCTGCTATATCTCCCACATGGAAAGTGCCAGGAGGGAAAAGTGGGGATTATGTTTAGACTTTCTCGGAACTGCTTCAAATCAACTAGATATCTTTGTGCTGTAAATCTCCCAACAGCCAAACGCAAATGCAGCAAACATCTCGCTGTATGTCCCACATCCAAAGTGCCAAGAGAGAGCTTGCTCTCCCTGTCTTTGAGTACTGTTTTCACTGTCCCGGTTACCTCTTTGCTAACATTCTCTTCAGAGCTGCAGTGAAACCAGGAACCACGTGGAGAAGGCACCCACACTGAAAGTGCCTGGAGGGAACATTGGGGCTTCTTCTCAGTGTCTCTGACCATAGGGTTTCACTGTCCCGGGAAAGTCTCTGCTAACACCCTGCAGAGCGCAGTGCCCAATATACAGAAACGTCTTGTGGTATCTCCTACAGGGAAAGTGCCAGGAGGGAATTGTCGAGCTTGTTCTCAGTGTCTCTGAGAATTGCTCTGATTATCCATGTGACCTCTTTGCTAAGACTCTCCAGAGAGACGTCCTCAAAACCAACACACATCTTGACATATCTCCCACATTGATCGCAGTTTCTCCAGGAACGGCATTCAAGGAGCCAGGAACTTTTCTCCCTACACTGTCCTTTGAGTTGTCCTCAAAACCAATCTACATCCTGCTATATCTCCCACATGGAAAGTGCCAGGAGGGAAAAGTGGGGATTATGTTTAGACTTTCTCGGAACTGCTTCAAATCAACTAGATATCTTTGTGCTGTAAATCTCCCAACAGCCAAACGCAAATGCAGCAAACATCTCGCTGTATGTCCCACATCCAAAGTGCCAAGAGAGAGCTTGCTCTCCCTGTCTTTGAGACCTGTTTTCACTGTCCCGGTTACCTCTTTGCTAACATTCTCTTCAGAGCTGCAGTGAAACCAGGAACCACGTGGAGAAGGCACCCACACTGAAAGTGCCTGGAGGGAACATTGGGGCTTCTTCTCAGTGTCTCTGACCATAGGGTTTCACTGTCCCGGGAAAGTCTCTGCTAACACCCTGCAGAGCGCAGTGCCCAATATACAGAAACGTCTTGCGGTATCTCCTACAGGGAAAGTGCCAGGAGGGAATTGTCGAGCTTGTTCTCAGTGTCTCTGAGAATTGCTCTGATTATCCATGTGACCTCTTTGCTAAGACTCTCCAGAGAGACGTCCTCAAAACCAACACACATCTTGACATATCTCCCACATTGATCGCAGTTTCTCCAGGAACGGCATTCAAGGAGCCAGGAACTTTTCTCCCTACACTGTCCTTTGAGTTGTCCTCAAAACCAATCTACATCCTGCTATATCTCCCACATGGAAAGTGCCAGGAGGGAAAAGTGGGGATTATGTTTAGACTTTCTCGGAACTGCTTCAAATCAACTAGATATCTTTGTGCTGTAAATCTCCCAACAGCCAAACGCAAATGCAGCAAACATCTCGCTGTATGTCCCACATCCAAAGTGCCAAGAGAGAGCTTGCTCTCCCTGTCTTTGAGTACTGTTTTCACTGTCCCGGTTACCTCTTTGCTAACATTCTCTTCAGAGCTGCAGTGAAACCAGGAACCACGTGGAGAAGGCACCCACACTGAAAGTGCCTGGAGGGAACATTGGGGCTTCTTCTCAGTGTCTCTGACATAGGGTTTCACTGTCCCGGGAAAGTCTCTGCAAACACCCTGCGGAGCGCAGTGCTCAATATACAGAGACTTTCTCGGAACTGCTTCAAATCAACTAGATATCTTTGTGCTGTAAATCTCCCAACAGCCAAACGCAAATGCAGCAAACATCTCGCTGTATGTCCCACATCCAAAGTGCCAAGAGAGTAATGTAGAGCTTGCTCTCCCTGTCTTTGAGTACTGTTTTCACTGTCCCGATGAGCTCTTTGCTAACATTCTCTTCAGAGCTGCAGTGAAACCAGGAACCACGTGGAGAAGGCACCCACACTGAAAGTGCCTGGAGGGAACATTGGGGCTTCTTCTCAGTGTCTCTGACCATAGGGTTTCACTGTCCCGGGAAAGTCTCTGCTAACACCCTGCAGAGCGCAGTGCCCAATATACAGAAACGTCTTGCGGTATCTCCTACAGGGAAAGTGCCAGGAGGGAATTGTCGAGCTTGTTCTCAGTGTCTCTGAGAATTGCTCTGATTATCCATGTGACCTCTTTGCTAAGACTCTCCAGAGAGACGTCCTCAAAACCAACACACATCTTGACATATCTCCCACATTGATCGCAGTTTCTCCAGGAACGGCATTCAAGGAGCCAGGAACTTTTCTCCCTACACTGTCCTTTGAGTTGGCCTCAAAACCAATATACATCCTGCTATATCTCCCACATGGAAAGTGCCAGGAGGGAAAAGTGGGGATTATGTTTAGACTTTCTCGGAACTGCTTCAAATCAACTAGATATCTTTGTGCTGTAAATCTCCCAACAGCCAAACGCAAATGCAGCAAACATCTCGCTGTATGTCCCACATCCAAAGTGCCAAGAGAGTAATGTAGAGCTTGCTCTCCCTGTCTTTGAGTACTGTTTTCACTGTCCCGATGAGCTCTTTGCTAACATTCTCTTCAGAGCTGCAGTGAAACCAGGAACCACGTGGAGAAGGCACCCACACTGGAAGTGCCTGGAGGGAACATTGGGGCTTCTTCTCAGTGTCTCTGACCATAGGGTTTCACTGTCCCGGGAAAGTCTCTGCTAACACCCTGCAGAGCGCAGTGCCCAATATACAGAAACGTCTTGCGGTATCTCCTACAGGGAAAGTGCCAGGAGGGAATTGTCGAGCTTGTTCTCAGTGTCTCTGAGAATTGCTCTGATTATCCATGTGACCTCTTTGCTAAGACTCTCCAGAGAGACGTCCTCAAAACCAACACACATCTTGACATATCTCCCACATTGATCGCAGTTTCTCCAGGAACGGCATTCAAGGAGCCAGGAACTTTTCTCCCTACACTGTCCTTTGAGTTGTCCTCAAAACCAATCTACATCCTGCTATATCTCCCACATGGAAAGTGCCAGGAGGGAAAAGTGGGGATTATGTTTAGACTTTCTCGGAACTGCTTCAAATCAACTAGATATCTTTGTGCTGTAAATCTCCCAACAGCCAAACGCAAATGCAGCAAACATCTCGCTGTATGTCCCACATCCAAAGTGCCAAGAGAGAGCTTGCTCTCCCTGTCTTTGAGTACTGTTTTCACTGTCCCGGTTACCTCTTTGCTAACATTCTCTTCAGAGCTGCAGTGAAACCAGGAACCACGTGGAGAAGGCACCCACACTGAAAGTGCCTGGAGGGAACATTGGGGCTTCTTCTCAGTGTCTCTGACATAGGGTTTCACTGTCCCGGGAAAGTCTCTGCAAACACCCTGCGGAGCGCAGTGCTCAATATACAGAGACTTTCTCGGAACTGCTTCAAATCAACTAGATATCTTTGTGCTGTAAATCTCCCAACAGCCAAACGCAAATGCAGCAAACATCTCGCTGTATGTCCCACATCCAAAGTGCCAAGAGAGTAATGTAGAGCTTGCTCTCCCTGTCTTTGAGTACTGTTTTCACTGTCCCGATGAGCTCTTTGCTAACATTCTCTTCAGAGCTGCAGTGAAACCAGGAACCACGTGGAGAAGGCACCCACACTGAAAGTGCCTGGAGGGAACATTGGGGCTTCTTCTCAGTGTCTCTGACCATAGGGTTTCACTGTCCCGGGAAAGTCTCTGCTAACACCCTGCAGAGCGCAGTGCCCAATATACAGAAACGTCTTGCGGTATCTCCTACAGGGAAAGTGCCAGGAGGGAATTGTCGAGCTTGTTCTCAGTGTCTCTGAGAATTGCTCTGATTATCCATGTGACCTCTTTGCTAAGACTCTCCAGAGAGACGTCCTCAAAACCAACACACATCTTGACATATCTCCCACATTGATCGCAGTGTCTCCAGGAACGGCATTCAAGGAGCCAGGAACTTTTCTCCCTACACTGTCCATTGAGTTGTCCTCAAAACCAATCTACATCCTGCTATATCTCCCACATGGAAAGTGCCAGGAGGGAAAAGTGGGGATTATGTTTAGACTTTCTCGGAACTGCTTCAAATCAACTAGATATCTTTGTGCTGTAAATCTCCCAACAGCCAAACGCAAATGCAGCAAACATCTCGCTGTATGTCCCACATCCAAAGTGCCAAGAGAGAGCTTGCTCTCCCTGTCTTTGAGTACTGTTTTCACTGTCCCGGTTACCTCTTTGCTAACATTCTCTTCAGAGCTGCAGTGAAACCAGGAACCACGTGGAGAAGGCACCCACACTGAAAGTGCCTGGAGGGAACATTGGGGCTTCTTCTCAGTGTCTCTGACCATAGGGTTTCACTGTCCCGGGAAAGTCTCTGCTAACACCCTGCAGAGCGCAGTGCCCAATATACAGAAACGTCTTGCGGTATCTCCTACAGGGAAAGTGCCAGGAGGGAATTGTCAAGCTTGTTCTCAGTGTCTCTGAGAATTGCTCTGATTATCCATGTGACCTCTTTGCTAAGACTCTCCAGAGAGACGTCCTCAAAACCAACACACATCTTGACATATCTCCCACATTGATCGCAGTTTCTCCAGGAACGGCATTCAAGGAGCCAGGAACTTTTCTCCCTACACTGTCCTTTGAGTTGGCCTCAAAACCAATCTACATCCTGCTATATCTCCCACATGGAAAGTGCCAGGAGGGAAAAGTGGGGATTATGTTTAGACTTTCTCGGAACTGCTTCAAATCAACTAGATATCTTTGTGCTGTAAATCTCCCAACAGCCAAACGCAAATGCAGCAAACATCTCGCTGTATGTCCCACATCCAAAGTGCCAAGAGAGAGCTTGCTCTCCCTGTCTTTGAGCACTGTTTTCACTGTCCCGGTTACCTCTTTGCTAACATTCTCTTCAGAGCTGCAGTGAAACCAGGAACCACGTGGAGAAGGCACCCACACTGAAAGTGCCTGGAGGGAACATTGGGGCTTCTTCTCAGTGTCTCTGACATAGGGTTTCACTGTCCCGGGAAAGTCTCTGCTAACACCCTGCAGAGCGCAGTGCCCAATATACAGAAACGTCTTGCGGTATCTCCTACAGGGAAAGTGCCAGGAGGGAATTGTCGAGCTTCTTCTCAGTGTCTCTGAGAATTGCTCTGATTATCCGTGTGACCTCTTTACCAACACACATCTTGACATATCTCCCACATTGATCGCAGTGTCTCCAGGAACGGCATTCAAGGAGCCAGGAACTTTTCTCCCTACACTGTCCATTGAGTTGTCCTCAAAACCAATCTACATCCTGCTATATCTCCCACATGGAAAGTGCCAGGAGGGAAAAGTGGGGATTATGTTTAGACTTTCTCGGAACTGCTTCAAATCAACTAGATATCTTTGTGCTGTAAATCTCCCAACAGCCAAACGCAAATGCAGCAAACATCTCGCTGTATGTCCCACATCCAAAGTGCCAAGAGAGAGCTTGCTCTCCCTGTCTTTGAGTACTGTTTTCACTGTCCCGGTTACCTCTTTGCTAACATTCTCTTCAGAGCTGCAGTGAAACCAGGAACCACGTGGAGAAGGCACCCACACTGAAAGTGCCTGGAGGGAACATTGGGGCTTCTTCTCAGTGTCTCTGACCATAGGGTTTCACTGTCCCGGGAAAGTCTCTGCTAACACCCTGCAGAGCGCAGTGCCCAATATACAGAAACGTCTTGCGGTATCTCCTACAGGGAAAGTGCCAGGAGGGAATTGTCAAGCTTGTTCTCAGTGTCTCTGAGAATTGCTCTGATTATCCATGTGACCTCTTTGCTAAGACTCTCCAGAGAGACGTCCTCAAAACCAACACACATCTTGACATATCTCCCACATTGATCGCAGTTTCTCCAGGAACGGCATTCAAGGAGCCAGGAACTTTTCTCCCTACACTGTCCTTTGAGTTGTCCTCAAAACCAATCTACATCCTGCTATATCTCCCACATGGAAAGTGCCAGGAGGGAAAAGTGGGGATTATGTTTAGACTTTCTCGGAACTGCTTCAAATCAACTAGATATCTTTGTGCTGTAAATCTCCCAACAGCCAAACGCAAATGCAGCAAACATCTCGCTGTATGTCCCACATCCAAAGTGCCAAGAGAGAGCTTGCTCTCCCTGTCTTTGAGTACTGTTTTCACTGTCCCGGTTACCTCTTTGCTAACATTCTCTTCAGAGCTGCAGTGAAACCAGGAACCACGTGGAGAAGGCACCCACACTGAAAGTGCCTGGAGGGAACATTGGGGCTTCTTCTCAGTGTCTCTGACATAGGGTTTCACTGTCCCGGGAAAGTCTCTGCAAACACCCTGCGGAGCGCAGTGCTCAATATACAGAGACTTTCTCGGAACTGCTTCAAATCAACTAGATATCTTTGTGCTGTAAATCTCCCAACAGCCAAACGCAAATGCAGCAAACATCTCGCTGTATGTCCCACATCCAAAGTGCCAAGAGAGTAATGTAGAGCTTGCTCTCCCTGTCTTTGAGTACTGTTTTCACTGTCCCGATGAGCTCTTTGCTAACATTCTCTTCAGAGCTGCAGTGAAACCAGGAACCACGTGGAGAAGGCACCCACACTGGAAGTGCCTGGAGGGAACATTGGGGCTTCTTCTCAGTGTCTCTGACCATAGGGTTTCACTGTCCCGGGAAAGTCTCTGCTAACACCCTGCAGAGCGCAGTGCCCAATATACAGAAACGTCTTGCGGTATCTCCTACAGGGAAAGTGCCAGGAGGGAATTGTCGAGCTTGTTCTCAGTGTCTCTGAGAATTGCTCTGATTATCCATGTGACCTCTTTGCTAAGACTCTCCAGAGAGACGTCCTCAAAACCAACACACATCTTGACATATCTCCCACATTGATCGCAGTGTCTCCAGGAACGGCATTCAAGGAGCCAGGAACTTTTCTCCCTACACTGTCCATTGAGTTGTCCTCAAAACCAATCTACATCCTGCTATATCTCCCACATGGAAAGTGCCAGGAGGGAAAAGTGGGGATTATGTTTAGACTTTCTCGGAACTGCTTCAAATCAACTAGATATCTTTGTGCTGTAAATCTCCCAACAGCCAAACGCAAATGCAGCAAACATCTCGCTGTATGTCCCACATCCAAAGTGCCAAGAGAGAGCTTGCTCTCCCTGTCTTTGAGTACTGTTTTCACTGTCCCGGTTACCTCTTTGCTAACATTCTCTTCAGAGCTGCAGTGAAACCAGGAACCACGTGGAGAAGGCACCCACACTGAAAGTGCCTGGAGGGAACATTGGGGCTTCTTCTCAGTGTCTCTGACCATAGGGTTTCACTGTCCCGGGAAAGTCTCTGCTAACACCCTGCAGAGCGCAGTGCCCAATATACAGAAACGTCTTGCGGTATCTCCTACAGGGAAAGTGCCAGGAGGGAATTGTCGAGCTTGTTCTCAGTGTCTCTGAGAATTGCTCTGATTATCCATGTGACCTCTTTGCTAAGACTCTCCAGAGAGACGTCCTCAAAACCAACACACATCTTGACATATCTCCCACATTGATCGCAGTTTCTCCAGGAACGGCATTCAAGGAGCCAGGAACTTTTCTCCCTACACTGTCCTTTGAGTTGTCCTCAAAACCAATCTACATCCTGCTATATCTCCCACATGGAAAGTGCCAGGAGGGAAAAGTGGGGATTATGTTTAGACTTTCTCGGAACTGCTTCAAATCAACTAGATATCTTTGTGCTGTAAATCTCCCAACAGCCAAACGCAAATGCAGCAAACATCTCGCTGTATGTCCCACATCCAAAGTGCCAAGAGAGAGCTTGCTCTCCCTGTCTTTGAGTACTGTTTTCACTGTCCCGGTTACCTCTTTGCTAACATTCTCTTCAGAGCTGCAGTGAAACCAGGAACCACGTGGAGAAGGCACCCACACTGAAAGTGCCTGGAGGGAACATTGGGGCTTCTTCTCAGTGTCTCTGACATAGGGTTTCACTGTCCCGGGAAAGTCTCTGCAAACACCCTGCGGAGCGCAGTGCTCAATATACAGAGACTTTCTCGGAACTGCTTCAAATCAACTAGATATCTTTGTGCTGTAAATCTCCCAACAGCCAAACGCAAATGCAGCAAACATCTCGCTGTATGTCCCACATCCAAAGTGCCAAGAGAGAGCTTGCTCTCCCTGTCTTTGAGTACTGTTTTCACTGTCCCGGTTACCTCTTTGCTAACATTCTCTTCAGAGCTGCAGTGAAACCAGGAACCACGTGGAGAAGGCACCCACACTGAAAGTGCCTGGAGGGAACATTGGGGCTTCTTCTCAGTGTCTCTGACCATAGGGTTTCACTGTCCCGGGAAAGTCTCTGCTAACACCCTGCAGAGCGCAGTGCCCAATATACAGAAACGTCTTGCGGTATCTCCTACAGGGAAAGTGCCAGGAGGGAATTGTCGAGCTTGTTCTCAGTGTCTCTGAGAATTGCTCTGATTATCCATGTGACCTCTTTGCTAAGACTCTCCAGAGAGACGTCCTCAAAACCAACACACATCTTGACATATCTCCCACATTGATCGCAGTGTCTCCAGGAACGGCATTCAAGGAGCCAGGAACTTTTCTCCCTACACTGTCCATTGAGTTGTCCTCAAAACCAATCTACATCCTGCTATATCTCCCACATGGAAAGTGCCAGGAGGGAAAAGTGGGGATTATGTTTAGACTTTCTCGGAACTGCTTCAAATCAACTAGATATCTTTGTGCTGTAAATCTCCCAACAGCCAAACGCAAATGCAGCAAACATCTCGCTGTATGTCCCACATCCAAAGTGCCAAGAGAGAGCTTGCTCTCCCTGTCTTTGAGTACTGTTTTCACTGTCCCGGTTACCTCTTTGCTAACATTCTCTTCAGAGCTGCAGTGAAACCAGGAACCACGTGGAGAAGGCACCCACACTGAAAGTGCCTGGAGGGAACATTGGGGCTTCTTCTCAGTGTCTCTGACCATAGGGTTTCACTGTCCCGGGAAAGTCTCTGCTAACACCCTGCAGAGCGCAGTGCCCAATATACAGAAACGTCTTGCGGTATCTCCTACAGGGAAAGTGCCAGGAGGGAATTGTCGAGCTTCTTCTCAGTGTCTCTGAGAATTGCTCTGATTATCCATGTGACCTCTTTGCTAAGACTCTCCAGAGAGACGTCCTCAAAACCAACACACATCTTGACATATCTCCCACATTGATCGCAGTTTCTCCAGGAACGGCATTCAAGGAGCCAGGAACTTTTCTCCCTACACTGTCCTTTGAGTTGGCCTCAAAACCAATCTACATCCTGCTATATCTCCCACATGGAAAGTGCCAGGAGGGAAAAGTGGGGATTATGTTTAGACTTTCTCGGAACTGCTTCAAATCAACTAGATATCTTTGTGCTGTAAATCTCCCAACAGCCAAACGCAAATGCAGCAAACATCTCGCTGTATGTCCCACATCCAAAGTGCCAAGAGAGAGCTTGCTCTCCCTGTCTTTGAGTACTGTTTTCACTGTCCCGGTTACCTCTTTGCTAACATTCTCTTCAGAGCTGCAGTGAAACCAGGAACCACGTGGAGAAGGCACCCACACTGAAAGTGCCTGGAGGGAACATTGGGGCTTCTTCTCAGTGTCTCTGACCATAGGGTTTCACTGTCCCGGGAAAGTCTCTGCTAACACCCTGCAGAGCGCAGTGCCCAATATACAGAAACGTCTTGCGGTATCTCCTACAGGGAAAGTGCCAGGAGGGAATTGTCGAGCTTGTTCTCAGTGTCTCTGAGAATTGCTCTGATTATCCATGTGACCTCTTTGCTAAGACTCTCCAGAGAGACGTCCTCAAAACCAACACACATCTTGACATATCTCCCACATTGATCGCAGTTTCTCCAGGAACGGCATTCAAGGAGCCAGGAACTTTTCTCCCTACACTGTCCTTTGAGTTGGCCTCAAAACCAATCTACATCCTGCTATATCTCCCACATGGAAAGTGCCAGGAGGGAAAAGTGGGGATTATGTTTAGACTTTCTCGGAACTGCTTCAAATCAACTAGATATCTTTGTGCTGTAAATCTCCCAACAGCCAAACGCAAATGCAGCAAACATCTCGCTGTATGTCCCACATCCAAAGTGCCAAGAGAGAGCTTGCTCTCCCTGTCTTTGAGACCTGTTTTCACTGTCCCGGTTACCTCTTTGCTAACATTCTCTTCAGAGCTGCAGTGAAACCAGGAACCACGTGGAGAAGGCACCCACACTGAAAGTGCCTGGAGGGAACATTGGGGCTTCTTCTCAGTGTCTCTGACATAGGGTTTCACTGTCCCGGGAAAGTCTCTGCTAACACCCTGCAGAGCGCAGTGCCCAATATACAGAAACGTCTTGCGGTATCTCCTACAGGGAAAGTGCCAGGAGGGAATTGTCGAGCTTCTTCTCAGTGTCTCTGAGAATTGCTCTGATTATCCGTGTGACCTCTTTACCAACACACATCTTGACATATCTCCCACATTGATCGCAGTGTCTCCAGGAACGGCATTCAAGGAGCCAGGAACTTTTCTCCCTACACTGTCCATTGAGTTGTCCTCAAAACCAATCTACATCCTGCTATATCTCCCACATGGAAAGTGCCAGGAGGGAAAAGTGGGGATTATGTTTAGACTTTCTCGGAACTGCTTCAAATCAACTAGATATCTTTGTGCTGTAAATCTCCCAACAGCCAAACGCAAATGCAGCAAACATCTCGCTGTATGTCCCACATCCAAAGTGCCAAGAGAGAGCTTGCTCTCCCTGTCTTTGAGTACTGTTTTCACTGTCCCGGTTACCTCTTTGCTAACATTCTCTTCAGAGCTGCAGTGAAACCAGGAACCACGTGGAGAAGGCACCCACACTGAAAGTGCCTGGAGGGAACATTGGGGCTTCTTCTCAGTGTCTCTGACCATAGGGTTTCACTGTCCCGGGAAAGTCTCTGCTAACACCCTGCAGAGCGCAGTGCCCAATATACAGAAACGTCTTGCGGTATCTCCTACAGGGAAAGTGCCAGGAGGGAATTGTCGAGCTTGTTCTCAGTGTCTCTGAGAATTGCTCTGATTATCCGTGTGACCTCTTTGCTAAGACTCTCCAGAGAGACGTCCTCAAAACCAACACACATCTTGACATATCTCCCACATTGATCGCAGTTTCTCCAGGAACGGCATTCAAGGAGCCAGGAACTTTTCTCCCTACACTGTCCTTTGAGTTGTCCTCAAAACCAATATACATCCTGCTATATCTCCCACATGGAAAGTGCCAGGAGGGAAAAGTGGGGATTATGTTTAGACTTTCTCGGAACTGCTTCAAATCAACTAGATATCTTTGTGCTGTAAATCTCCCAACAGCCAAACGCAAATGCAGCAAACATCTCGCTGTATGTCCCACATCCAAAGTGCCAAGAGAGAGCTTGCTCTCCCTGTCTTTGAGACCTGTTTTCACTGTCCCGGTTACCTCTTTGCTAACATTCTCTTCAGAGCTGCAGTGAAACCAGGAACCACGTGGAGAAGGCACCCACACTGAAAGTGCCTGGAGGGAACATTGGGGCTTCTTCTCAGTGTCTCTGACATAGGGTTTCACTGTCCCGGGAAAGTCTCTGCTAACACCCTGCAGAGCGCAGTGCCCAATATACAGAAACGTCTTGCGGTATCTCCTACAGGGAAAGTGCCAGGAGGGAATTGTCGAGCTTCTTCTCAGTGTCTCTGAGAATTGCTCTGATTATCCGTGTGACCTCTTTACCAACACACATCTTGACATATCTCCCACATTGATCGCAGTGTCTCCAGGAACGGCATTCAAGGAGCCAGGAACTTTTCTCCCTACACTGTCCATTGAGTTGTCCTCAAAACCAATCTACATCCTGCTATATCTCCCACATGGAAAGTGCCAGGAGGGAAAAGTGGGGATTATGTTTAGACTTTCTCGGAACTGCTTCAAATCAACTAGATATCTTTGTGCTGTAAATCTCCCAACAGCCAAACGCAAATGC
This sequence comes from Chroicocephalus ridibundus, assembly GCF_963924245.1. Classification (NCBI taxonomy): domain Eukaryota; kingdom Metazoa; phylum Chordata; class Aves; order Charadriiformes; family Laridae; genus Chroicocephalus; species Chroicocephalus ridibundus. The sequence goes on from NW_026961187.1 coordinate 470,931, forward strand.
AGCAAACATCTCGCTGTATGTCCCACATCCAAAGTGCCAAGAGAGAGCTTGCTCTCCCTGTCTTTGAGTACTGTTTTCACTGTCCCGGTTACCTCTTTGCTAACATTCTCTTCAGAGCTGCAGTGAAACCAGGAACCACGTGGAGAAGGCACCCACACTGAAAGTGCCTGGAGGGAACATTGGGGCTTCTTCTCAGTGTCTCTGACCATAGGGTTTCACTGTCCCGGGAAAGTCTCTGCTAACACCCTGCAGAGCGCAGTGCCCAATATACAGAAACGTCTTGCGGTATCTCCTACAGGGAAAGTGCCAGGAGGGAATTGTCGAGCTTCTTCTCAGTGTCTCTGAGAATTGCTCTGATTATCCGTGTGACCTCTTTGCTAAGACTCTCCAGAGAGACGTCCTCAAAACCAACACACATCTTGACATATCTCCCACATTGATCGCAGTTTCTCCAGGAACGGCATTCAAGGAGCCAGGAACTTTTCTCCCTACACTGTCCTTTGAGTTGGCCTCAAAACCAATCTACATCCTGCTATATCTCCCACATGGAAAGTGCCAGGAGGGAAAAGTGGGGATTATGTTTAGACTTTCTCGGAACTGCTTCAAATCAACTAGATATCTTTGTGCTGTAAATCTCCCAACAGCCAAACGCAAATGCAGCAAACATCTCGCTGTATGTCCCACATCCAAAGTGCCAAGAGAGAGCTTGCTCTCCCTGTCTTTGAGTACTGTTTTCACTGTCCCGGTTACCTCTTTGCTAACATTCTCTTCAGAGCTGCAGTGAAACCAGGAACCACGTGGAGAAGGCACCCACACTGAAAGTGCCTGGAGGGAACATTGGGGCTTCTTCTCAGTGTCTCTGACCATAGGGTTTCACTGTCCCGGGAAAGTCTCTGCTAACACCCTGCAGAGCGCAGTGCCCAATATACAGAAACGTCTTGCGGTATCTCCTACAGGGAAAGTGCCAGGAGGGAATTGTCGAGCTTCTTCTCAGTGTCTCTGAGAATTGCTCTGATTATCCATGTGACCTCTTTGCTAAGACTCTCCAGAGAGACGTCCTCAAAACCAACACACATCTTGACATATCTCCCACATTGATCGCAGTTTCTCCAGGAACGGCATTCAAGGAGCCAGGAACTTTTCTCCCTACACTGTCCTTTGAGTTGGCCTCAAAACCAATCTACATCCTGCTATATCTCCCACATGGAAAGTGCCAGGAGGGAAAAGTGGGGATTATGTTTAGACTTTCTCGGAACTGCTTCAAATCAACTAGATATCTTTGTGCTGTAAATCTCCCAACAGCCAAACGCAAATGCAGCAAACATCTCGCTGTATGTCCCACATCCAAAGTGCCAAGAGAGAGCTTGCTCTCCCTGTCTTTGAGTACTGTTTTCACTGTCCCGGTTACCTCTTTGCTAACATTCTCTTCAGAGCTGCAGTGAAACCAGGAACCACGTGGAGAAGGCACCCACACTGAAAGTGCCTGGAGGGAACATTGGGGCTTCTTCTCAGTGTCTCTGACCATAGGGTTTCACTGTCCCGGGAAAGTCTCTGCTAACACCCTGCAGAGCGCAGTGCCCAATATACAGAAACGTCTTGCGGTATCTCCTACAGGGAAAGTGCCAGGAGGGAATTGTCGAGCTTGTTCTCAGTGTCTCTGAGAATTGCTCTGATTATCCATGTGACCTCTTTGCTAAGACTCTCCAGAGAGACGTCCTCAAAACCAACACACATCTTGACATATCTCCCACATTGATCGCAGTTTCTCCAGGAACGGCATTCAAGGAGCCAGGAACTTTTCTCCCTACACTGTCCTTTGAGTTGGCCTCAAAACCAATCTACATCCTGCTATATCTCCCACATGGAAAGTGCCAGGAGGGAAAAGTGGGGATTATGTTTAGACTTTCTCGGAACTGCTTCAAATCAACTAGATATCTTTGTGCTGTAAATCTCCCAACAGCCAAACGCAAATGCAGCAAACATCTCGCTGTATGTCCCACATCCAAAGTGCCAAGAGAGAGCTTGCTCTCCCTGTCTTTGAGACCTGTTTTCACTGTCCCGGTTACCTCTTTGCTAACATTCTCTTCAGAGCTGCAGTGAAACCAGGAACCACGTGGAGAAGGCACCCACACTGAAAGTGCCTGGAGGGAACATTGGGGCTTCTTCTCAGTGTCTCTGACATAGGGTTTCACTGTCCCGGGAAAGTCTCTGCTAACACCCTGCAGAGCGCAGTGCCCAATATACAGAAACGTCTTGCGGTATCTCCTACAGGGAAAGTGCCAGGAGGGAATTGTCGAGCTTCTTCTCAGTGTCTCTGAGAATTGCTCTGATTATCCGTGTGACCTCTTTACCAACACACATCTTGACATATCTCCCACATTGATCGCAGTGTCTCCAGGAACGGCATTCAAGGAGCCAGGAACTTTTCTCCCTACACTGTCCATTGAGTTGTCCTCAAAACCAATCTACATCCTGCTATATCTCCCACATGGAAAGTGCCAGGAGGGAAAAGTGGGGATTATGTTTAGACTTTCTCGGAACTGCTTCAAATCAACTAGATATCTTTGTGCTGTAAATCTCCCAACAGCCAAACGCAAATGCAGCAAACATCTCGCTGTATGTCCCACATCCAAAGTGCCAAGAGAGAGCTTGCTCTCCCTGTCTTTGAGTACTGTTTTCACTGTCCCGGTTACCTCTTTGCTAACATTCTCTTCAGAGCTGCAGTGAAACCAGGAACCACGTGGAGAAGGCACCCACACTGAAAGTGCCTGGAGGGAACATTGGGGCTTCTTCTCAGTGTCTCTGACCATAGGGTTTCACTGTCCCGGGAAAGTCTCTGCTAACACCCTGCAGAGCGCAGTGCCCAATATACAGAAACGTCTTGCGGTATCTCCTACAGGGAAAGTGCCAGGAGGGAATTGTCGAGCTTCTTCTCAGTGTCTCTGAGAATTGCTCTGATTATCCGTGTGACCTCTTTGCTAAGACTCTCCAGAGAGACGTCCTCAAAACCAACACACATCTTGACATATCTCCCACATTGATCGCAGTTTCTCCAGGAACGGCATTCAAGGAGCCAGGAACTTTTCTCCCTACACTGTCCTTTGAGTTGGCCTCAAAACCAATCTACATCCTGCTATATCTCCCACATGGAAAGTGCCAGGAGGGAAAAGTGGGGATTATGTTTAGACTTTCTCGGAACTGCTTCAAATCAACTAGATATCTTTGTGCTGTAAATCTCCCAACAGCCAAACGCAAATGCAGCAAACATCTCGCTGTATGTCCCACATCCAAAGTGCCAAGAGAGAGCTTGCTCTCCCTGTCTTTGAGTACTGTTTTCACTGTCCCGGTTACCTCTTTGCTAACATTCTCTTCAGAGCTGCAGTGAAACCAGGAACCACGTGGAGAAGGCACCCACACTGAAAGTGCCTGGAGGGAACATTGGGGCTTCTTCTCAGTGTCTCTGACCATAGGGTTTCACTGTCCCGGGAAAGTCTCTGCTAACACCCTGCAGAGCGCAGTGCCCAATATACAGAAACGTCTTGCGGTATCTCCTACAGGGAAAGTGCCAGGAGGGAATTGTCGAGCTTGTTCTCAGTGTCTCTGAGAATTGCTCTGATTATCCATGTGACCTCTTTGCTAAGACTCTCCAGAGAGACGTCCTCAAAACCAACACACATCTTGACATATCTCCCACATTGATCGCAGTTTCTCCAGGAACGGCATTCAAGGAGCCAGGAACTTTTCTCCCTACACTGTCCTTTGAGTTGTCCTCAAAACCAATATACATCCTGCTATATCTCCCACATGGAAAGTGCCAGGAGGGAAAAGTGGGGATTATGTTTAGACTTTCTCGGAACTGCTTCAAATCAACTAGATATCTTTGTGCTGTAAATCTCCCAACAGCCAAACGCAAATGCAGCAAACATCTCGCTGTATGTCCCACATCCAAAGTGCCAAGAGAGAGCTTGCTCTCCCTGTCTTTGAGACCTGTTTTCACTGTCCCGGTTACCTCTTTGCTAACATTCTCTTCAGAGCTGCAGTGAAACCAGGAACCACGTGGAGAAGGCACCCACACTGAAAGTGCCTGGAGGGAACATTGGGGCTTCTTCTCAGTGTCTCTGACATAGGGTTTCACTGTCCCGGGAAAGTCTCTGCTAACACCCTGCAGAGCGCAGTGCCCAATATACAGAAACGTCTTGCGGTATCTCCTACAGGGAAAGTGCCAGGAGGGAATTGTCGAGCTTCTTCTCAGTGTCTCTGAGAATTGCTCTGATTATCCGTGTGACCTCTTTACCAACACACATCTTGACATATCTCCCACATTGATCGCAGTGTCTCCAGGAACGGCATTCAAGGAGCCAGGAACTTTTCTCCCTACACTGTCCATTGAGTTGTCCTCAAAACCAATCTACATCCTGCTATATCTCCCACATGGAAAGTGCCAGGAGGGAAAAGTGGGGATTATGTTTAGACTTTCTCGGAACTGCTTCAAATCAACTAGATATCTTTGTGCTGTAAATCTCCCAACAGCCAAACGCAAATGCAGCAAACATCTCGCTGTATGTCCCACATCCAAAGTGCCAAGAGAGAGCTTGCTCTCCCTGTCTTTGAGTACTGTTTTCACTGTCCCGGTTACCTCTTTGCTAACATTCTCTTCAGAGCTGCAGTGAAACCAGGAACCACGTGGAGAAGGCACCCACACTGAAAGTGCCTGGAGGGAACATTGGGGCTTCTTCTCAGTGTCTCTGACCATAGGGTTTCACTGTCCCGGGAAAGTCTCTGCTAACACCCTGCAGAGCGCAGTGCCCAATATACAGAAACGTCTTGCGGTATCTCCTACAGGGAAAGTGCCAGGAGGGAATTGTCGAGCTTCTTCTCAGTGTCTCTGAGAATTGCTCTGATTATCCGTGTGACCTCTTTGCTAAGACTCTCCAGAGAGACGTCCTCAAAACCAACACACATCTTGACATATCTCCCACATTGATCGCAGTTTCTCCAGGAACGGCATTCAAGGAGCCAGGAACTTTTCTCCCTACACTGTCCTTTGAGTTGGCCTCAAAACCAATCTACATCCTGCTATATCTCCCACATGGAAAGTGCCAGGAGGGAAAAGTGGGGATTATGTTTAGACTTTCTCGGAACTGCTTCAAATCAACTAGATATCTTTGTGCTGTAAATCTCCCAACAGCCAAACGCAAATGCAGCAAACATCTCGCTGTATGTCCCACATCCAAAGTGCCAAGAGAGAGCTTGCTCTCCCTGTCTTTGAGTACTGTTTTCACTGTCCCGGTTACCTCTTTGCTAACATTCTCTTCAGAGCTGCAGTGAAACCAGGAACCACGTGGAGAAGGCACCCACACTGAAAGTGCCTGGAGGGAACATTGGGGCTTCTTCTCAGTGTCTCTGACCATAGGGTTTCACTGTCCCGGGAAAGTCTCTGCTAACACCCTGCAGAGCGCAGTGCCCAATATACAGAAACGTCTTGCGGTATCTCCTACAGGGAAAGTGCCAGGAGGGAATTGTCGAGCTTCTTCTCAGTGTCTCTGAGAATTGCTCTGATTATCCATGTGACCTCTTTGCTAAGACTCTCCAGAGAGACGTCCTCAAAACCAACACACATCTTGACATATCTCCCACATTGATCGCAGTTTCTCCAGGAACGGCATTCAAGGAGCCAGGAACTTTTCTCCCTACACTGTCCTTTGAGTTGGCCTCAAAACCAATCTACATCCTGCTATATCTCCCACATGGAAAGTGCCAGGAGGGAAAAGTGGGGATTATGTTTAGACTTTCTCGGAACTGCTTCAAATCAACTAGATATCTTTGTGCTGTAAATCTCCCAACAGCCAAACGCAAATGCAGCAAACATCTCGCTGTATGTCCCACATCCAAAGTGCCAAGAGAGAGCTTGCTCTCCCTGTCTTTGAGTACTGTTTTCACTGTCCCGGTTACCTCTTTGCTAACATTCTCTTCAGAGCTGCAGTGAAACCAGGAACCACGTGGAGAAGGCACCCACACTGAAAGTGCCTGGAGGGAACATTGGGGCTTCTTCTCAGTGTCTCTGACCATAGGGTTTCACTGTCCCGGGAAAGTCTCTGCTAACACCCTGCAGAGCGCAGTGCCCAATATACAGAAACGTCTTGCGGTATCTCCTACAGGGAAAGTGCCAGGAGGGAATTGTCGAGCTTGTTCTCAGTGTCTCTGAGAATTGCTCTGATTATCCATGTGACCTCTTTGCTAAGACTCTCCAGAGAGACGTCCTCAAAACCAACACACATCTTGACATATCTCCCACATTGATCGCAGTTTCTCCAGGAACGGCATTCAAGGAGCCAGGAACTTTTCTCCCTACACTGTCCTTTGAGTTGGCCTCAAAACCAATCTACATCCTGCTATATCTCCCACATGGAAAGTGCCAGGAGGGAAAAGTGGGGATTATGTTTAGACTTTCTCGGAACTGCTTCAAATCAACTAGATATCTTTGTGCTGTAAATCTCCCAACAGCCAAACGCAAATGCAGCAAACATCTCGCTGTATGTCCCACATCCAAAGTGCCAAGAGAGAGCTTGCTCTCCCTGTCTTTGAGACCTGTTTTCACTGTCCCGGTTACCTCTTTGCTAACATTCTCTTCAGAGCTGCAGTGAAACCAGGAACCACGTGGAGAAGGCACCCACACTGAAAGTGCCTGGAGGGAACATTGGGGCTTCTTCTCAGTGTCTCTGACATAGGGTTTCACTGTCCCGGGAAAGTCTCTGCTAACACCCTGCAGAGCGCAGTGCCCAATATACAGAAACGTCTTGCGGTATCTCCTACAGGGAAAGTGCCAGGAGGGAATTGTCGAGCTTCTTCTCAGTGTCTCTGAGAATTGCTCTGATTATCCGTGTGACCTCTTTACCAACACACATCTTGACATATCTCCCACATTGATCGCAGTGTCTCCAGGAACGGCATTCAAGGAGCCAGGAACTTTTCTCCCTACACTGTCCATTGAGTTGTCCTCAAAACCAATCTACATCCTGCTATATCTCCCACATGGAAAGTGCCAGGAGGGAAAAGTGGGGATTATGTTTAGACTTTCTCGGAACTGCTTCAAATCAACTAGATATCTTTGTGCTGTAAATCTCCCAACAGCCAAACGCAAATGCAGCAAACATCTCGCTGTATGTCCCACATCCAAAGTGCCAAGAGAGAGCTTGCTCTCCCTGTCTTTGAGTACTGTTTTCACTGTCCCGGTTACCTCTTTGCTAACATTCTCTTCAGAGCTGCAGTGAAACCAGGAACCACGTGGAGAAGGCACCCACACTGAAAGTGCCTGGAGGGAACATTGGGGCTTCTTCTCAGTGTCTCTGACCATAGGGTTTCACTGTCCCGGGAAAGTCTCTGCTAACACCCTGCAGAGCGCAGTGCCCAATATACAGAAACGTCTTGCGGTATCTCCTACAGGGAAAGTGCCAGGAGGGAATTGTCGAGCTTCTTCTCAGTGTCTCTGAGAATTGCTCTGATTATCCGTGTGACCTCTTTGCTAAGACTCTCCAGAGAGACGTCCTCAAAACCAACACACATCTTGACATATCTCCCACATTGATCGCAGTTTCTCCAGGAACGGCATTCAAGGAGCCAGGAACTTTTCTCCCTACACTGTCCTTTGAGTTGGCCTCAAAACCAATCTACATCCTGCTATATCTCCCACATGGAAAGTGCCAGGAGGGAAAAGTGGGGATTATGTTTAGACTTTCTCGGAACTGCTTCAAATCAACTAGATATCTTTGTGCTGTAAATCTCCCAACAGCCAAACGCAAATGCAGCAAACATCTCGCTGTATGTCCCACATCCAAAGTGCCAAGAGAGAGCTTGCTCTCCCTGTCTTTGAGTACTGTTTTCACTGTCCCGGTTACCTCTTTGCTAACATTCTCTTCAGAGCTGCAGTGAAACCAGGAACCACGTGGAGAAGGCACCCACACTGAAAGTGCCTGGAGGGAACATTGGGGCTTCTTCTCAGTGTCTCTGACCATAGGGTTTCACTGTCCCGGGAAAGTCTCTGCTAACACCCTGCAGAGCGCAGTGCCCAATATACAGAAACGTCTTGCGGTATCTCCTACAGGGAAAGTGCCAGGAGGGAATTGTCGAGCTTGTTCTCAGTGTCTCTGAGAATTGCTCTGATTATCCATGTGACCTCTTTGCTAAGACTCTCCAGAGAGACGTCCTCAAAACCAACACACATCTTGACATATCTCCCACATTGATCGCAGTTTCTCCAGGAACGGCATTCAAGGAGCCAGGAACTTTTCTCCCTACACTGTCCTTTGAGTTGTCCTCAAAACCAATATACATCCTGCTATATCTCCCACATGGAAAGTGCCAGGAGGGAAAAGTGGGGATTATGTTTAGACTTTCTCGGAACTGCTTCAAATCAACTAGATATCTTTGTGCTGTAAATCTCCCAACAGCCAAACGCAAATGCAGCAAACATCTCGCTGTATGTCCCACATCCAAAGTGCCAAGAGAGAGCTTGCTCTCCCTGTCTTTGAGACCTGTTTTCACTGTCCCGGTTACCTCTTTGCTAACATTCTCTTCAGAGCTGCAGTGAAACCAGGAACCACGTGGAGAAGGCACCCACACTGAAAGTGCCTGGAGGGAACATTGGGGCTTCTTCTCAGTGTCTCTGACATAGGGTTTCACTGTCCCGGGAAAGTCTCTGCTAACACCCTGCAGAGCGCAGTGCCCAATATACAGAAACGTCTTGCGGTATCTCCTACAGGGAAAGTGCCAGGAGGGAATTGTCGAGCTTCTTCTCAGTGTCTCTGAGAATTGCTCTGATTATCCGTGTGACCTCTTTACCAACACACATCTTGACATATCTCCCACATTGATCGCAGTGTCTCCAGGAACGGCATTCAAGGAGCCAGGAACTTTTCTCCCTACACTGTCCATTGAGTTGTCCTCAAAACCAATCTACATCCTGCTATATCTCCCACATGGAAAGTGCCAGGAGGGAAAAGTGGGGATTATGTTTAGACTTTCTCGGAACTGCTTCAAATCAACTAGATATCTTTGTGCTGTAAATCTCCCAACAGCCAAACGCAAATGCAGCAAACATCTCGCTGTATGTCCCACATCCAAAGTGCCAAGAGAGAGCTTGCTCTCCCTGTCTTTGAGTACTGTTTTCACTGTCCCGGTTACCTCTTTGCTAACATTCTCTTCAGAGCTGCAGTGAAACCAGGAACCACGTGGAGAAGGCACCCACACTGAAAGTGCCTGGAGGGAACATTGGGGCTTCTTCTCAGTGTCTCTGACCATAGGGTTTCACTGTCCCGGGAAAGTCTCTGCTAACACCCTGCAGAGCGCAGTGCCCAATATACAGAAACGTCTTGCGGTATCTCCTACAGGGAAAGTGCCAGGAGGGAATTGTCGAGCTTCTTCTCAGTGTCTCTGAGAATTGCTCTGATTATCCGTGTGACCTCTTTGCTAAGACTCTCCAGAGAGACGTCCTCAAAACCAACACACATCTTGACATATCTCCCACATTGATCGCAGTTTCTCCAGGAACGGCATTCAAGGAGCCAGGAACTTTTCTCCCTACACTGTCCTTTGAGTTGGCCTCAAAACCAATCTACATCCTGCTATATCTCCCACATGGAAAGTGCCAGGAGGGAAAAGTGGGGATTATGTTTAGACTTTCTCGGAACTGCTTCAAATCAACTAGATATCTTTGTGCTGTAAATCTCCCAACAGCCAAACGCAAATGCAGCAAACATCTCGCTGTATGTCCCACATCCAAAGTGCCAAGAGAGAGCTTGCTCTCCCTGTCTTTGAGTACTGTTTTCACTGTCCCGGTTACCTCTTTGCTAACATTCTCTTCAGAGCTGCAGTGAAACCAGGAACCACGTGGAGAAGGCACCCACACTGAAAGTGCCTGGAGGGAACATTGGGGCTTCTTCTCAGTGTCTCTGACCATAGGGTTTCACTGTCCCGGGAAAGTCTCTGCTAACACCCTGCAGAGCGCAGTGCCCAATATACAGAAACGTCTTGCGGTATCTCCTACAGGGAAAGTGCCAGGAGGGAATTGTCGAGCTTCTTCTCAGTGTCTCTGAGAATTGCTCTGATTATCCATGTGACCTCTTTGCTAAGACTCTCCAGAGAGACGTCCTCAAAACCAACACACATCTTGACATATCTCCCACATTGATCGCAGTTTCTCCAGGAACGGCATTCAAGGAGCCAGGAACTTTTCTCCCTACACTGTCCTTTGAGTTGTCCTCAAAACCAATATACATCCTGCTATATCTCCCACATGGAAAGTGCCAGGAGGGAAAAGTGGGGATTATGTTTAGACTTTCTCGGAACTGCTTCAAATCAACTAGATATCTTTGTGCTGTAAATCTCCCAACAGCCAAACGCAAATGCAGCAAACATCTCGCTGTACGTCCCACATCCAAAGTGCCAAGAGAGAGCTTGCTCTCCCTGTCTTTGAGACCTGTTTTCACTGTCCCGGTTACCTCTTTGCTAACATTCTCTTCAGAGCTGCAGTGAAACCAGGAACCACGTGGAGAAGGCACCCACACTGAAAGTGCCTGGAGGGAACATTGGGGCTTCTTCTCAGTGTCTCTGACCATAGGGTTTCACTGTCCCGGGAAAGTCTCTGCTAACACCCTGCAGAGCGCAGTGCCCAATATACAGAAACGTCTTGCGGTATCTCCTACAGGGAAAGTGCCAGGAGGGAATTGTCGAGCTTGTTCTCAGTGTCTCTGAGAATTGCTCTGATTATCCATGTGACCTCTTTGCTAAGACTCTCCAGAGAGACGTCCTCAAAACCAACACACATCTTGACATATCTCCCACATTGATCGCAGTTTCTCCAGGAACGGCATTCAAGGAGCCAGGAACTTTTCTCCCTACACTGTCCTTTGAGTTGGCCTCAAAACCAATCTACATCCTGCTATATCTCCCACATGGAAAGTGCCAGGAGGGAAAAGTGGGGATTATGTTTAGACTTTCTCGGAACTGCTTCAAATCAACTAGATATCTTTGTGCTGTAAATCTCCCAACAGCCAAACGCAAATGCAGCAAACATCTCGCTGTATGTCCCACATCCAAAGTGCCAAGAGAGAGCTTGCTCTCCCTGTCTTTGAGTACTGTTTTCACTGTCCCGGTTACCTCTTTGCTAACATTCTCTTCAGAGCTGCAGTGAAACCAGGAACCACGTGGAGAAGGAACCCACACTGAAAGTGCCTGGAGGGAACATTGGGGCTTCTTCTCAGTGTCTCTGACCATAGGGTTTCACTGTCCCGGGAAAGTCTCTGCTAACACCCTGCAGAGCGCAGTGCCCAATATACAGAAACGTCTTGCGGTATCTCCTACAGGGAAAGTGCCAGGAGGGAATTGTCGAGCTTGTTCTCAGTGTCTCTGAGAATTGCTCTGATTATCCATGTGACCTCTTTGCTAAGACTCTCCAGAGAGACGTCCTCAAAACCAACACACATCTTGACATATCTCCCACATTGATCGCAGTTTCTCCAGGAATGGCATTCAAGGAGCCAGGAACTTTTCTCCCTACACTGTCCTTTGAGTTGGCCTCAAAACCAATCTACATCCTGCTATATCTCCCACATGGAAAGTGCCAGGAGGGAAAAGTGGGGATTATGTTTAGACTTTCTCGGAACTGCTTCAAATCAACTAGATATCTTTGTGCTGTAAATCTCCCAACAGCCAAACGCAAATGCAGCAAACATCTCGCTGTATGTCCCACATCCAAAGTGCCAAGAGAGTAATGTAGAGCTTGCTCTCCCTGTCTTTGAGTACTGTTTTCACTGTCCCGATGAGCTCTTTGCTAACATTCTCTTCAGAGCTGCAGTGAAACCAGGAACCACGTGGAGAAGGCACCCACACTGAAAGTGCCTGGAGGGAACATTGGGGCTTCTTCTCAGTGTCTCTGACCATAGGGTTTCACTGTCCCGGGAAAGTCTCTGCTAACACCCTGCAGAGCGCAGTGCCCAATATACAGAAACGTCTTGCGGTATCTCCTACAGGGAAAGTGCCAGGAGGGAATTGTCGAGCTTGTTCTCAGTGTCTCTGAGAATTGCTCTGATTATCCATGTGACCTCTTTGCTAAGAATCTCCAGAGAGACGTCCTCAAAACCAACACACATCTTGACATATCACCCACATTGATCGCAGTTTCTCCAGGAACGGCATTCAAGGAGCCAGGAACTTTTCTCCCTACACTGTCCTTTGAGTTGGCCTCAAAACCAATCTACATCCTGCTATATCTCCCACATGGAAAGTGCCAGGAGGGAAAAGTGGGGATTATGTTTAGACTTTCTCGGAACTGCTTCAAATCAACTAGATATCTTTGTGCTGTAAATCTCCCAACAGCCAAACGCAAATGCAGCAAACATCTCGCTGTATGTCCCACATCCAAAGTGCCAAGAGAGAGCTTGCTCTCCCTGTCTTTGAGACCTGTTTTCACTGTCCCGGTTACCTCTTTGCTAACATTCTCTTCAGAGCTGCAGTGAAACCAGGAACCACGTGGAGAAGGCACCCACACTGGAAGTGCCTGGAGGGAACATTGGGGCTTCTTCTCAGTGTCTCTGACCATAGGGTTTCACTGTCCCGGGAAAGTCTCTGCTAACACCCTGCAGAGCGCAGTGCCCAATATACAGAAACGTCTTGCGGTATCTCCTACAGGGAAAGTGCCAGGAGGGAATTGTCGAGCTTGTTCTCAGTGTCTCTGAGAATTGCTCTGATTATCCGTGTGACCTCTTTACCAACACACATCTTGACATATCTCCCACATTGATCGCAGTGTCTCCAGGAACGGCATTCAAGGAGCCAGGAACTTTTCTCCCTACACTGTCCATTGAGTTGGCCTCAAAACCAATATACATCCTGCTATATCTCCCACATGGAAAGTGCCAGGAGGGAAAAGTGGGGATTATGTTTAGACTTTCTCGGAACTGCTTCAAATCAACTAGATATCTTTGTGCTGTAAATCTCCCAACAGCCAAACGCAAATGCAGCAAACATCTCGCTGTATGTCCCACATCCAAAGTGCCAAGAGAGAGCTTGCTCTCCCTGTCTTTGAGTACTGTTTTCACTGTCCCGGTTACCTCTTTGCTAACATTCTCTTCAGAGCTGCAGTGAAACCAGGAACCACGTGGAGAAGGCACCCACACTGAAAGTGCCTGGAGGGAACATTGGGGCTTCTTCTCAGTGTCTCTGACATAGGGTTTCACTGTCCCGGGAAAGTCTCTGCAAACACCCTGCGGAGCGCAGTGCTCAATATACAGAGACTTTCTCGGAACTGCTTCAAATCAACTAGATATCTTTGTGCTGTAAATCTCCCAACAGCCAAACGCAAATGCAGCAAACATCTCGCTGTATGTCCCACATCCAAAATGCCAAGAGAGTAATGTAGAGCTTGCTCTCCCTGTCTTTGAGTACTGTTTTCACTGTCCCGATGAGCTCTTTGCTAACATTCTCTTCAGAGCTGCAGTGAAACCAGGAACCACGTGGAGAAGGCACCCACACTGAAAGTGCCTGGAGGGAACATTGGGGCTTCTTCTCAGTGTCTCTGACCATAGGGTTTCACTGTCCCGGGAAAGTCTCTGCTAACACCCTGCAGAGCGCAGTGCCCAATATACAGAAACGTCTTGCGGTATCTCCTACAGGGAAAGTGCCAGGAGGGAATTGTCGAGCTTGTTCTCAGTGTCTCTGAGAATTGCTCTGATTATCCGTGTGACCTCTTTACCAACACACATCTTGACATATCTCCCACATTGATCGCAGTGTCTCCAGGAACGGCATTCAAGGAGCCAGGAACTTTTCTCCCTACACTGTCCATTGAGTTGTCCTCAAAACCAATCTACATCCTGCTATATCTCCCACATGGAAAGTGCCAGGAGGGAAAAGTGGGGATTATGTTTAGACTTTCTCGGAACTGCTTCAAATCAACTAGATATCTTTGTGCTGTAAATCTCCCAACAGCCAAACGCAAATGCAGCAAACATCTCGCTGTATGTCCCACATCCAAAGTGCCAAGAGAGAGCTTGCTCTCCCTGTCTTTGAGTACTGTTTTCACTGTCCCGATGAGCTCTTTGCTAACATTCTCTTCAGAGCTGCAGTGAAACCAGGAACCACGTGGAGAAGGCACCCACACTGAAAGTGCCTGGAGGGAACATTGGGGCTTCTTCTCAGTGTCTCTGACCATAGGGTTTCACTGTCCCGGGAAAGTCTCTGCTAACACCCTGCAGAGCGCAGTGCCCAATATACAGAAACGTCTTGCGGTATCTCCTACAGGGAAAGTGCCAGGAGGGAATTGTCGAGCTTGTTCTCAGTGTCTCTGAGAATTGCTCTGATTATCCATGTGACCTCTTTGCTAAGACTCTCCAGAGAGACGTCCTCAAAACCAACACACATCTTGACATATCTCCCACATTGATCGCAGTTTCTCCAGGAAAGGCATTCAAGGAGCCAGGAACTTTTCTCCCTACACTGTCCTTTGAGTTGGCCTCAAAACCAATCTACATCCTGCTATATCTCCCACATGGAAAGTGCCAGGAGGGAAAAGTGGGGATTATGTTTAGACTTTCTCGGAACTGCTTCAAATCAACTAGATATCTTTGTGCTGTAAATCTCCCAACAGCCAAATGCAAATGCAGCAAACATCTCGCTGTATGTCCCACATCCAAAGTGCCAAGAGAGTAATGTAGAGCTTGCTCTCCCTGTCTTTGAGTACTGTTTTCACTGTCCCGATGAGCTCTTTGCTAACATTCTCTTCAGAGCTGCAGTGAAACCAGGAACCACGTGGAGAAGGCACCCACACTGAAAGTGCCTGGAGGGAACATTGGGGCTTCTTCTCAGTGTCTCTGACCATAGGGTTTCACTGTCCCGGGAAAGTCTCTGCTAACACCCTGCAGAGCGCAGTGCCCAATATACAGAAACGTCTTGCGGTATCTCCTACAGGGAAAGTGCCAGGAGGGAATTGTCGAGCTTGTTCTCAGTGTCTCTGAGAATTGCTCTGATTATCCATGTGACCTCTTTGCTAAGAATCTCCAGAGAGACGTCCTCAAAACCAACACACATCTTGACATATCACCCACATTGATCGCAGTTTCTCCAGGAACGGCATTCAAGGAGCCAGGAACTTTTCTCCCTACACTGTCCTTTGAGTTGGCCTCAAAACCAATATACATCCTGCTATATCTCCCACATGGAAAGTGCCAGGAGGGAAAAGTGGGGATTATGTTTAGACTTTCTCGGAACTGCTTCAAATCAACTAGATATCTTTGTGCTGTAAATCTCCCAACAGCCAAACGCAAATGCAGCAAACATCTCGCTGTATGTCCCACATCCAAAGTGCCAAGAGAGAGCTTGCTCTCCCTGTCTTTGAGACCTGTTTTCACTGTCCCGGTTACCTCTTTGCTAACATTCTCTTCAGAGCTGCAGTGAAACCAGGAACCACGTGGAGAAGGCACCCACACTGGAAGTGCCTGGAGGGAACATTGGGGCTTCTTCTCAGTGTCTCTGACCATAGGGTTTCACTGTCCCGGGAAAGTCTCTGCTAACACCCTGCAGAGCGCAGTGCCCAATATACAGAAACGTCTTGCGGTATCTCCTACAGGGAAAGTGCCAGGAGGGAATTGTCGAGCTTCTTCTCACTGTCTCTGAGAATTGCTCTGATTATCCGTGTGACCTCTTTACCAACACACATCTTGACATATCTCCCACATTGATCGCAGTTTCTCCAGGAATGGCATTCAAGGAGCCAGGAACTTTTCTCCCTACACTGTCCATTGAGTTGGCCTCAAAACCAATATACATCCTGCTATATCTCCCACATGGAAAGTGCCAGGAGGGAAAAGTGGGGATTATGTTTAGACTTTCTCGGAACTGCTTCAAATCAACTAGATATCTTTGTGCTGTAAATCTCCCAACAGCCAAACGCAAATGCAGCAAACATCTCGCTGTATGTCCCACATCCAAAGTGCCAAGAGAGTAATGTAGAGCTTGCTCTCCCTGTCTTTGAGTACTGTTTTCACTGTCCCGATGAGCTCTTTGCTAACATTCTCTTCAGAGCTGCAGTGAAACCAGGAACCACGTGGAGAAGGCACCCACACTGAAAGTGCCTGGAGGGAACATTGGGGCTTCTTCTCAGTGTCTCTGACCATAGGGTTTCACTGTCCCGGGAAAGTCTCTGCTAACACCCTGCAGAGCGCAGTGCCCAATATACAGAAACGTCTTGCGGTATCTCCTACAGGGAAAGTGCCAGGAGGGAATTGTCGAGCTTGTTCTCAGTGTCTCTGAGAATTGCTCTGATTATCCATGTGACCTCTTTGCTAAGACTCTCCAGAGAGACGTCCTCAAAACCAACACACATCTTGACATATCTCCCACATTGATCGCAGTTTCTCCAGGAACGGCATTCAAGGAGCCAGGAACTTTTCTCCCTACACTGTCCTTTGAGTTGGCCTCAAAACCAATCTACATCCTGCTATATCTCCCACATGGAAAGTGCCAGGAGGGAAAAGTGGGGATTATGTTTAGACTTTCTCGGAACTGCTTCAAATCAACTAGATATCTTTGTGCTGTAAATCTCCCAACAGCCAAACGCAAATGCAGCAAACATCTCGCTGTATGTCCCACATCCAAAGTGCCAAGAGAGAGCTTGCTCTCCCTGTCTTTGAGTACTGTTTTCACTGTCCCGATGAGCTCTTTGCTAACATTCTCTTCAGAGCTGCAGTGAAACCAGGAACCACGTGGAGAAGGCACCCACACTGAAAGTGCCTGGAGGGAACACTGGGGCTTCTTCTCAGTGTCTCTGACCATAGGGTTTCACTGTCCCGGGAAAGTCTCTGCTAACACCCTGCAGAGCGCAGTGCCCAATATACAGAAACGTCTTGCGGTATCTCCTACAGGGAAAGTGCCAGGAGGGAATTGTCGAGCTTGTTCTCAGTGTCTCTGAGAATTGCTCTGATTATCCATGTGACCTCTTTGCTAAGACTCTCCAGAGAGACGTCCTCAAAACCAACACACATCTTGACATATCTCCCACATTGATCGCAGTTTCTCCAGGAACGGCATTCAAGGAGCCAGGAACTTTTCTCCCTACACTGTCCATTGAGTTGGCCTCAAAACCAATCTACATCCTGCTATATCTCCCACATGGAAAGTGCCAGGAGGGAAAAGTGGGGATTATGTTTAGACTTTCTCGGAACTGCTTCAAATCAACTAGATATCTTTGTGCTGTAAATCTCCCAACAGCCAAACGCAAATGCAGCAAACATCTCGCTGTATGTCCCACATCCAAAGTGCCAAGAGAGAGCTTGCTCTCCCTGTCTTTGAGTACTGTTTTCACTGTCCCGATGAGCTCTTTGCTAACATTCTCTTCAGAGCTGCAGTGAAACCAGGAACCACGTGGAGAAGGCACCCACACTGAAAGTGCCTGGAGGGAACATTGGGGCTTCTTCTCAGTGTCTCTGACCATAGGGTTTCACTGTCCCGGGAAAGTCTCTGCTAACACCCTGCAGAGCGCAGTGCCCAATATACAGAAACGTCTTGCGGTATCTCCTACAGGGAAAGTGCCAGGAGGGAATTGTCGAGCTTGTTCTCAGTGTCTCTGAGAATTGCTCTGATTATCCATGTGACCTCTTTGCTAAGACTCTCCAGAGAGACGTCCTCAAAACCAACACACATCTTGACATATCACCCACATTGATCGCAGTTTCTCCAGGAATGGCATTCAAGGAGCCAGGAACTTTTCTCCCTACACTGTCCTTTGAGTTGGCCTCAAAACCAATCTACATCCTGCTATATCTCCCACATGGAAAGTGCCAGGAGGGAAAAGTGGGGATTATGTTTAGACTTTCTCGGAACTGCTTCAAATCAACTAGATATCTTTGTGCTGTAAATCTCCCAACAGCCAAACGCAAATGCAGCAAACATCTCGCTGTATGTCCCACATCCAAAGTGCCAAGAGAGAGCTTGCTCTCCCTGTCTTTGAGTAGTTTTCACTGTCCCGATGAGCTCTTTGCTAACATTCTCTTCAGAGCTGCAGTGAAACCAGGAACCACGTGGAGAAGGCACCCACACTGAAAGTGCCTGGAGGGAACATTGGGGCTTCTTCTCAGTGTCTCTGACCATAGGGTTTCACTGTCCCGGGAAAGTCTCTGCTAACACCCTGCAGAGCGCAGTGCCCAATATACAGAAACGTCTTGCGGTATCTCCTACAGGGAAAGTGCCAGGAGGGAATTGTCGAGCTTGTTCTCAGTGTCTCTGAGAATTGCTCTGATTATCCATGTGACCTCTTTGCTAAGACTCTCCAGAGAGACGTCCTCAAAACCAACACACATCTTGACATATCTCCCACATTGATCGCAGTTTCTCCAGGAACGGCATTCAAGGAGCCAGGAACTTTTCTCCCTACACTGTCCTTTGAGTTGGCCTCAAAACCAATCTACATCCTGCTATATCTCCCACATGGAAAGTGCCAGGAGGGAAAAGTGGGGATTATGTTTAGACTTTCTCGGAACTGCTTCAAATCAACTAGATATCTTTGTGCTGTAAATCTCCCAACAGCCAAACGCAAATGCAGCAAACATCTCGCTGTATGTCCCACATCCAAAGTGCCAAGAGAGAGCTTGCTCTCCCTGTCTTTGAGACCTGTTTTCACTGTCCCGGTTACCTCTTTGCTAACATTCTCTTCAGAGCTGCAGTGAAACCAGGAACCACGTGGAGAAGGCACCCACACTGGAAGTGCCTGGAGGGAACATTGGGGCTTCTTCTCAGTGTCTCTGACATAGGGTTTCACTGTCCCGGGAAAGTCTCTGCAAACACCCTGCGGAGCGCAGTGCTCAATATACAGAGACTTTCTCGGAACTGCTTCAAATCAACTAGATATCTTTGTGCTGTAAATCTCCCAACAGCCAAACGCAAATGCAGCAAACATCTCGCTGTATGTCCCACATCCAAAGTGCCAAGAGAGAGCTTGCTCTCCCTGTCTTTGAGTACTGTTTTCACTGTCCCGGTTACCTCTTTGCTAACATTCTCTTCAGAGCTGCAGTGAAACCAGGAACCACGTGGAGAAGGCACCCACACTGAAAGTGCCTGGAGGGAACATTGGGGCTTCTTCTCAGTGTCTCTGACCATAGGGTTTCACTGTCCCGGGAAAGTCTCTGCTAACACCCTGCAGAGCGCAGTGCCCAATATACAGAAACGTCTTGCGGTATCTCCTACAGGGAAAGTGCCAGGAGGGAATTGTCGAGCTTGTTCTCAGTGTCTCTGAGAATTGCTCTGATTATCCATGTGACCTCTTTGCTAAGACTCTCCAGAGAGACGTCCTCAAAACCAACACACATCTTGACATATCTCCCACATTGATCGCAGTTTCTCCAGGAAAGGCATTCAAGGAGCCAGGAACTTTTCTCCCTACACTGTCCTTTGAGTTGGCCTCAAAACCAATCTACATCCTGCTATATCTCCCACATGGAAAGTGCCAGGAGGGAAAAGTGGGGATTATGTTTAGACTTTCTCGGAACTGCTTCAAATCAACTAGATATCTTTGTGCTGTAAATCTCCCAACAGCCAAACGCAAATGCAGCAAACATCTCGCTGTATGTCCCACATCCAAAGTGCCAAGAGAGTAATGTAGAGCTTGCTCTCCCTGTCTTTGAGTACTGTTTTCACTGTCCCGATGAGCTCTTTGCTAACATTCTCTTCAGAGCTGCAGTGAAACCAGGAACCACGTGGAGAAGGCACCCACACTGAAAGTGCCTGGAGGGAACATTGGGGCTTCTTCTCAGTGTCTCTGACCATAGGGTTTCACTGTCCCGGGAAAGTCTCTGCTAACACCCTGCAGAGCGCAGTGCCCAATATACAGAAACGTCTTGCGGTATCTCCTACAGGGAAAGTGCCAGGAGGGAATTGTCGAGCTTGTTCTCAGTGTCTCTGAGAATTGCTCTGATTATCCATGTGACCTCTTTGCTAAGAATCTCCAGAGAGACGTCCTCAAAACCAACACACATCTTGACATATCACCCACATTGATCGCAGTTTCTCCAGGAACGGCATTCAAGGAGCCAGGAACTTTTCTCCCTACACTGTCCTTTGAGTTGGCCTCAAAACCAATATACATCCTGCTATATCTCCCACATGGAAAGTGCCAGGAGGGAAAAGTGGGGATTATGTTTAGACTTTCTCGGAACTGCTTCAAATCAACTAGATATCTTTGTGCTGTAAATCTCCCAACAGCCAAACGCAAATGCAGCAAACATCTCGCTGTATGTCCCACATCCAAAGTGCCAAGAGAGAGCTTGCTCTCCCTGTCTTTGAGACCTGTTTTCACTGTCCCGGTTACCTCTTTGCTAACATTCTCTTCAGAGCTGCAGTGAAACCAGGAACCACGTGGAGAAGGCACCCACACTGGAAGTGCCTGGAGGGAACATTGGGGCTTCTTCTCAGTGTCTCTGACCATAGGGTTTCACTGTCCCGGGAAAGTCTCTGCTAACACCCTGCAGAGCGCAGTGCCCAATATACAGAAACGTCTTGCGGTATCTCCTACAGGGAAAGTGCCAGGAGGGAATTGTCGAGCTTCTTCTCACTGTCTCTGAGAATTGCTCTGATTATCCGTGTGACCTCTTTACCAACACACATCTTGACATATCTCCCACATTGATCGCAGTGTCTCCAGGAACGGCATTCAAGGAGCCAGGAACTTTTCTCCCTACACTGTCCATTGAGTTGGCCTCAAAACCAATATACATCCTGCTATATCTCCCACATGGAAAGTGCCAGGAGGGAAAAGTGGGGATTATGTTTAGACTTTCTCGGAACTGCTTCAAATCAACTAGATATCTTTGTGCTGTAAATCTCCCAACAGCCAAACGCAAATGCAGCAAACATCTCGCTGTATGTCCCACATCCAAAGTGCCAAGAGAGTAATGTAGAGCTTGCTCTCCCTGTCTTTGAGTACTGTTTTCACTGTCCCGATGAGCTCTTTGCTAACATTCTCTTCAGAGCTGCAGTGAAACCAGGAACCACGTGGAGAAGGCACCCACACTGAAAGTGCCTGGAGGGAACATTGGGGCTTCTTCTCAGTGTCTCTGACCATAGGGTTTCACTGTCCCGGGAAAGTCTCTGCTAACACCCTGCAGAGCGCAGTGCCCAATATACAGAAACGTCTTGCGGTATCTCCTACAGGGAAAGTGCCAGGAGGGAATTGTCGAGCTTGTTCTCAGTGTCTCTGAGAATTGCTCTGATTATCCATGTGACCTCTTTGCTAAGACTCTCCAGAGAGACGTCCTCAAAACCAACACACATCTTGACATATCTCCCACATTGATCGCAGTTTCTCCAGGAACGGCATTCAAGGAGCCAGGAACTTTTCTCCCTACACTGTCCTTTGAGTTGGCCTCAAAACCAATCTACATCCTGCTATATCTCCCACATGGAAAGTGCCAGGAGGGAAAAGTGGGGATTATGTTTAGACTTTCTCGGAACTGCTTCAAATCAACTAGATATCTTTGTGCTGTAAATCTCCCAACAGCCAAACGCAAATGCAGCAAACATCTCGCTGTATGTCCCACATCCAAAGTGCCAAGAGAGAGCTTGCTCTCCCTGTCTTTGAGTACTGTTTTCACTGTCCCGATGAGCTCTTTGCTAACATTCTCTTCAGAGCTGCAGTGAAACCAGGAACCACGTGGAGAAGGCACCCACACTGAAAGTGCCTGGAGGGAACACTGGGGCTTCTTCTCAGTGTCTCTGACCATAGGGTTTCACTGTCCCGGGAAAGTCTCTGCTAACACCCTGCAGAGCGCAGTGCCCAATATACAGAAACGTCTTGCGGTATCTCCTACAGGGAAAGTGCCAGGAGGGAATTGTCGAGCTTGTTCTCAGTGTCTCTGAGAATTGCTCTGATTATCCATGTGACCTCTTTGCTAAGACTCTCCAGAGAGACGTCCTCAAAACCAACACACATCTTGACATATCTCCCACATTGATCGCAGTTTCTCCAGGAACGGCATTCAAGGAGCCAGGAACTTTTCTCCCTACACTGTCCTTTGAGTTGGCCTCAAAACCAATCTACATCCTGCTATATCTCCCACATGGAAAGTGCCAGGAGGGAAAAGTGGGGATTATGTTTAGACTTTCTCGGAACTGCTTCAAATCAACTAGATATCTTTGTGCTGTAAATCTCCCAACAGCCAAACGCAAATGCAGCAAACATCTCGCTGTATGTCCCACATCCAAAGTGCCAAGAGAGAGCTTGCTCTCCCTGTCTTTGAGTACTGTTTTCACTGTCCCGATGAGCTCTTTGCTAACATTCTCTTCAGAGCTGCAGTGAAACCAGGAACCACGTGGAGAAGGAACCCACACTGAAAGTGCCTGGAGGGAACATTGGGGCTTCTTCTCAGTGTCTCTGACCATAGGGTTTCACTGTCCCGGGAAAGTCTCTGCTAACACCCTGCAGAGCGCAGTGCCCAATATACAGAAACGTCTTGCGGTATCTCCTACAGGGAAAGTGCCAGGAGGGAATTGTCGAGCTTGTTCTCAGTGTCTCTGAGAATTGCTCTGATTATCCATGTGACCTCTTTGCTAAGACTCTCCAGAGAGACGTCCTCAAAACCAACACACATCTTGACATATCTCCCACATTGATCGCAGTTTCTCCAGGAATGGCATTCAAGGAGCCAGGAACTTTTCTCCCTACACTGTCCTTTGAGTTGTCCTCAAAACCAATCTACATCCTGCTATATCTCCCACATGGAAAGTGCCAGGAGGGAAAAGTGGGGATTATGTTTAGACTTTCTCGGAACTGCTTCAAATCAACTAGATATCTTTGTGCTGTAAATCTCCCAACAGCCAAACGCAAATGCAGCAAACATCTCGCTGTATGTCCCACATCCAAAGTGCCAAGAGAGAGCTTGCTCTCCCTGTCTTTGAGTAGTTTTCACTGTCCCGATGAGCTCTTTGCTAACATTCTCTTCAGAGCTGCAGTGAAACCAGGAACCACGTGGAGAAGGCACCCACACTGAAAGTGCCTGGAGGGAACATTGGGGCTTCTTCTCAGTGTCTCTGACCATAGGGTTTCACTGTCCCGGGAAAGTCTCTGCTAACACCCTGCAGAGCGCAGTGCCCAATATACAGAAACGTCTTGCGGTATCTCCTACAGGGAAAGTGCCAGGAGGGAATTGTCGAGCTTGTTCTCAGTGTCTCTGAGAATTGCTCTGATTATCCATGTGACCTCTTTGCTAAGACTCTCCAGAGAGACGTCCTCAAAACCAACACACATCTTGACATATCTCCCACATTGATCGCAGTTTCTCCAGGAACGGCATTCAAGGAGCCAGGAACTTTTCTCCCTACACTGTCCTTTGAGTTGGCCTCAAAACCAATCTACATCCTGCTATATCTCCCACATGGAAAGTGCCAGGAGGGAAAAGTGGGGATTATGTTTAGACTTTCTCGGAACTGCTTCAAATCAACTAGATATCTTTGTGCTGTAAATCTCCCAACAGCCAAACGCAAATGCAGCAAACATCTCGCTGTATGTCCCACATCCAAAGTGCCAAGAGAGAGCTTGCTCTCCCTGTCTTTGAGTACTGTTTTCACTGTCCCGATGAGCTCTTTGCTAACATTCTCTTCAGAGCTGCAGTGAAACCAGGAACCACGTGGAGAAGGAACCCACACTGAAAGTGCCTGGAGGGAACATTGGGGCTTCTTCTCAGTGTCTCTGACCATAGGGTTTCACTGTCCCGGGAAAGTCTCTGCTAACACCCTGCAGAGCGCAGTGCCCAATATACAGAAACGTCTTGCGGTATCTCCTACAGGGAAAGTGCCAGGAGGGAATTGTCGAGCTTGTTCTCAGTGTCTCTGAGAATTGCTCTGATTATCCATGTGACCTCTTTGCTAAGACTCTCCAGAGAGACGTCCTCAAAACCAACACACATCTTGACATATCTCCCACATTGATCGCAGTTTCTCCAGGAATGGCATTCAAGGAGCCAGGAACTTTTCTCCCTACACTGTCCTTTGAGTTGTCCTCAAAACCAATCTACATCCTGCTATATCTCCCACATGGAAAGTGCCAGGAGGGAAAAGTGGGGATTATGTTTAGACTTTCTCGGAACTGCTTCAAATCAACTAGATATCTTTGTGCTGTAAATCTCCCAACAGCCAAACGCAAATGCAGCAAACATCTCGCTGTATGTCCCACATCCAAAGTGCCAAGAGAGAGCTTGCTCTCCCTGTCTTTGAGTAGTTTTCACTGTCCCGATGAGCTCTTTGCTAACATTCTCTTCAGAGCTGCAGTGAAACCAGGAACCACGTGGAGAAGGCACCCACACTGAAAGTGCCTGGAGGGAACATTGGGGCTTCTTCTCAGTGTCTCTGACCATAGGGTTTCACTGTCCCGGGAAAGTCTCTGCTAACACCCTGCAGAGCGCAGTGCCCAATATACAGAAACGTCTTGCGGTATCTCCTACAGGGAAAGTGCCAGGAGGGAATTGTCGAGCTTGTTCTCAGTGTCTCTGAGAATTGCTCTGATTATCCGTGTGACCTCTTTGCTAAGACTCTCCAGAGAGACGTCCTCAAAACCAACACACATCTTGACATATCTCCCACATTGATCGCAGTTTCTCCAGGAACGGCATTCAAGGAGCCAGGAACTTTTCTCCCTACACTGTCCTTTGAGTTGGCCTCAAAACCAATCTACATCCTGCTATATCTCCCACATGGAAAGTGCCAGGAGGGAAAAGTGGGGATTATGTTTAGACTTTCTCGGAACTGCTTCAAATCAACTAGATATCTTTGTGCTGTAAATCTCCCAACAGCCAAACGCAAATGCAGCAAACATCTCGCTGTATGTCCCACATCCAAAGTGCCAAGAGAGAGCTTGCTCTCCCTGTCTTTGAGTACTGTTTTCACTGTCCCGATGAGCTCTTTGCTAACATTCTCTTCAGAGCTGCAGTGAAACCAGGAACCACGTGGAGAAGGCACCCACACTGAAAGTGCCTGGAGGGAACATTGGGGCTTCTTCTCAGTGTCTCTGACCATAGGGTTTCACTGTCCCGGGAAAGTCTCTGCTAACACCCTGCAGAGCGCAGTGCCCAATATACAGAAACGTCTTGCGGTATCTCCTACAGGGAAAGTGCCAGGAGGGAATTGTCGAGCTTGTTCTCAGTGTCTCTGAGAATTGCTCTGATTATCCGTGTGACCTCTTTGCTAAGACTCTCCAGAGAGACGTCCTCAAAACCAACACACATCTTGACATATCACCCACATTGATCGCAGTTTCTCCAGGAACGGCATTCAAGGAGCCAGGAACTTTTCTCCCTACACTGTCCTTTGAGTTGGCCTCAAAACCAATATACATCCTGCTATATCTCCCACATGGAAAGTGCCAGGAGGGAAAAGTGGGGATTATGTTTAGACTTTCTCGGAACTGCTTCAAATCAACTAGATATCTTTGTGCTGTAAATCTCCCAACAGCCAAACGCAAATGCAGCAAACATCTCGCTGTATGTCCCACATCCAAAGTGCCAAGAGAGAGCTTGCTCTCCCTGTCTTTGAGACCTGTTTTCACTGTCCCGGTTACCTCTTTGCTAACATTCTCTTCAGAGCTGCAGTGAAACCAGGAACCACGTGGAGAAGGCACCCACACTGGAAGTGCCTGGAGGGAACATTGGGGCTTCTTCTCAGTGTCTCTGACATAGGGTTTCACTGTCCCGGGAAAGTCTCTGCAAACACCCTGCGGAGCGCAGTGCTCAATATACAGAGACTTTCTCGGAACTGCTTCAAATCAACTAGATATCTTTGTGCTGTAAATCTCCCAACAGCCAAACGCAAATGCAGCAAACATCTCGCTGTATGTCCCACATCCAAAATGCCAAGAGAGTAATGTAGAGCTTGCTCTCCCTGTCTTTGAGTACTGTTTTCACTGTCCCGATGAGCTCTTTGCTAACATTCTCTTCAGAGCTGCAGTGAAACCAGGAACCACGTGGAGAAGGCACCCACACTGAAAGTGCCTGGAGGGAACATTGGGGCTTCTTCTCAGTGTCTCTGACCATAGGGTTTCACTGTCCCGGGAAAGTCTCTGCTAACACCCTGCAGAGCGCAGTGCCCAATATACAGAAACGTCTTGCGGTATCTCCTACAGGGAAAGTGCCAGGAGGGAATTGTCGAGCTTGTTCTCAGTGTCTCTGAGAATTGCTCTGATTATCCGTGTGACCTCTTTACCAACACACATCTTGACATATCTCCCACATTGATCGCAGTGTCTCCAGGAACGGCATTCAAGGAGCCAGGAACTTTTCTCCCTACACTGTCCATTGAGTTGTCCTCAAAACCAATCTACATCCTGCTATATCTCCCACATGGAAAGTGCCAGGAGGGAAAAGTGGGGATTATGTTTAGACTTTCTCGGAACTGCTTCAAATCAACTAGATATCTTTGTGCTGTAAATCTCCCAACAGCCAAACGCAAATGCAGCAAACATCTCGCTGTATGTCCCACATCCAAAGTGCCAAGAGAGAGCTTGCTCTCCCTGTCTTTGAGTACTGTTTTCACTGTCCCGGTTACCTCTTTGCTAACATTCTCTTCAGAGCTGCAGTGAAACCAGGAACCACGTGGAGAAGGCACCCACACTGAAAGTGCCTGGAGGGAACATTGGGGCTTCTTCTCAGTGTCTCTGACCATAGGGTTTCACTGTCCCGGGAAAGTCTCTGCTAACACCCTGCAGAGCGCAGTGCCCAATATACAGAAACGTCTTGCGGTATCTCCTACAGGGAAAGTGCCAGGAGGGAATTGTCGAGCTTGTTCTCAGTGTCTCTGAGAATTGCTCTGATTATCCATGTGACCTCTTTGCTAAGACTCTCCAGAGAGACGTCCTCAAAACCAACACACATCTTGACATATCTCCCACATTGATCGCAGTTTCTCCAGGAATGGCATTCAAGGAGCCAGGAACTTTTCTCCCTACACTGTCCTTTGAGTTGGCCTCAAAACCAATATACATCCTGCTATATCTCCCACATGGAAAGTGCCAGGAGGGAAAAGTGGGGATTATGTTTAGACTTTCTCGGAACTGCTTCAAATCAACTAGATATCTTTGTGCTGTAAATCTCCCAACAGCCAAACGCAAATGCAGCAAACATCTCGCTGTATGTCCCACATCCAAAGTGCCAAGAGAGAGCTTGCTCTCCCTGTCTTTGAGTACTGTTTTCACTGTCCCGATGAGCTCTTTGCTAACATTCTCTTCAGAGCTGCAGTGAAACCAGGAACCACGTGGAGAAGGCACCCACACTGAAAGTGCCTGGAGGGAACATTGGGGCTTCTTCTCAGTGTCTCTGACCATAGGGTTTCACTGTCCCGGGAAAGTCTCTGCTAACACCCTGCAGAGCGCAGTGCCCAATATACAGAAACGTCTTGCGGTATCTCCTACAGGGAAAGTGCCAGGAGGGAATTGTCGAGCTTGTTCTCAGTGTCTCTGAGAATTGCTCTGATTATCCATGTGACCTCTTTGCTAAGACTCTCCAGAGAGACGTCCTCAAAACCAACACACATCTTGACATATCTCCCACATTGATCGCAGTTTCTCCAGGAACGGCATTCAAGGAGCCAGGAACTTTTCTCCCTACACTGTCCTTTGAGTTGGCCTCAAAACCAATCTACATCCTGCTATATCTCCCACATGGAAAGTGCCAGGAGGGAAAAGTGGGGATTATGTTTAGACTTTCTCGGAACTGCTTCAAATCAACTAGATATCTTTGTGCTGTAAATCTCCCAACAGCCAAACGCAAATGCAGCAAACATCTCGCTGTATGTCCCACATCCAAAGTGCCAAGAGAGAGCTTGCTCTCCCTGTCTTTGAGTACTGTTTTCACTGTCCCGATGAGCTCTTTGCTAACATTCTCTTCAGAGCTGCAGTGAAACCAGGAACCACGTGGAGAAGGCACCCACACTGAAAGTGCCTGGAGGGAACACTGGGGCTTCTTCTCAGTGTCTCTGACCATAGGGTTTCACTGTCCCGGGAAAGTCTCTGCTAACACCCTGCAGAGCGCAGTGCCCAATATACAGAAACGTCTTGCGGTATCTCCTACAGGGAAAGTGCCAGGAGGGAATTGTCGAGCTTGTTCTCAGTGTCTCTGAGAATTGCTCTGATTATCCATGTGACCTCTTTGCTAAGACTCTCCAGAGAGACGTCCTCAAAACCAACACACATCTTGACATATCTCCCACATTGATCGCAGTTTCTCCAGGAACGGCATTCAAGGAGCCAGGAACTTTTCTCCCTACACTGTCCTTTGAGTTGTCCTCAAAACCAATCTACATCCTGCTATATCTCCCACATGGAAAGTGCCAGGAGGGAAAAGTGGGGATTATGTTTAGACTTTCTCGGAACTGCTTCAAATCAACTAGATATCTTTGTGCTGTAAATCTCCCAACAGCCAAACGCAAATGCAGCAAACATCTCGCTGTATGTCCCACATCCAAAGTGCCAAGAGAGAGCTTGCTCTCCCTGTCTTTGAGTACTGTTTTCACTGTCCCAATGAGCTCTTTGCTAACATTCTCTTCAGAGCTGCAGTGAAACCAGGAACCACGTGGAGAAGGAACCCACACTGAAAGTGCCTGGAGGGAACATTGGGGCTTCTTCTCAGTGTCTCTGACCATAGGGTTTCACTGTCCCGGGAAAGTCTCTGCTAACACCCTGCAGAGCGCAGTGCCCAATATACAGAAACGTCTTGCGGTATCTCCTACAGGGAAAGTGCCAGGAGGGAATTGTCGAGCTTGTTCTCAGTGTCTCTGAGAATTGCTCTGATTATCCATGTGACCTCTTTGCTAAGACTCTCCAGAGAGACGTCCTCAAAACCAACACACATCTTGACATATCTCCCACATTGATCGCAGTTTCTCCAGGAATGGCATTCAAGGAGCCAGGAACTTTTCTCCCTACACTGTCCTTTGAGTTGTCCTCAAAACCAATCTACATCCTGCTATATCTCCCACATGGAAAGTGCCAGGAGGGAAAAGTGGGGATTATGTTTAGACTTTCTCGGAACTGCTTCAAATCAACTAGATATCTTTGTGCTGTAAATCTCCCAACAGCCAAACGCAAATGCAGCAAACATCTCGCTGTATGTCCCACATCCAAAGTGCCAAGAGAGAGCTTGCTCTCCCTGTCTTTGAGTAGTTTTCACTGTCCCGATGAGCTCTTTGCTAACATTCTCTTCAGAGCTGCAGTGAAACCAGGAACCACGTGGAGAAGGCACCCACACTGAAAGTGCCTGGAGGGAACATTGGGGCTTCTTCTCAGTGTCTCTGACCATAGGGTTTCACTGTCCCGGGAAAGTCTCTGCTAACACCCTGCAGAGCGCAGTGCCCAATATACAGAAACGTCTTGCGGTATCTCCTACAGGGAAAGTGCCAGGAGGGAATTGTCGAGCTTGTTCTCAGTGTCTCTGAGAATTGCTCTGATTATCCATGTGACCTCTTTGCTAAGACTCTCCAGAGAGACGTCCTCAAAACCAACACACATCTTGACATATCTCCCACATTGATCGCAGTTTCTCCAGGAACGGCATTCAAGGAGCCAGGAACTTTTCTCCCTACACTGTCCTTTGAGTTGGCCTCAAAACCAATCTACATCCTGCTATATCTCCCACATGGAAAGTGCCAGGAGGGAAAAGTGGGGATTATGTTTAGACTTTCTCGGAACTGCTTCAAATCAACTAGATATCTTTGTGCTGTAAATCTCCCAACAGCCAAACGCAAATGCAGCAAACATCTCGCTGTATGTCCCACATCCAAAGTGCCAAGAGAGAGCTTGCTCTCCCTGTCTTTGAGTACTGTTTTCACTGTCCCGATGAGCTCTTTGCTAACATTCTCTTCAGAGCTGCAGTGAAACCAGGAACCACGTGGAGAAGGCACCCACACTGAAAGTGCCTGGAGGGAACATTGGGGCTTCTTCTCAGTGTCTCTGACCATAGGGTTTCACTGTCCCGGGAAAGTCTCTGCTAACACCCTGCAGAGCGCAGTGCCCAATATACAGAAACGTCTTGCGGTATCTCCTACAGGGAAAGTGCCAGGAGGGAATTGTCGAGCTTGTTCTCAGTGTCTCTGAGAATTGCTCTGATTATCCGTGTGACCTCTTTGCTAAGACTCTCCAGAGAGACGTCCTCAAAACCAACACACATCTTGACATATCACCCACATTGATCGCAGTTTCTCCAGGAACGGCATTCAAGGAGCCAGGAACTTTTCTCCCTACACTGTCCTTTGAGTTGGCCTCAAAACCAATATACATCCTGCTATATCTCCCACATGGAAAGTGCCAGGAGGGAAAAGTGGGGATTATGTTTAGACTTTCTCGGAACTGCTTCAAATCAACTAGATATCTTTGTGCTGTAAATCTCCCAACAGCCAAACGCAAATGCAGCAAACATCTCGCTGTATGTCCCACATCCAAAGTGCCAAGAGAGAGCTTGCTCTCCCTGTCTTTGAGACCTGTTTTCACTGTCCCGGTTACCTCTTTGCTAACATTCTCTTCAGAGCTGCAGTGAAACCAGGAACCACGTGGAGAAGGCACCCACACTGGAAGTGCCTGGAGGGAACATTGGGGCTTCTTCTCAGTGTCTCTGACCATAGGGTTTCACTGTCCCGGGAAAGTCTCTGCTAACACCCTGCAGAGCGCAGTGCCCAATATACAGAAACGTCTTGCGGTATCTCCTACAGGGAAAGTGCCAGGAGGGAATTGTCGAGCTTCTTCTCACTGTCTCTGAGAATTGCTCTGATTATCCGTGTGACCTCTTTACCAACACACATCTTGACATATCTCCCACATTGATCGCAGTGTCTCCAGGAACGGCATTCAAGGAGCCAGGAACTTTTCTCCCTACACTGTCCATTGAGTTGGCCTCAAAACCAATATACATCCTGCTATATCTCCCACATGGAAAGTGCCAGGAGGGAAAAGTGGGGATTATGTTTAGACTTTCTCGGAACTGCTTCAAATCAACTAGATATCTTTGTGCTGTAAATCTCCCAACAGCCAAACGCAAATGCAGCAAACATCTCGCTGTATGTCCCACATCCAAAGTGCCAAGAGAGTAATGTAGAGCTTGCTCTCCCTGTCTTTGAGTACTGTTTTCACTGTCCCGATGAGCTCTTTGCTAACATTCTCTTCAGAGCTGCAGTGAAACCAGGAACCACGTGGAGAAGGCACCCACACTGAAAGTGCCTGGAGGGAACATTGGGGCTTCTTCTCAGTGTCTCTGACCATAGGGTTTCACTGTCCCGGGAAAGTCTCTGCTAACACCCTGCAGAGCGCAGTGCCCAATATACAGAAACGTCTTGCGGTATCTCCTACAGGGAAAGTGCCAGGAGGGAATTGTCGAGCTTGTTCTCAGTGTCTCTGAGAATTGCTCTGATTATCCGTGTGACCTCTTTGCTAAGACTCTCCAGAGAGACGTCCTCAAAACCAACACACATCTTGACATATCTCCCACATTGATCGCAGTGTCTCCAGGAACGGCATTCAAGGAGCCAGGAACTTTTCTCCCTACACTGTCCATTGAGTTGTCCTCAAAACCAATCTACATCCTGCTATATCTCCCACATGGAAAGTGCCAGGAGGGAAAAGTGGGGATTATGTTTAGACTTTCTCGGAACTGCTTCAAATCAACTAGATATCTTTGTGCTGTAAATCTCCCAACAGCCAAACGCAAATGCAGCAAACATCTCGCTGTATGTCCCACATCCAAAGTGCCAAGAGAGAGCTTGCTCTCCCTGTCTTTGAGTACTGTTTTCACTGTCCCGGTTACCTCTTTGCTAACATTCTCTTCAGAGCTGCAGTGAAACCAGGAACCACGTGGAGAAGGCACCCACACTGAAAGTGCCTGGAGGGAACATTGGGGCTTCTTCTCAGTGTCTCTGACATAGGGTTTCACTGTCCCGGGAAAGTCTCTGCAAACACCCTGCGGAGCGCAGTGCTCAATATACAGAGACTTTCTCGGAACTGCTTCAAATCAACTAGATATCTTTGTGCTGTAAATCTCCCAACAGCCAAACGCAAATGCAGCAAACATCTCGCTGTATGTCCCACATCCAAAGTGCCAAGAGAGTAATGTAGAGCTTGCTCTCCCTGTCTTTGAGTACTGTTTTCACTGTCCCGATGAGCTCTTTGCTAACATTCTCTTCAGAGCTGCAGTGAAACCAGGAACCACGTGGAGAAGGCACCCACACTGAAAGTGCCTGGAGGGAACATTGGGGCTTCTTCTCAGTGTCTCTGACCATAGGGTTTCACTGTCCCGGGAAAGTCTCTGCTAACACCCTGCAGAGCGCAGTGCCCAATATACAGAAACGTCTTGCGGTATCTCCTACAGGGAAAGTGCCAGGAGGGAATTGTCGAGCTTGTTCTCAGTGTCTCTGAGAATTGCTCTGATTATCCATGTGACCTCTTTGCTAAGACTCTCCAGAGAGACGTCCTCAAAACCAACACACATCTTGACATATCTCCCACATTGATCGCAGTTTCTCCAGGAACGGCATTCAAGGAGCCAGGAACTTTTCTCCCTACACTGTCCTTTGAGTTGGCCTCAAAACCAATCTACATCCTGCTATATCTCCCACATGGAAAGTGCCAGGAGGGAAAAGTGGGGATTATGTTTAGACTTTCTCGGAACTGCTTCAAATCAACTAGATATCTTTGTGCTGTAAATCTCCCAACAGCCAAACGCAAATGCAGCAAACATCTCGCTGTATGTCCCACATCCAAAGTGCCAAGAGAGAGCTTGCTCTCCCTGTCTTTGAGTACTGTTTTCACTGTCCCGATGAGCTCTTTGCTAACATTCTCTTCAGAGCTGCAGTGAAACCAGGAACCACGTGGAGAAGGCACCCACACTGAAAGTGCCTGGAGGGAACACTGGGGCTTCTTCTCAGTGTCTCTGACCATAGGGTTTCACTGTCCCGGGAAAGTCTCTGCTAACACCCTGCAGAGCGCAGTGCCCAATATACAGAAACGTCTTGCGGTATCTCCTACAGGGAAAGTGCCAGGAGGGAATTGTCGAGCTTGTTCTCAGTGTCTCTGAGAATTGCTCTGATTATCCATGTGACCTCTTTGCTAAGACTCTCCAGAGAGACGTCCTCAAAACCAACACACATCTTGACATATCTCCCACATTGATCGCAGTTTCTCCAGGAACGGCATTCAAGGAGCCAGGAACTTTTCTCCCTACACTGTCCTTTGAGTTGGCCTCAAAACCAATCTACATCCTGCTATATCTCCCACATGGAAAGTGCCAGGAGGGAAAAGTGGGGATTATGTTTAGACTTTCTCGGAACTGCTTCAAATCAACTAGATATCTTTGTGCTGTAAATCTCCCAACAGCCAAACGCAAATGCAGCAAACATCTCGCTGTATGTCCCACATCCAAAGTGCCAAGAGAGAGCTTGCTCTCCCTGTCTTTGAGTACTGTTTTCACTGTCCCGATGAGCTCTTTGCTAACATTCTCTTCAGAGCTGCAGTGAAACCAGGAACCACGTGGAGAAGGCACCCACACTGAAAGTGCCTGGAGGGAACACTGGGGCTTCTTCTCAGTGTCTCTGACCATAGGGTTTCACTGTCCCGGGAAAGTCTCTGCTAACACCCTGCAGAGCGCAGTGCCCAATATACAGAAACGTCTTGCGGTATCTCCTACAGGGAAAGTGCCAGGAGGGAATTGTCGAGCTTGTTCTCAGTGTCTCTGAGAATTGCTCTGATTATCCATGTGACCTCTTTGCTAAGACTCTCCAGAGAGACGTCCTCAAAACCAACACACATCTTGACATATCTCCCACATTGATCGCAGTTTCTCCAGGAACGGCATTCAAGGAGCCAGGAACTTTTCTCCCTACACTGTCCTTTGAGTTGGCCTCAAAACCAATCTACATCCTGCTATATCTCCCACATGGAAAGTGCCAGGAGGGAAAAGTGGGGATTATGTTTAGACTTTCTCGGAACTGCTTCAAATCAACTAGATATCTTTGTGCTGTAAATCTCCCAACAGCCAAACGCAAATGCAGCAAACATCTCGCTGTATGTCCCACATCCAAAGTGCCAAGAGAGAGCTTGCTCTCCCTGTCTTTGAGTACTGTTTTCACTGTCCCGATGAGCTCTTTGCTAACATTCTCTTCAGAGCTGCAGTGAAACCAGGAACCACGTGGAGAAGGAACCCACACTGAAAGTGCCTGGAGGGAACATTGGGGCTTCTTCTCAGTGTCTCTGACCATAGGGTTTCACTGTCCCGGGAAAGTCTCTGCTAACACCCTGCAGAGCGCAGTGCCCAATATACAGAAACGTCTTGCGGTATCTCCTACAGGGAAAGTGCCAGGAGGGAATTGTCGAGCTTGTTCTCAGTGTCTCTGAGAATTGCTCTGATTATCCATGTGACCTCTTTGCTAAGACTCTCCAGAGAGACGTCCTCAAAACCAACACACATCTTGACATATCTCCCACATTGATCGCAGTTTCTCCAGGAATGGCATTCAAGGAGCCAGGAACTTTTCTCCCTACACTGTCCTTTGAGTTGTCCTCAAAACCAATCTACATCCTGCTATATCTCCCACATGGAAAGTGCCAGGAGGGAAAAGTGGGGATTATGTTTAGACTTTCTCGGAACTGCTTCAAATCAACTAGATATCTTTGTGCTGTAAATCTCCCAACAGCCAAACGCAAATGCAGCAAACATCTCGCTGTATGTCCCACATCCAAAGTGCCAAGAGAGAGCTTGCTCTCCCTGTCTTTGAGTAGTTTTCACTGTCCCGATGAGCTCTTTGCTAACATTCTCTTCAGAGCTGCAGTGAAACCAGGAACCACGTGGAGAAGGCACCCACACTGAAAGTGCCTGGAGGGAACATTGGGGCTTCTTCTCAGTGTCTCTGACCATAGGGTTTCACTGTCCCGGGAAAGTCTCTGCTAACACCCTGCAGAGCGCAGTGCCCAATATACAGAAACGTCTTGCGGTATCTCCTACAGGGAAAGTGCCAGGAGGGAATTGTCGAGCTTGTTCTCAGTGTCTCTGAGAATTGCTCTGATTATCCATGTGACCTCTTTGCTAAGACTCTCCAGAGAGACGTCCTCAAAACCAACACACATCTTGACATATCTCCCACATTGATCGCAGTTTCTCCAGGAACGGCATTCAAGGAGCCAGGAACTTTTCTCCCTACACTGTCCTTTGAGTTGGCCTCAAAACCAATCTACATCCTGCTATATCTCCCACATGGAAAGTGCCAGGAGGGAAAAGTGGGGATTATGTTTAGACTTTCTCGGAACTGCTTCAAATCAACTAGATATCTTTGTGCTGTAAATCTCCCAACAGCCAAACGCAAATGCAGCAAACATCTCGCTGTATGTCCCACATCCAAAGTGCCAAGAGAGAGCTTGCTCTCCCTGTCTTTGAGTACTGTTTTCACTGTCCCGATGAGCTCTTTGCTAACATTCTCTTCAGAGCTGCAGTGAAACCAGGAACCACGTGGAGAAGGAACCCACACTGAAAGTGCCTGGAGGGAACATTGGGGCTTCTTCTCAGTGTCTCTGACCATAGGGTTTCACTGTCCCGGGAAAGTCTCTGCTAACACCCTGCAGAGCGCAGTGCCCAATATACAGAAACGTCTTGCGGTATCTCCTACAGGGAAAGTGCCAGGAGGGAATTGTCGAGCTTGTTCTCAGTGTCTCTGAGAATTGCTCTGATTATCCATGTGACCTCTTTGCTAAGACTCTCCAGAGAGACGTCCTCAAAACCAACACACATCTTGACATATCTCCCACATTGATCGCAGTTTCTCCAGGAATGGCATTCAAGGAGCCAGGAACTTTTCTCCCTACACTGTCCTTTGAGTTGTCCTCAAAACCAATCTACATCCTGCTATATCTCCCACATGGAAAGTGCCAGGAGGGAAAAGTGGGGATTATGTTTAGACTTTCTCGGAACTGCTTCAAATCAACTAGATATCTTTGTGCTGTAAATCTCCCAACAGCCAAACGCAAATGCAGCAAACATCTCGCTGTATGTCCCACATCCAAAGTGCCAAGAGAGAGCTTGCTCTCCCTGTCTTTGAGTAGTTTTCACTGTCCCGATGAGCTCTTTGCTAACATTCTCTTCAGAGCTGCAGTGAAACCAGGAACCACGTGGAGAAGGCACCCACACTGAAAGTGCCTGGAGGGAACATTGGGGCTTCTTCTCAGTGTCTCTGACCATAGGGTTTCACTGTCCCGGGAAAGTCTCTGCTAACACCCTGCAGAGCGCAGTGCCCAATATACAGAAACGTCTTGCGGTATCTCCTACAGGGAAAGTGCCAGGAGGGAATTGTCGAGCTTGTTCTCAGTGTCTCTGAGAATTGCTCTGATTATCCATGTGACCTCTTTGCTAAGACTCTCCAGAGAGACGTCCTCAAAACCAACACACATCTTGACATATCTCCCACATTGATCGCAGTTTCTCCAGGAACGGCATTCAAGGAGCCAGGAACTTTTCTCCCTACACTGTCCTTTGAGTTGGCCTCAAAACCAATCTACATCCTGCTATATCTCCCACATGGAAAGTGCCAGGAGGGAAAAGTGGGGATTATGTTTAGACTTTCTCGGAACTGCTTCAAATCAACTAGATATCTTTGTGCTGTAAATCTCCCAACAGCCAAACGCAAATGCAGCAAACATCTCGCTGTATGTCCCACATCCAAAGTGCCAAGAGAGAGCTTGCTCTCCCTGTCTTTGAGTACTGTTTTCACTGTCCCGATGAGCTCTTTGCTAACATTCTCTTCAGAGCTGCAGTGAAACCAGGAACCACGTGGAGAAGGCACCCACACTGAAAGTGCCTGGAGGGAACATTGGGGCTTCTTCTCAGTGTCTCTGACCATAGGGTTTCACTGTCCCGGGAAAGTCTCTGCTAACACCCTGCAGAGCGCAGTGCCCAATATACAGAAACGTCTTGCGGTATCTCCTACAGGGAAAGTGCCAGGAGGGAATTGTCGAGCTTGTTCTCAGTGTCTCTGAGAATTGCTCTGATTATCCGTGTGACCTCTTTGCTAAGACTCTCCAGAGAGACGTCCTCAAAACCAACACACATCTTGACATATCACCCACATTGATCGCAGTTTCTCCAGGAACGGCATTCAAGGAGCCAGGAACTTTTCTCCCTACACTGTCCTTTGAGTTGGCCTCAAAACCAATATACATCCTGCTATATCTCCCACATGGAAAGTGCCAGGAGGGAAAAGTGGGGATTATGTTTAGACTTTCTCGGAACTGCTTCAAATCAACTAGATATCTTTGTGCTGTAAATCTCCCAACAGCCAAACGCAAATGCAGCAAACATCTCGCTGTATGTCCCACATCCAAAGTGCCAAGAGAGAGCTTGCTCTCCCTGTCTTTGAGACCTGTTTTCACTGTCCCGGTTACCTCTTTGCTAACATTCTCTTCAGAGCTGCAGTGAAACCAGGAACCACGTGGAGAAGGCACCCACACTGGAAGTGCCTGGAGGGAACATTGGGGCTTCTTCTCAGTGTCTCTGACATAGGGTTTCACTGTCCCGGGAAAGTCTCTGCAAACACCCTGCGGAGCGCAGTGCTCAATATACAGAGACTTTCTCGGAACTGCTTCAAATCAACTAGATATCTTTGTGCTGTAAATCTCCCAACAGCCAAACGCAAATGCAGCAAACATCTCGCTGTATGTCCCACATCCAAAATGCCAAGAGAGTAATGTAGAGCTTGCTCTCCCTGTCTTTGAGTACTGTTTTCACTGTCCCGATGAGCTCTTTGCTAACATTCTCTTCAGAGCTGCAGTGAAACCAGGAACCACGTGGAGAAGGCACCCACACTGAAAGTGCCTGGAGGGAACATTGGGGCTTCTTCTCAGTGTCTCTGACCATAGGGTTTCACTGTCCCGGGAAAGTCTCTGCTAACACCCTGCAGAGCGCAGTGCCCAATATACAGAAACGTCTTGCGGTATCTCCTACAGGGAAAGTGCCAGGAGGGAATTGTCGAGCTTGTTCTCAGTGTCTCTGAGAATTGCTCTGATTATCCGTGTGACCTCTTTACCAACACACATCTTGACATATCTCCCACATTGATCGCAGTGTCTCCAGGAACGGCATTCAAGGAGCCAGGAACTTTTCTCCCTACACTGTCCATTGAGTTGTCCTCAAAACCAATCTACATCCTGCTATATCTCCCACATGGAAAGTGCCAGGAGGGAAAAGTGGGGATTATGTTTAGACTTTCTCGGAACTGCTTCAAATCAACTAGATATCTTTGTGCTGTAAATCTCCCAACAGCCAAACGCAAATGCAGCAAACATCTCGCTGTATGTCCCACATCCAAAGTGCCAAGAGAGAGCTTGCTCTCCCTGTCTTTGAGTACTGTTTTCACTGTCCCGGTTACCTCTTTGCTAACATTCTCTTCAGAGCTGCAGTGAAACCAGGAACCACGTGGAGAAGGCACCCACACTGAAAGTGCCTGGAGGGAACATTGGGGCTTCTTCTCAGTGTCTCTGACCATAGGGTTTCACTGTCCCGGGAAAGTCTCTGCTAACACCCTGCAGAGCGCAGTGCCCAATATACAGAAACGTCTTGCGGTATCTCCTACAGGGAAAGTGCCAGGAGGGAATTGTCGAGCTTGTTCTCAGTGTCTCTGAGAATTGCTCTGATTATCCATGTGACCTCTTTGCTAAGACTCTCCAGAGAGACGTCCTCAAAACCAACACACATCTTGACATATCTCCCACATTGATCGTAGTTTCTCCAGGAACGGCATTCAAGGAGCCAGGAACTTTTCTCCCTACACTGTCCTTGGAGTTGGCCTCAAAACCAATCTACATCCTGCTATATCTCCCACATGGAAAGTGCCAGGAGGGAAAAGTGGGGATTATGTTTAGACTTTCTCGGAACTGCTTCAAATCAACTAGATATCTTTGTGCTGTAAATCTCCCAACAGCCAAACGCAAATGCAGCAAACATCTAGCTGTATGTCCCACATCCAAAGTGCCAAGAGAGAGCTTGCTCTCCCTGTCTTTGAGTACTGTTTTCACTGTCCCGATGAGCTCTTTGCTAACATTCTCTTCAGAGCTGCAGTGAAACCAGGAACCACGTGGAGAAGGCACCCACACTGAAAGTGCCTGGAGGGAACATTGGGGCTTCTTCTCAGTGTCTCTGACCATAGGGTTTCACTGTCCCGGGAAAGTCTCTGCTAACACCCTGCAGAGCGCAGTGCCCAATATACAGAAACGTCTTGCGGTATCTCCTACAGGGAAAGTGCCAGGAGGGAATTGTCGAGCTTGTTCTCAGTGTCTCTGAGAATTGCTCTGATTATCCATGTGACCTCTTTGCTAAGACTCTCCAGAGAGACGTCCTCAAAACCAACACACATCTTGACATATCTCCCACATTGATCGCAGTTTCTCCAGGAATGGCATTCAAGGAGCCAGGAACTTTTCTCCCTACACTGTCCTTTGAGTTGGCCTCAAAACCAATATACATCCTGCTATATCTCCCACATGGAAAGTGCCAGGAGGGAAAAGTGGGGATTATGTTTAGACTTTCTCGGAACTGCTTCAAATCAACTAGATATCTTTGTGCTGTAAATCTCCCAACAGCCAAACGCAAATGCAGCAAACATCTCGCTGTATGTCCCACATCCAAAGTGCCAAGAGAGAGCTTGCTCTCCCTGTCTTTGAGTACTGTTTTCACTGTCCCGATGAGCTCTTTGCTAACATTCTCTTCAGAGCTGCAGTGAAACCAGGAACCACGTGGAGAAGGCACCCACACTGAAAGTGCCTGGAGGGAACATTGGGGCTTCTTCTCAGTGTCTCTGACCATAGGGTTTCACTGTCCCGGGAAAGTCTCTGCTAACACCCTGCAGAGCGCAGTGCCCAATATACAGAAACGTCTTGCGGTATCTCCTACAGGGAAAGTGCCAGGAGGGAATTGTCGAGCTTGTTCTCAGTGTCTCTGAGAATTGCTCTGATTATCCATGTGACCTCTTTGCTAAGACTCTCCAGAGAGACGTCCTCAAAACCAACACACATCTTGACATATCTCCCACATTGATCGCAGTTTCTCCAGGAACGGCATTCAAGGAGCCAGGAACTTTTCTCCCTACACTGTCCTTTGAGTTGGCCTCAAAACCAATCTACATCCTGCTATATCTCCCACATGGAAAGTGCCAGGAGGGAAAAGTGGGGATTATGTTTAGACTTTCTCGGAACTGCTTCAAATCAACTAGATATCTTTGTGCTGTAAATCTCCCAACAGCCAAACGCAAATGCAGCAAACATCTCGCTGTATGTCCCACATCCAAAGTGCCAAGAGAGAGCTTGCTCTCCCTGTCTTTGAGTACTGTTTTCACTGTCCCGATGAGCTCTTTGCTAACATTCTCTTCAGAGCTGCAGTGAAACCAGGAACCACGTGGAGAAGGCACCCACACTGAAAGTGCCTGGAGGGAACATTGGGGCTTCTTCTCAGTGTCTCTGACCATAGGGTTTCACTGTCCCGGGAAAGTCTCTGCTAACACCCTGCAGAGCGCAGTGCCCAATATACAGAAACGTCTTGCGGTATCTCCTACAGGGAAAGTGCCAGGAGGGAATTGTCGAGCTTGTTCTCAGTGTCTC
Organism: Chroicocephalus ridibundus; assembly: GCF_963924245.1. Lineage (NCBI taxonomy): Eukaryota > Metazoa > Chordata > Aves > Charadriiformes > Laridae > Chroicocephalus > Chroicocephalus ridibundus. The sequence goes on from NW_026961187.1 coordinate 511,564, forward strand.
TGAGAATTGCTCTGATTATCCATGTGACCTCTTTGCTAAGACTCTCCAGAGAGACGTCCTCAAAACCAACACACATCTTGACATATCTCCCACATTGATCGCAGTTTCTCCAGGAACGGCATTCAAGGAGCCAGGAACTTTTCTCCCTACACTGTCCTTTGAGTTGGCCTCAAAACCAATCTACATCCTGCTATATCTCCCACATGGAAAGTGCCAGGAGGGAAAAGTGGGGATTATGTTTAGACTTTCTCGGAACTGCTTCAAATCAACTAGATATCTTTGTGCTGTAAATCTCCCAACAGCCAAACGCAAATGCAGCAAACATCTCGCTGTATGTCCCACATCCAAAGTGCCAAGAGAGAGCTTGCTCTCCCTGTCTTTGAGTACTGTTTTCACTGTCCCGATGAGCTCTTTGCTAACATTCTCTTCAGAGCTGCAGTGAAACCAGGAACCACGTGGAGAAGGAACCCACACTGAAAGTGCCTGGAGGGAACATTGGGGCTTCTTCTCAGTGTCTCTGACCATAGGGTTTCACTGTCCCGGGAAAGTCTCTGCTAACACCCTGCAGAGCGCAGTGCCCAATATACAGAAACGTCTTGCGGTATCTCCTACAGGGAAAGTGCCAGGAGGGAATTGTCGAGCTTGTTCTCAGTGTCTCTGAGAATTGCTCTGATTATCCATGTGACCTCTTTGCTAAGACTCTCCAGAGAGACGTCCTCAAAACCAACACACATCTTGACATATCTCCCACATTGATCGCAGTTTCTCCAGGAATGGCATTCAAGGAGCCAGGAACTTTTCTCCCTACACTGTCCTTTGAGTTGTCCTCAAAACCAATCTACATCCTGCTATATCTCCCACATGGAAAGTGCCAGGAGGGAAAAGTGGGGATTATGTTTAGACTTTCTCGGAACTGCTTCAAATCAACTAGATATCTTTGTGCTGTAAATCTCCCAACAGCCAAACGCAAATGCAGCAAACATCTCGCTGTATGTCCCACATCCAAAGTGCCAAGAGAGAGCTTGCTCTCCCTGTCTTTGAGTAGTTTTCACTGTCCCGATGAGCTCTTTGCTAACATTCTCTTCAGAGCTGCAGTGAAACCAGGAACCACGTGGAGAAGGCACCCACACTGAAAGTGCCTGGAGGGAACATTGGGGCTTCTTCTCAGTGTCTCTGACCATAGGGTTTCACTGTCCCGGGAAAGTCTCTGCTAACACCCTGCAGAGCGCAGTGCCCAATATACAGAAACGTCTTGCGGTATCTCCTACAGGGAAAGTGCCAGGAGGGAATTGTCGAGCTTGTTCTCAGTGTCTCTGAGAATTGCTCTGATTATCCATGTGACCTCTTTGCTAAGACTCTCCAGAGAGACGTCCTCAAAACCAACACACATCTTGACATATCTCCCACATTGATCGCAGTTTCTCCAGGAACGGCATTCAAGGAGCCAGGAACTTTTCTCCCTACACTGTCCTTTGAGTTGGCCTCAAAACCAATCTACATCCTGCTATATCTCCCACATGGAAAGTGCCAGGAGGGAAAAGTGGGGATTATGTTTAGACTTTCTCGGAACTGCTTCAAATCAACTAGATATCTTTGTGCTGTAAATCTCCCAACAGCCAAACGCAAATGCAGCAAACATCTCGCTGTATGTCCCACATCCAAAGTGCCAAGAGAGAGCTTGCTCTCCCTGTCTTTGAGTACTGTTTTCACTGTCCCGATGAGCTCTTTGCTAACATTCTCTTCAGAGCTGCAGTGAAACCAGGAACCACGTGGAGAAGGCACCCACACTGAAAGTGCCTGGAGGGAACATTGGGGCTTCTTCTCAGTGTCTCTGACCATAGGGTTTCACTGTCCCGGGAAAGTCTCTGCTAACACCCTGCAGAGCGCAGTGCCCAATATACAGAAACGTCTTGCGGTATCTCCTACAGGGAAAGTGCCAGGAGGGAATTGTCGAGCTTGTTCTCAGTGTCTCTGAGAATTGCTCTGATTATCCGTGTGACCTCTTTGCTAAGACTCTCCAGAGAGACGTCCTCAAAACCAACACACATCTTGACATATCACCCACATTGATCGCAGTTTCTCCAGGAACGGCATTCAAGGAGCCAGGAACTTTTCTCCCTACACTGTCCTTTGAGTTGGCCTCAAAACCAATATACATCCTGCTATATCTCCCACATGGAAAGTGCCAGGAGGGAAAAGTGGGGATTATGTTTAGACTTTCTCGGAACTGCTTCAAATCAACTAGATATCTTTGTGCTGTAAATCTCCCAACAGCCAAACGCAAATGCAGCAAACATCTCGCTGTATGTCCCACATCCAAAGTGCCAAGAGAGAGCTTGCTCTCCCTGTCTTTGAGACCTGTTTTCACTGTCCCGGTTACCTCTTTGCTAACATTCTCTTCAGAGCTGCAGTGAAACCAGGAACCACGTGGAGAAGGCACCCACACTGGAAGTGCCTGGAGGGAACATTGGGGCTTCTTCTCAGTGTCTCTGACCATAGGGTTTCACTGTCCCGGGAAAGTCTCTGCTAACACCCTGCAGAGCGCAGTGCCCAATATACAGAAACGTCTTGCGGTATCTCCTACAGGGAAAGTGCCAGGAGGGAATTGTCGAGCTTCTTCTCACTGTCTCTGAGAATTGCTCTGATTATCCGTGTGACCTCTTTACCAACACACATCTTGACATATCTCCCACATTGATCGCAGTGTCTCCAGGAACGGCATTCAAGGAGCCAGGAACTTTTCTCCCTACACTGTCCATTGAGTTGGCCTCAAAACCAATATACATCCTGCTATATCTCCCACATGGAAAGTGCCAGGAGGGAAAAGTGGGGATTATGTTTAGACTTTCTCGGAACTGCTTCAAATCAACTAGATATCTTTGTGCTGTAAATCTCCCAACAGCCAAACGCAAATGCAGCAAACATCTCGCTGTATGTCCCACATCCAAAGTGCCAAGAGAGTAATGTAGAGCTTGCTCTCCCTGTCTTTGAGTACTGTTTTCACTGTCCCGATGAGCTCTTTGCTAACATTCTCTTCAGAGCTGCAGTGAAACCAGGAACCACGTGGAGAAGGCACCCACACTGAAAGTGCCTGGAGGGAACATTGGGGCTTCTTCTCAGTGTCTCTGACCATAGGGTTTCACTGTCCCGGGAAAGTCTCTGCTAACACCCTGCAGAGCGCAGTGCCCAATATACAGAAACGTCTTGCGGTATCTCCTACAGGGAAAGTGCCAGGAGGGAATTGTCGAGCTTGTTCTCAGTGTCTCTGAGAATTGCTCTGATTATCCGTGTGACCTCTTTGCTAAGACTCTCCAGAGAGACGTCCTCAAAACCAACACACATCTTGACATATCTCCCACATTGATCGCAGTGTCTCCAGGAACGGCATTCAAGGAGCCAGGAACTTTTCTCCCTACACTGTCCATTGAGTTGTCCTCAAAACCAATCTACATCCTGCTATATCTCCCACATGGAAAGTGCCAGGAGGGAAAAGTGGGGATTATGTTTAGACTTTCTCGGAACTGCTTCAAATCAACTAGATATCTTTGTGCTGTAAATCTCCCAACAGCCAAACGCAAATGCAGCAAACATCTCGCTGTATGTCCCACATCCAAAGTGCCAAGAGAGAGCTTGCTCTCCCTGTCTTTGAGTACTGTTTTCACTGTCCCGGTTACCTCTTTGCTAACATTCTCTTCAGAGCTGCAGTGAAACCAGGAACCACGTGGAGAAGGCACCCACACTGAAAGTGCCTGGAGGGAACATTGGGGCTTCTTCTCAGTGTCTCTGACATAGGGTTTCACTGTCCCGGGAAAGTCTCTGCAAACACCCTGCGGAGCGCAGTGCTCAATATACAGAGACTTTCTCGGAACTGCTTCAAATCAACTAGATATCTTTGTGCTGTAAATCTCCCAACAGCCAAACGCAAATGCAGCAAACATCTCGCTGTATGTCCCACATCCAAAATGCCAAGAGAGTAATGTAGAGCTTGCTCTCCCTGTCTTTGAGTACTGTTTTCACTGTCCCGATGAGCTCTTTGCTAACATTCTCTTCAGAGCTGCAGTGAAACCAGGAACCACGTGGAGAAGGCACCCACACTGAAAGTGCCTGGAGGGAACATTGGGGCTTCTTCTCAGTGTCTCTGACCATAGGGTTTCACTGTCCCGGGAAAGTCTCTGCTAACACCCTGCAGAGCGCAGTGCCCAATATACAGAAACGTCTTGCGGTATCTCCTACAGGGAAAGTGCCAGGAGGGAATTGTCGAGCTTGTTCTCAGTGTCTCTGAGAATTGCTCTGATTATCCGTGTGACCTCTTTACCAACACACATCTTGACATATCTCCCACATTGATCGCAGTGTCTCCAGGAACGGCATTCAAGGAGCCAGGAACTTTTCTCCCTACACTGTCCATTGAGTTGTCCTCAAAACCAATCTACATCCTGCTATATCTCCCACATGGAAAGTGCCAGGAGGGAAAAGTGGGGATTATGTTTAGACTTTCTCGGAACTGCTTCAAATCAACTAGATATCTTTGTGCTGTAAATCTCCCAACAGCCAAACGCAAATGCAGCAAACATCTCGCTGTATGTCCCACATCCAAAGTGCCAAGAGAGAGCTTGCTCTCCCTGTCTTTGAGTACTGTTTTCACTGTCCCGGTTACCTCTTTGCTAACATTCTCTTCAGAGCTGCAGTGAAACCAGGAACCACGTGGAGAAGGCACCCACACTGAAAGTGCCTGGAGGGAACATTGGGGCTTCTTCTCAGTGTCTCTGACCATAGGGTTTCACTGTCCCGGGAAAGTCTCTGCTAACACCCTGCAGAGCGCAGTGCCCAATATACAGAAACGTCTTGCGGTATCTCCTACAGGGAAAGTGCCAGGAGGGAATTGTCGAGCTTGTTCTCAGTGTCTCTGAGAATTGCTCTGATTATCCATGTGACCTCTTTGCTAAGACTCTCCAGAGAGACGTCCTCAAAACCAACACACATCTTGACATATCTCCCACATTGATCGCAGTTTCTCCAGGAACGGCATTCAAGGAGCCAGGAACTTTTCTCCCTACACTGTCCATTGAGTTGGCCTCAAAACCAATCTACATCCTGCTATATCTCCCACATGGAAAGTGCCAGGAGGGAAAAGTGGGGATTATGTTTAGACTTTCTCGGAACTGCTTCAAATCAACTAGATATCTTTGTGCTGTAAATCTCCCAACAGCCAAACGCAAATGCAGCAAACATCTCGCTGTATGTCCCACATCCAAAGTGCCAAGAGAGAGCTTGCTCTCCCTGTCTTTGAGTACTGTTTTCACTGTCCCGGTTACCTCTTTGCTAACATTCTCTTCAGAGCTGCAGTGAAACCAGGAACCACGTGGAGAAGGCACCCACACTGGAAGTGCCTGGAGGGAACATTGGGGCTTCTTCTCAGTGTCTCTGACCATAGGGTTTCACTGTCCCGGGAAAGTCTCTGCTAACACCCTGCAGAGCGCAGTGCCCAATATACAGAAACGTCTTGCGGTATCTCCTACAGGGAAAGTGCCAGGAGGGAATTGTCGAGCTTGTTCTCAGTGTCTCTGAGAATTGCTCTGATTATCCGTGTGACCTCTTTGCTAAGACTCTCCAGAGAGACGTCCTCAAAACCAACACACATCTTGACATATCTCCCACATTGATCGCAGTTTCTCCAGGAACGGCATTCAAGGAGCCAGGAACTTTTCTCCCTACACTGTCCTTTGAGTTGGCCTCAAAACCAATATACATCCTGCTATATCTCCCACATGGAAAGTGCCAGGAGGGAAAAGTGGGGATTATGTTTAGACTTTCTCGGAACTGCTTCAAATCAACTAGATATCTTTGTGCTGTAAATCTCCCAACAGCCAAACGCAAATGCAGCAAACATCTCGCTGTATGTCCCACATCCAAAGTGCCAAGAGAGAGCTTGCTCTCCCTGTCTTTGAGACCTGTTTTCACTGTCCCGGTTACCTCTTTGCTAACATTCTCTTCAGAGCTGCAGTGAAACCAGGAACCACGTGGAGAAGGCACCCACACTGGAAGTGCCTGGAGGGAACATTGGGGCTTCTTCTCAGTGTCTCTGACCATAGGGTTTCACTGTCCCGGGAAAGTCTCTGCTAACACCCTGCAGAGCGCAGTGCCCAATATACAGAAACGTCTTGCGGTATCTCCTACAGGGAAAGTGCCAGGAGGGAATTGTCGAGCTTCTTCTCACTGTCTCTGAGAATTGCTCTGATTATCCGTGTGACCTCTTTACCAACACACATCTTGACATATCTCCCACATTGATCGCAGTGTCTCCAGGAACGGCATTCAAGGAGCCAGGAACTTTTCTCCCTACACTGTCCATTGAGTTGGCCTCAAAACCAATATACATCCTGCTATATCTCCCACATGGAAAGTGCCAGGAGGGAAAAGTGGGGATTATGTTTAGACTTTCTCGGAACTGCTTCAAATCAACTAGATATCTTTGTGCTGTAAATCTCCCAACAGCCAAACGCAAATGCAGCAAACATCTCGCTGTATGTCCCACATCCAAAGTGCCAAGAGAGTAATGTAGAGCTTGCTCTCCCTGTCTTTGAGTACTGTTTTCACTGTCCCGATGAGCTCTTTGCTAACATTCTCTTCAGAGCTGCAGTGAAACCAGGAACCACGTGGAGAAGGCACCCACACTGAAAGTGCCTGGAGGGAACATTGGGGCTTCTTCTCAGTGTCTCTGACCATAGGGTTTCACTGTCCCGGGAAAGTCTCTGCTAACACCCTGCAGAGCGCAGTGCCCAATATACAGAAACGTCTTGCGGTATCTCCTACAGGGAAAGTGCCAGGAGGGAATTGTCGAGCTTGTTCTCAGTGTCTCTGAGAATTGCTCTGATTATCCATGTGACCTCTTTGCTAAGACTCTCCAGAGAGACGTCCTCAAAACCAACACACATCTTGACATATCTCCCACATTGATCGCAGTGTCTCCAGGAACGGCATTCAAGGAGCCAGGAACTTTTCTCCCTACACTGTCCATTGAGTTGTCCTCAAAACCAATCTACATCCTGCTATATCTCCCACATGGAAAGTGCCAGGAGGGAAAAGTGGGGATTATGTTTAGACTTTCTCGGAACTGCTTCAAATCAACTAGATATCTTTGTGCTGTAAATCTCCCAACAGCCAAACGCAAATGCAGCAAACATCTCGCTGTATGTCCCACATCCAAAGTGCCAAGAGAGAGCTTGCTCTCCCTGTCTTTGAGTACTGTTTTCACTGTCCCGGTTACCTCTTTGCTAACATTCTCTTCAGAGCTGCAGTGAAACCAGGAACCACGTGGAGAAGGCACCCACACTGAAAGTGCCTGGAGGGAACATTGGGGCTTCTTCTCAGTGTCTCTGACATAGGGTTTCACTGTCCCGGGAAAGTCTCTGCAAACACCCTGCGGAGCGCAGTGCTCAATATACAGAGATTTTCTCGGAACTGCTTCAAATCAACTAGATATCTTTGTGCTGTAAATCTCCCAACAGCCAAACGCAAATGCAGCAAACATCTCGCTGTATGTCCCACATCCAAAATGCCAAGAGAGTAATGTAGAGCTTGCTCTCCCTGTCTTTGAGTACTGTTTTCACTGTCCCGATGAGCTCTTTGCTAACATTCTCTTCAGAGCTGCAGTGAAACCAGGAACCACGTGGAGAAGGCACCCACACTGAAAGTGCCTGGAGGGAACATTGGGGCTTCTTCTCAGTGTCTCTGACCATAGGGTTTCACTGTCCCGGGAAAGTCTCTGCTAACACCCTGCAGAGCGCAGTGCCCAATATACAGAAACGTCTTGCGGTATCTCCTACAGGGAAAGTGCCAGGAGGGAATTGTCGAGCTTGTTCTCAGTGTCTCTGAGAATTGCTCTGATTATCCGTGTGACCTCTTTACCAACACACATCTTGACATATCTCCCACATTGATCGCAGTGTCTCCAGGAACGGCATTCAAGGAGCCAGGAACTTTTCTCCCTACACTGTCCATTGAGTTGTCCTCAAAACCAATCTACATCCTGCTATATCTCCCACATGGAAAGTGCCAGGAGGGAAAAGTGGGGATTATGTTTAGACTTTCTCGGAACTGCTTCAAATCAACTAGATATCTTTGTGCTGTAAATCTCCCAACAGCCAAACGCAAATGCAGCAAACATCTCGCTGTATGTCCCACATCCAAAGTGCCAAGAGAGAGCTTGCTCTCCCTGTCTTTGAGTACTGTTTTCACTGTCCCGGTTACCTCTTTGCTAACATTCTCTTCAGAGCTGCAGTGAAACCAGGAACCACGTGGAGAAGGCACCCACACTGAAAGTGCCTGGAGGGAACATTGGGGCTTCTTCTCAGTGTCTCTGACCATAGGGTTTCACTGTCCCGGGAAAGTCTCTGCTAACACCCTGCAGAGCGCAGTGCCCAATATACAGAAACGTCTTGCGGTATCTCCTACAGGGAAAGTGCCAGGAGGGAATTGTCGAGCTTGTTCTCAGTGTCTCTGAGAATTGCTCTGATTATCCATGTGACCTCTTTGCTAAGACTCTCCAGAGAGACGTCCTCAAAACCAACACACATCTTGACATATCTCCCACATTGATCGTAGTTTCTCCAGGAACGGCATTCAAGGAGCCAGGAACTTTTCTCCCTACACTGTCCTTGGAGTTGGCCTCAAAACCAATCTACATCCTGCTATATCTCCCACATGGAAAGTGCCAGGAGGGAAAAGTGGGGATTATGTTTAGACTTTTCGGAACTGCTTCAAATCAACTAGATATCTTTGTGCTGTAAATCTCCCAACAGCCAAACGCAAATGCAGCAAACATCTCGCTGTATGTCCCACATCCAAAGTGCCAAGAGAGAGCTTGCTCTCCCTGTCTTTGAGTACTGTTTTCACTGTCCCGATGAGCTCTTTGCTAACATTCTCTTCAGAGCTGCAGTGAAACCAGGAACCACGTGGAGAAGGAACCCACACTGAAAGTGCCTGGAGGGAACATTGGGGCTTCTTCTCAGTGTCTCTGACCATAGGGTTTCACTGTCCCGGGAAAGTCTCTGCTAACACCCTGCAGAGCGCAGTGCCCAATATACAGAAACGTCTTGCGGTATCTCCTACAGGGAAAGTGCCAGGAGGGAATTGTTGAGCTTGTTCTCAGTGTCTCTGAGAATTGCTCTGATTATCCATGTGACCTCTTTGCTAAGACTCTCCAGAGAGACGTCCTCAAAACCAACACACATCTTGACATATCTCCCACATTGATCGCAGTTTCTCCAGGAACGGCATTCAAGGAGCCAGGAACTTTTCTCCCTACACTGTCCTTTGAGTTGGCCTCAAAACCAATCTACATCCTGCTATATCTCCCACATGGAAAGTGCCAGGAGGGAAAAGTGGGGATTATGTTTAGACTTTCTCGGAACTGCTTCAAATCAACTAGATATCTTTGTGCTGTAAATCTCCCAACAGCCAAACGCAAATGCAGCAAACATCTCGCTGTATGTCCCACATCCAAAGTGCCAAGAGAGAGCTTGCTCTCCCTGTCGTTGAGTACTGTTTTCACTGTCCCGATGAGCTCTTTGCTAACATTCTCTTCAGAGCTGCAGTGAAACCAGGAACCACGTGGAGAAGGCACCCACACTGAAAGTGCCTGGAGGGAACATTGGGGCTTCTTCTCAGTGTCTCTGACCATAGGGTTTCATTGTCCCGGGAAAGTCTCTGCTAACACCCTGCAGAGCGCAGTGCCCAATATACAGAAACGTCTTGCGGTATCTCCTACAGGGAAAGTGCCAGGAGGGAATTGTCGAGCTTGTTCTCAGTGTCTCTGAGAATTGCTCTGATTATCCATGTGACCTCTTTGCTAAGACTCTCCAGAGAGACGTCCTCAAAACCAACACACATCTTGACATATCTCCCACATTGATCGCAGTTTCTCCAGGAACGGCATTCAAGGAGCCAGGAACTTTTCTCCCTACACTGTCCTTTGAGTTGGCCTCAAAACCAATATACATCCTGCTATATCTCCCACATGGAAAGTGCCAGGAGGGAAAAGTGGGGATTATGTTTAGACTTTTCGGAACTGCTTCAAATCAACTAGATATCTTTGTGCTGTAAATCTCCCAACAGCCAAACGCAAATGCAGCAAACATCTCGCTGTATGTCCCACATCCAAAGTGCCAAGAGAGTAATGTAGAGCTTGCTCTCCCTGTCTTTGAGTACTGTTTTCACTGTCCCGATGAGCTCTTTGCTAACATTCTCTTCAGAGCTGCAGTGAAACCAGGAACCACGTGGAGAAGGCACCCACACTGAAAGTGCCTGGAGGGAACATTGGGGCTTCTTCTCAGTGTCTCTGACCATAGGGTTTCACTGTCCCGGGAAAGTCTCTGCTAACACCCTGCAGAGCGCAGTGCCCAATATACAGAAACGTCTTGCGGTATCTCCTACAGGGAAAGTGCCAGGAGGGAATTGTCGAGCTTGTTCTCAGTGTCTCTGAGAATTGCTCTGATTATCCATGTGACCTCTTTGCTAAGACTCTCCAGAGAGACGTCCTCAAAACCAACAAACATCTTGACATATCTCCCACATTGATCGCAGTTTCTCCAGGAATGGCATTCAAGGAGCCAGGAACTTTTCTCCCTACACTGTCCTTTGAGTTGGCCTCAAAACCAATATACATCCTGCTATATCTCCCACATGGAAAGTGCCAGGAGGGAAAAGTGGGGATTATGTTTAGACTTTCTCGGAACTGCTTCAAATCAACTAGATATCTTTGTGCTGTAAATCTCCCAACAGCCAAACGCAAATGCAGCAAACATCTCGCTGTATGTCCCACATCCAAAGTGCCAAGAGAGAGCTTGCTCTCCCTGTCTTTGAGTACTGTTTTCACTGTCCCGATGAGCTCTTTGCTAACATTCTCTTCAGAGCTGCAGTGAAACCAGGAACCACGTGGAGAAGGCACCCACACTGAAAGTGCCTGGAGGGAACATTGGGGCTTCTTCTCAGTGTCTCTGACCATAGGGTTTCACTGTCCCGGGAAAGTCTCTGCTAACACCCTGCAGAGCGCAGTGCCCAATATACAGAAACGTCTTGCGGTATCTCCTACAGGGAAAGTGCCAGGAGGGAATTGTCGAGCTTGTTCTCAGTGTCTCTGAGAATTGCTCTGATTATCCATGTGACCTCTTTGCTAAGACTCTCCAGAGAGACGTCCTCAAAACCAACACACATCTTGACATATCTCCCACATTGATCGCAGTTTCTCCAGGAACGGCATTCAAGGAGCCAGGAACTTTTCTCCCTACACTGTCCTTTGAGTTGGCCTCAAAACCAATCTACATCCTGCTATATCTCCCACATGGAAAGTGCCAGGAGGGAAAAGTGGGGATTATGTTTAGACTTTCTCGGAACTGCTTCAAATCAACTAGATATCTTTGTGCTGTAAATCTCCCAACAGCCAAACGCAAATGCAGCAAACATCTCGCTGTATGTCCCACATCCAAAGTGCCAAGAGAGAGCTTGCTCTCCCTGTCTTTGAGTACTGTTTTCACTGTCCCGGTTACCTCTTTGCTAACATTCTCTTCAGAGCTGCAGTGAAACCAGGAACCACGTGGAGAAGGCACCCACACTGAAAGTGCCTGGAGGGAACATTGGGGCTTCTTCTCAGTGTCTCTGACCATAGGGTTTCACTGTCCCGGGAAAGTCTCTGCTAACACCCTGCAGAGCGCAGTGCCCAATATACAGAAACTTCTTGCGGTATCTCCTACAGGGAAAGTGCCAGGAGGGAATTGTCGAGCTTGTTCTCAGTGTCTCTGAGAATTGCTCTGATTATCCATGTGACCTCTTTGCTAAGACTCTCCAGAGAGACGTCCTCAAAACCAACACACATCTTGACATATCTCCCACATTGATCGCAGTTTCTCCAGGAACGGCATTCAAGGAACCAGGAACTTTTCTCCCTACACTGTCCTTTGAGTTGGCCTCAAAACCAATCTACATCCTGCTATATCTCCCACATGGAAAGTGCCAGGAGGGAAAAGTGGGGATTATGTTTAGACTTTCTCGGAACTGCTTCAAATCAACTAGATATCTTTGTGCTGTAAATCTCCCAACAGCCAAACGCAAATGCAGCAAACATCTCGCTGTATGTCCCACATCCAAAGTGCCAAGAGAGTAATGTAGAGCTTGCTCTCCCTGTCTTTGAGTACTGTTTTCACTGTCCCGATGAGCTCTTTGCTAACATTCTCTTCAGAGCTGCAGTGAAACCAGGAACCACGTGGAGAAGGCACCCACACTGAAAGTGCCTGGAGGGAACATTGGGGCTTCTTCTCAGTGTCTCTGACCATAGGGTTTCACTGTCCCGGGAAAGTCTCTGCTAACACCCTGCAGAGCGCAGTGCCCAATATACAGAAACGTCTTGCGGTATCTCCTACAGGGAAAGTGCCAGGAGGGAATTGTCGAGCTTGTTCTCAGTGTCTCTGAGAATTGCTCTGATTATCCATGTGACCTCTTTGCTAAGACTCTCCAGAGAGACGTCCTCAAAACCAACACACATCTTGACATATCTCCCACATTGATCGCAGTGTCTCCAGGAACGGCATTCAAGGAGCCAGGAACTTTTCTCCCTACACTGTCCATTGAGTTGGCCTCAAAACCAATCTACATCCTGCTATATCTCCCACATGGAAAGTGCCAGGAGGGAAAAGTGGGGATTATGTTTAGACTTTCTCGGAACTGCTTCAAATCAACTAGATATCTTTGTGCTGTAAATCTCCCAACAGCCAAACGCAAATGCAGCAAACATCTCGCTGTATGTCCCACATACAAAGTGCCAAGAGAGAGCTTGCTCTCCCTGTCTTTGAGTACTGTTTTCACTGTCCCGGTTACCTCTTTGCTAACATTCTCTTCAGAGCTGCAGTGAAACCAGGAACCACGTGGAGAAGGCACCCACACTGAAAGTGCCTGGAGGGAACATTGGGGCTTCTTCTCAGTGTCTCTGACATAGGGTTTCACTGTCCCGGGAAAGTCTCTGCAAACACCCTGCGGAGCGCAGTGCTCAATATACAGAGACTTTCTCGGAACTGCTTCAAATCAACTAGATATCTTTGTGCTGTAAATCTCCCAACAGCCAAACGCAAATGCAGCAAACATCTCGCTGTATGTCCCACATCCAAAATGCCAAGAGAGTAATGTAGAGCTTGCTCTCCCTGTCTTTGAGTACTGTTTTCACTGTCCCGGTTACCTCTTTGCTAACATTCTCTTCAGAGCTGCAGTGAAACCAGGAACCACGTGGAGAAGGCACCCACACTGAAAGTGCCTGGAGGGAACATTGGGGCTTCTTCTCAGTGTCTCTGACCATAGGGTTTCACTGTCCCGGGAAAGTCTCTGCTAACACCCTGCAGAGCGCAGTGCCCAATATACAGAAACGTCTTGCGGTATCTCCTACAGGGAAAGTGCCAGGAGGGAATTGTCGAGCTTGTTCTCAGTGTCTCTGAGAATTGCTCTGATTATCCATGTGACCTCTTTGCTAAGACTCTCCAGAGAGACGTCCTCAAAACCAACACACATCTTGACATATCTCCCACATTGATCGCAGTTTCTCCAGGAATGGCATTCAAGGAGCCAGGAACTTTTCTCCCTACACTGTCCTTTGAGTTGGCCTCAAAACCAATCTACATCCTGCTATATCTCCCACATGGAAAGTGACAGGAGGGAAAAGTGGGGATTATGTTTAGACTTTCTCGGAACTGCTTCAAATCAACTAGATATCTTTGTGCTGTAAATCTCCCAACAGCCAAACGCAAATGCAGCAAACATCTCGCTGTATGTCCCACATCCAAAGTGCCAAGAGAGAGCTTGCTCTCCCTGTCTTTGAGACCTGTTTTCACTGTCCCGGTTACCTCTTTGCTAACATTCTCTTCAGAGCTGCAGTGAAACCAGGAACCACGTGGAGAAGGCACCCACACTGAAAGTGCCTGGAGGGAACATTGGGGCTTCTTCTCAGTGTCTCTGACCATAGGGTTTCACTGTCCCGGGAAAGTCTCTGCTAACACCCTGCAGAGCGCAGTGCCCAATATACAGAAACGTCTTGCGGTATCTCCTACAGGGAAAGTGCCAGGAGGGAATTGTCGAGCTTGTTCTCAGTGTCTCTGAGAATTGCTCTGATTATCCATGTGACCTCTTTGCTAAGACTCTCCAGAGAGACGTCCTCAAAACCAACACACATCTTGACATATCTCCCACATTGATCGCAGTGTCTCCAGGAACGGCATTCAAGGAGCCAGGAACTTTTCTCCCTACACTGTCCATTGAGTTGGCCTCAAAACCAATCTACATCCTGCTATATCTCCCACATGGAAAGTGCCAGGAGGGAAAAGTGGGGATTATGTTTAGACTTTCTCGGAACTGCTTCAAATCAACTAGATATCTTTGTGCTGTAAATCTCCCAACAGCCAAACGCAAATGCAGCAAACATCTCGCTGTATGTCCCACATACAAAGTGCCAAGAGAGAGCTTGCTCTCCCTGTCTTTGAGTACTGTTTTCACTGTCCCGGTTACCTCTTTGCTAACATTCTCTTCAGAGCTGCAGTGAAACCAGGAACCACGTGGAGAAGGCACCCACACTGAAAGTGCCTGGAGGGAACATTGGGGCTTCTTCTCAGTGTCTCTGACATAGGGTTTCACTGTCCCGGGAAAGTCTCTGCAAACACCCTGCGGAGCGCAGTGCTCAATATACAGAGACTTTCTCGGAACTGCTTCAAATCAACTAGATATCTTTGTGCTGTAAATCTCCCAACAGCCAAACGCAAATGCAGCAAACATCTCGCTGTATGTCCCACATCCAAAATGCCAAGAGAGTAATGTAGAGCTTGCTCTCCCTGTCTTTGAGTACTGTTTTCACTGTCCCGGTTACCTCTTTGCTAACATTCTCTTCAGAGCTGCAGTGAAACCAGGAACCACGTGGAGAAGGCACCCACACTGAAAGTGCCTGGAGGGAACATTGGGGCTTCTTCTCAGTGTCTCTGACCATAGGGTTTCACTGTCCCGGGAAAGTCTCTGCTAACACCCTGCAGAGCGCAGTGCCCAATATACAGAAACGTCTTGCGGTATCTCCTACAGGGAAAGTGCCAGGAGGGAATTGTCGAGCTTGTTCTCAGTGTCTCTGAGAATTGCTCTGATTATCCATGTGACCTCTTTGCTAAGACTCTCCAGAGAGACGTCCTCAAAACCAACACACATCTTGACATATCTCCCACATTGATCGCAGTTTCTCCAGGAATGGCATTCAAGGAGCCAGGAACTTTTCTCCCTACACTGTCCTTTGAGTTGGCCTCAAAACCAATCTACATCCTGCTATATCTCCCACATGGAAAGTGCCAGGAGGGAAAAGTGGGGATTATGTTTAGACTTTCTCGGAACTGCTTCAAATCAACTAGATATCTTTGTGCTGTAAATCTCCCAACAGCCAAACGCAAATGCAGCAAACATCTCGCTGTATGTCCCACATCCAAAGTGCCAAGAGAGAGCTTGCTCTCCCTGTCTTTGAGACCTGTTTTCACTGTCCCGGTTACCTCTTTGCTAACATTCTCTTCAGAGCTGCAGTGAAACCAGGAACCACGTGGAGAAGGCACCCACACTGAAAGTGCCTGGAGGGAACATTGGGGCTTCTTCTCAGTGTCTCTGACCATAGGGTTTCACTGTCCCGGGAAAGTCTCTGCTAACACCCTGCAGAGCGCAGTGCCCAATATACAGAAACGTCTTGCGGTATCTCCTACAGGGAAAGTGCCAGGAGGGAATTGTCGAGCTTGTTCTCAGTGTCTCTGAGAATTGCTCTGATTATCCATGTGACCTCTTTGCTAAGACTCTCCAGAGAGACGTCCTCAAAACCAACACACATCTTGACATATCTCCCACATTGATCGCAGTTTCTCCAGGAACGGCATTCAAGGAGCCAGGAACTTTTCTCCCTACACTGTCCTTTGAGTTGGCCTCAAAACCAATCTACATCCTGCTATATCTCCCACATGGAAAGTGCCAGGAGGGAAAAGTGGGGATTATGTTTAGACTTTCTCGGAACTGCTTCAAATCAACTAGATATCTTTGTGCTGTAAATCTCCCAACAGCCAAACGCAAATGCAGCAAACATCTCGCTGTATGTCCCACATCCAAAGTGCCAAGAGAGAGCTTGCTCTCCCTGTCTTTGAGTACTGTTTTCACTGTCCCGATGAGCTCTTTGCTAACATTCTCTTCAGAGCTGCAGTGAAACCAGGAACCACGTGGAGAAGGCACCCACACTGAAAGTGCCTGGAGGGAACATTGGGGCTTCTTCTCAGTGTCTCTGACCATAGGGTTTCACTGTCCCGGGAAAGTCTCTGCTAACACCCTGCAGAGCGCAGTGCCCAATATACAGAAACGTCTTGCGGTATCTCCTACAGGGAAAGTGCCAGGAGGGAATTGTCGAGCTTGTTCTCAGTGTCTCTGAGAATTGCTCTGATTATCCATGTGACCTCTTTGCTAAGACTCTCCAGAGAGACGTCCTCAAAACCAACACACATCTTGACATATCTCCCACATTGATCGCAGTTTCTCCAGGAACGGCATTCAAGGAGCCAGGAACTTTTCTCCCTACACTGTCCATTGAGTTGGCCTCAAAACCAATATACATCCTGCTATATCTCCCACATGGAAAGTGCCAGGAGGGAAAAGTGGGGATTATGTTTAGACTTTCTCGGAACTGCTTCAAATCAACTAGATATCTTTGTGCTGTAAATCTCCCAATAGCCAAACGCAAATGCAGCAAACATCTCGCTGTATGTCCCACATCCAAAGTGCCAAGAGAGAGCTTGCTCTCCCTGTCTTTGAGACCTGTTTTCACTGTCCCGGTTACCTCTTTGCTAACATTCTCTTCAGAGCTGCAGTGAAACCAGGAACCACGTGGAGAAGGCACCCACACTGGAAGTGCCTGGAGGGAACATTGGGGCTTCTTCTCAGTGTCTCTGACCATAGGGTTTCACTGTCCCGGGAAAGTCTCTGCTAACACCCTGCAGAGCGCAGTGCCCAATATACAGAAACGTCTTGCGGTATCTCCTACAGGGAAAGTGCCAGGAGGGAATTGTCGAGCTTGTTCTCAGTGTCTCTGAGAATTGCTCTGATTATCCGTGTGACCTCTTTACCAACACACATCTTGACATATCTCCCACATTGATCGCAGTGTCTCCAGGAACGGCATTCAAGGAGCCAGGAACTTTTCTCCCTACACTGTCCATTGAGTTGTCCTCAAAACCAATCTACATCCTGCTATATCTCCCACATGGAAAGTGCCAGGAGGGAAAAGTGGGGATTATGTTTAGACTTTCTCGGAACTGCTTCAAATCAACTAGATATCTTTGTGCTGTAAATCTCCCAACAGCCAAACGCAAATGCAGCAAACATCTCGCTGTATGTCCCACATCCAAAGTGCCAAGAGAGAGCTTGCTCTCCCTGTCTTTGAGTACTGTTTTCACTGTCCCGATGAGCTCTTTGCTAACATTCTCTTCAGAGCTGCAGTGAAACCAGGAACCACGTGGAGAAGGCACCCACACTGAAAGTGCCTGGAGGGAACATTGGGGCTTCTTCTCAGTGTCTCTGACCATAGGGTTTCACTGTCCCGGGAAAGTCTCTGCTAACACCCTGCAGAGCGCAGTGCCCAATATACAGAAACTTCTTGCGGTATCTCCTACAGGGAAAGTGCCAGGAGGGAATTGTCGAGCTTGTTCTCAGTGTCTCTGAGAATTGCTCTGATTATCCATGTGACCTCTTTGCTAAGACTCTCCAGAGAGACGTCCTCAAAACCAACACACATCTTGACATATCTCCCACATTGATCGCAGTTTCTCCAGGAACGGCATTCAAGGAGCCAGGAACTTTTCTCCCTACACTGTCCTTTGAGTTGGCCTCAAAACCAATCTACATCCTGCTATATCTCCCACATGGAAAGTGCCAGGAGGGAAAAGTGGGGATTATGTTTAGACTTTCTCGGAACTGCTTCAAATCAACTAGATATCTTTGTGCTGTAAATCTCCCAACAGCCAAACGCAAATGCAGCAAACATCTCGCTGTATGTCCCACATCCAAAGTGCCAAGAGAGTAATGTAGAGCTTGCTCTCCCTGTCTTTGAGTACTGTTTTCACTGTCCCGATGAGCTCTTTGCTAACATTCTCTTCAGAGCTGCAGTGAAACCAGGAACCACGTGGAGAAGGCACCCACACTGAAAGTGCCTGGAGGGAACATTGGGGCTTCTTCTCAGTGTCTCTGACCATAGGGTTTCACTGTCCCGGGAAAGTCTCTGCTAACACCCTGCAGAGCGCAGTGCCCAATATACAGAAACGTCTTGCGGTATCTCCTACAGGGAAAGTGCCAGGAGGGAATTGTCGAGCTTGTTCTCAGTGTCTCTGAGAATTGCTCTGATTATCCATGTGACCTCTTTGCTAAGACTCTCCAGAGAGACGTCCTCAAAACCAACACACATCTTGACATATCTCCCACATTGATCGCAGTGTCTCCAGGAACGGCATTCAAGGAGCCAGGAACTTTTCTCCCTACACTGTCCATTGAGTTGGCCTCAAAACCAATCTACATCCTGCTATATCTCCCACATGGAAAGTGCCAGGAGGGAAAAGTGGGGATTATGTTTAGACTTTCTCGGAACTGCTTCAAATCAACTAGATATCTTTGTGCTGTAAATCTCCCAACAGCCAAACGCAAATGCAGCAAACATCTCGCTGTATGTCCCACATCCAAAGTGCCAAGAGAGAGCTTGCTCTCCCTGTCTTTGAGTACTGTTTTCACTGTCCCGGTTACCTCTTTGCTAACATTCTCTTCAGAGCTGCAGTGAAACCAGGAACCACGTGGAGAAGGCACCCACACTGAAAGTGCCTGGAGGGAACATTGGGGCTTCTTCTCAGTGTCTCTGACATAGGGTTTCACTGTCCCGGGAAAGTCTCTGCAAACACCCTGCGGAGCGCAGTGCTCAATATACAGAGACTTTCTCGGAACTGCTTCAAATCAACTAGATATCTTTGTGCTGTAAATCTCCCAACAGCCAAACGCAAATGCAGCAAACATCTCGCTGTATGTCCCACATCCAAAATGCCAAGAGAGTAATGTAGAGCTTGCTCTCCCTGTCTTTGAGTACTGTTTTCACTGTCCCGGTTACCTCTTTGCTAACATTCTCTTCAGAGCTGCAGTGAAACCAGGAACCACGTGGAGAAGGCACCCACACTGAAAGTGCCTGGAGGGAACATTGGGGCTTCTTCTCAGTGTCTCTGACCATAGGGTTTCACTGTCCCGGGAAAGTCTCTGCTAACACCCTGCAGAGCGCAGTGCCCAATATACAGAAACGTCTTGCGGTATCTCCTACAGGGAAAGTGCCAGGAGGGAATTGTCGAGCTTGTTCTCAGTGTCTCTGAGAATTGCTCTGATTATCCATGTGACCTCTTTGCTAAGACTCTCCAGAGAGACGTCCTCAAAACCAACACACATCTTGACATATCTCCCACATTGATCGCAGTTTCTCCAGGAATGGCATTCAAGGAGCCAGGAACTTTTCTCCCTACACTGTCCTTTGAGTTGGCCTCAAAACCAATCTACATCCTGCTATATCTCCCACATGGAAAGTGCCAGGAGGGAAAAGTGGGGATTATGTTTAGACTTTCTCGGAACTGCTTCAAATCAACTAGATATCTTTGTGCTGTAAATCTCCCAACAGCCAAACGCAAATGCAGCAAACATCTCGCTGTATGTCCCACATCCAAAGTGCCAAGAGAGAGCTTGCTCTCCCTGTCTTTGAGTACTGTTTTCACTGTCCCGATGAGCTCTTTGCTAACATTCTCTTCAGAGCTGCAGTGAAACCAGGAACCACGTGGAGAAGGCACCCACACTGAAAGTGCCTGGAGGGAACATTGGGGCTTCTTCTCAGTGTCTCTGACCATAGGGTTTCACTGTCCCGGGAAAGTCTCTGCTAACACCCTGCAGAGCGCAGTGCCCAATATACAGAAACGTCTTGCGGTATCTCCTACAGGGAAAGTGCCAGGAGGGAATTGTCGAGCTTGTTCTCAGTGTCTCTGAGAATTGCTCTGATTATCCATGTGACCTCTTTGCTAAGACTCTCCAGAGAGACGTCCTCAAAACCAACACACATCTTGACATATCTCCCACATTGATCGCAGTGTCTCCAGGAACGGCATTCAAGGAGCCAGGAACTTTTCTCCCTACACTGTCCATTGAGTTGGCCTCAAAACCAATCTACATCCTGCTGTATCTCCCACATGGAAAGTGCCAGGAGGGAAAAGTGGGGATTATGTTTAGACTTTCTCGGAACTGCTTCAAATCAACTAGATATCTTTGTGCTGTAAATCTCCCAACAGCCAAACGCAAATGCAGCAAACATCTCGCTGTATGTCCCACATCCAAAGTGCCAAGAGAGTAATGTAGAGCTTGCTCTCCCTGTCTTTGAGTACTGTTTTCACTGTCCCGATGAGCTCTTTGCTAACATTCTCTTCAGAGCTGCAGTGAAACCAGGAACCACGTGGAGAAGGCACCCACACTGAAAGTGCCTGGAGGGAACATTGGGGCTTCTTCTCAGTGTCTCTGACCATAGGGTTTCACTGTCCCGGGAAAGTCTCTGCTAACACCCTGCAGAGCGCAGTGCCCAATATACAGAAACGTCTTGCGGTATCTCCTACAGGGAAAGTGCCAGGAGGGAATTGTCGAGCTTGTTCTCAGTGTCTCTGAGAATTGCTCTGATTATCCATGTGACCTCTTTGCTAAGACTCTCCAGAGAGACGTCCTCAAAACCAACACACATCTTGACATATCTCCCACATTGATCGCAGTGTCTCCAGGAACGGCATTCAAGGAGCCAGGAACTTTTCTCCCTACACTGTCCATTGAGTTGTCCTCAAAACCAATCTACATCCTGCTATATCTCCCACATGGAAAGTGCCAGGAGGGAAAAGTGGGGATTATGTTTAGACTTTCTCGGAACTGCTTCAAATCAACTAGATATCTTTGTGCTGTAAATCTCCCAACAGCCAAACGCAAATGCAGCAAACATCTCGCTGTATGTCCCACATCCAAAGTGCCAAGAGAGAGCTTGCTCTCCCTGTCTTTGAGTACTGTTTTCACTGTCCCGGTTACCTCTTTGCTAACATTCTCTTCAGAGCTGCAGTGAAACCAGGAACCACGTGGAGAAGGCACCCACACTGAAAGTGCCTGGAGGGAACATTGGGGCTTCTTCTCAGTGTCTCTGACATAGGGTTTCACTGTCCCGGGAAAGTCTCTGCAAACACCCTGCGGAGCGCAGTGCTCAATATACAGAGACTTTCTCGGAACTGCTTCAAATCAACTAGATATCTTTGTGCTGTAAATCTCCCAACAGCCAAACGCAAATGCAGCAAACATCTCGCTGTATGTCCCACATCCAAAATGCCAAGAGAGTAATGTAGAGCTTGCTCTCCCTGTCTTTGAGTACTGTTTTCACTGTCCCGGTTACCTCTTTGCTAACATTCTCTTCAGAGCTGCAGTGAAACCAGGAACCACGTGGAGAAGGCACCCACACTGAAAGTGCCTGGAGGGAACATTGGGGCTTCTTCTCAGTGTCTCTGACCATAGGGTTTCACTGTCCCGGGAAAGTCTCTGCTAACACCCTGCAGAGCGCAGTGCCCAATATACAGAAACGTCTTGCGGTATCTCCTACAGGGAAAGTGCCAGGAGGGAATTGTCGAGCTTGTTCTCAGTGTCTCTGAGAATTGCTCTGATTATCCATGTGACCTCTTTGCTAAGACTCTCCAGAGAGACGTCCTCAAAACCAACACACATCTTGACATATCTCCCACATTGATCGCAGTTTCTCCAGGAATGGCATTCAAGGAGCCAGGAACTTTTCTCCCTACACTGTCCTTTGAGTTGGCCTCAAAACCAATCTACATCCTGCTATATCTCCCACATGGAAAGTGCCAGGAGGGAAAAGTGGGGATTATGTTTAGACTTTCTCGGAACTGCTTCAAATCAACTAGATATCTTTGTGCTGTAAATCTCCCAACAGCCAAACGCAAATGCAGCAAACATCTCGCTGTATGTCCCACATCCAAAGTGCCAAGAGAGAGCTTGCTCTCCCTGTCTTTGAGACCTGTTTTCACTGTCCCGGTTACCTCTTTGCTAACATTCTCTTCAGAGCTGCAGTGAAACCAGGAACCACGTGGAGAAGGCACCCACACTGAAAGTGCCTGGAGGGAACATTGGGGCTTCTTCTCAGTGTCTCTGACCATAGGGTTTCACTGTCCCGGGAAAGTCTCTGCTAACACCCTGCAGAGCGCAGTGCCCAATATACAGAAACGTCTTGCGGTATCTCCTACAGGGAAAGTGCCAGGAGGGAATTGTCGAGCTTGTTCTCAGTGTCTCTGAGAATTGCTCTGATTATCCATGTGACCTCTTTGCTAAGACTCTCCAGAGAGACGTCCTCAAAACCAACACACATCTTGACATATCTCCCACATTGATCGCAGTTTCTCCAGGAACGGCATTCAAGGAGCCAGGAACTTTTCTCCCTACACTGTCCTTTGAGTTGGCCTCAAAACCAATCTACATCCTGCTATATCTCCCACATGGAAAGTGCCAGGAGGGAAAAGTGGGGATTATGTTTAGACTTTCTCGGAACTGCTTCAAATCAACTAGATATCTTTGTGCTGTAAATCTCCCAACAGCCAAACGCAAATGCAGCAAACATCTCGCTGTATGTCCCACATCCAAAGTGCCAAGAGAGAGCTTGCTCTCCCTGTCTTTGAGACCTGTTTTCACTGTCCCGGTTACCTCTTTGCTAACATTCTCTTCAGAGCTGCAGTGAAACCAGGAACCACGTGGAGAAGGCACCCACACTGGAAGTGCCTGGAGGGAACATTGGGGCTTCTTCTCAGTGTCTCTGACCATAGGGTTTCACTGTCCCGGGAAAGTCTCTGCTAACACCCTGCAGAGCGCAGTGCCCAATATACAGAAACGTCTTGCGGTATCTCCTACAGGGAAAGTGCCAGGAGGGAATTGTCGAGCTTGTTCTCAGTGTCTCTGAGAATTGCTCTGATTATCCGTGTGACCTCTTTACCAACACACATCTTGACATATCTCCCACATTGATCGCAGTGTCTCCAGGAACGGCATTCAAGGAGCCAGGAACTTTTCTCCCTACACTGTCCATTGAGTTGTCCTCAAAACCAATCTACATCCTGCTATATCTCCCACATGGAAAGTGCCAGGAGGGAAAAGTGGGGATTATGTTTAGACTTTCTCGGAACTGCTTCAAATCAACTAGATATCTTTGTGCTGTAAATCTCCCAACAGCCAAACGCAAATGCAGCAAACATCTCGCTGTATGTCCCACATCCAAAGTGCCAAGAGAGTAATGTAGAGCTTGCTCTCCCTGTCTTTGAGTACTGTTTTCACTGTCCCGATGAGCTCTTTGCTAACATTCTCTTCAGAGCTGCAGTGAAACCAGGAACCACGTGGAGAAGGCACCCACACTGAAAGTGCCTGGAGGGAACATTGGGGCTTCTTCTCAGTGTCTCTGACCATAGGGTTTCACTGTCCCGGGAAAGTCTCTGCTAACACCCTGCAGAGCGCAGTGCCCAATATACAGAAACGTCTTGCGGTATCTCCTACAGGGAAAGTGCCAGGAGGGAATTGTCGAGCTTGTTCTCAGTGTCTCTGAGAATTGCTCTGATTATCCATGTGACCTCTTTGCTAAGACTCTCCAGAGAGACGTCCTCAAAACCAACACACATCTTGACATATCTCCCACATTGATCGCAGTGTCTCCAGGAACGGCATTCAAGGAGCCAGGAACTTTTCTCCCTACACTGTCCATTGAGTTGTCCTCAAAACCAATCTACATCCTGCTATATCTCCCACATGGAAAGTGCCAGGAGGGAAAAGTGGGGATTATGTTTAGACTTTCTCGGAACTGCTTCAAATCAACTAGATATCTTTGTGCTGTAAATCTCCCAACAGCCAAACGCAAATGCAGCAAACATCTCGCTGTATGTCCCACATCCAAAGTGCCAAGAGAGAGCTTGCTCTCCCTGTCTTTGAGTACTGTTTTCACTGTCCCGGTTACCTCTTTGCTAACATTCTCTTCAGAGCTGCAGTGAAACCAGGAACCACGTGGAGAAGGCACCCACACTGAAAGTGCCTGGAGGGAACATTGGGGCTTCTTCTCAGTGTCTCTGACCATAGGGTTTCACTGTCCCGGGAAAGTCTCTGCAAACACCCTGCGGAGCGCAGTGCTCAATATACAGAGACTTTCTCGGAACTGCTTCAAATCAACTAGATATCTTTGTGCTGTAAATCTCCCAACAGCCAAACGCAAATGCAGCAAACATCTCGCTGTATGTCCCACATCCAAAGTGCCAAGAGAGAGCTTGCTCTCCCTGTCTTTGAGACCTGTTTTCACTGTCCCGGTTACCTCTTTGCTAACATTCTCTTCAGAGCTGCAGTGAAACCAGGAACCACGTGGAGAAGGCACCCACACTGAAAGTGCCTGGAGGGAACATTGGGGCTTCTTCTCAGTGTCTCTGACCATAGGGTTTCACTGTCCCGGGAAAGTCTCTGCTAACACCCTGCAGAGCGCAGTGCCCAATATACAGAAACGTCTTGCGGTATCTCCTACAGGGAAAGTGCCAGGAGGGAATTGTCGAGCTTGTTCTCAGTGTCTCTGAGAATTGCTCTGATTATCCATGTGACCTCTTTGCTAAGACTCTCCAGAGAGACGTCCTCAAAACCAACACACATCTTGACATATCTCCCACATTGATCGCAGTTTCTCCAGGAATGGCATTCAAGGAGCCAGGAACTTTTCTCCCTACACTGTCCTTTGAGTTGGCCTCAAAACCAATCTACATCCTGCTATATCTCCCACATGGAAAGTGCCAGGAGGGAAAAGTGGGGATTATGTTTAGACTTTCTTGGAACTGCTTCAAATCAACTAGATATCTTTGTGCTGTAAATCTCCCAACAGCCAAACGCAAATGCAGCAAACATCTCGCTGTATGTCCCACATCCAAAGTGCCAAGAGAGAGCTTGCTCTCCCTGTCTTTGAGACCTGTTTTCACTGTCCCGGTTACCTCTTTGCTAACATTCTCTTCAGAGCTGCAGTGAAACCAGGAACCACGTGGAGAAGGCACCCACACTGAAAGTGCCTGGAGGGAACATTGGGGCTTCTTCTCAGTGTCTCTGACCATAGGGTTTCACTGTCCCGGGAAAGTCTCTGCTAACACCCTGCAGAGCGCAGTGCCCAATATACAGAAACGTCTTGCGGTATCTCCTACAGGGAAAGTGCCAGGAGGGAATTGTCGAGCTTGTTCTCAGTGTCTCTGAGAATTGCTCTGATTATCCATGTGACCTCTTTGCTAAGACTCTCCAGAGAGACGTCCTCAAAACCAACACACATCTTGACATATCTCCCACATTGATCGCAGTGTCTCCAGGAACGGCATTCAAGGAGCCAGGAACTTTTCTCCCTACACTGTCCATTGAGTTGTCCTCAAAACCAATCTACATCCTGCTATATCTCCCACATGGAAAGTGCCAGGAGGGAAAAGTGGGGATTATGTTTAGACTTTCTCGGAACTGCTTCAAATCAACTAGATATCTTTGTGCTGTAAATCTCCCAACAGCCAAACGCAAATGCAGCAAACATCTCGCTGTATGTCCCACATCCAAAGTGCCAAGAGAGAGCTTGCTCTCCCTGTCTTTGAGTACTGTTTTCACTGTCCCGGTTACCTCTTTGCTAACATTCTCTTCAGAGCTGCAGTGAAACCAGGAACCACGTGGAGAAGGCACCCACACTGAAAGTGCCTGGAGGGAACATTGGGGCTTCTTCTCAGTGTCTCTGACATAGGGTTTCACTGTCCCGGGAAAGTCTCTGCAAACACCCTGCGGAGCGCAGTGCTCAATATACAGAGACTTTCTCGGAACTGCTTCAAATCAACTAGATATCTTTGTGCTGTAAATCTCCCAACAGCCAAACGCAAATGCAGCAAACATCTCGCTGTATGTCCCACATCCAAAATGCCAAGAGAGTAATGTAGAGCTTGCTCTCCCTGTCTTTGAGTACTGTTTTCACTGTCCCGGTTACCTCTTTGCTAACATTCTCTTCAGAGCTGCAGTGAAACCAGGAACCACGTGGAGAAGGCACCCACACTGAAAGTGCCTGGAGGGAACATTGGGGCTTCTTCTCAGTGTCTCTGACCATAGGGTTTCACTGTCCCGGGAAAGTCTCTGCTAACACCCTGCAGAGCGCAGTGCCCAATATACAGAAACGTCTTGCGGTATCTCCTACAGGGAAAGTGCCAGGAGGGAATTGTCGAGCTTGTTCTCAGTGTCTCTGAGAATTGCTCTGATTATCCATGTGACCTCTTTGCTAAGACTCTCCAGAGAGACGTCCTCAAAACCAACACACATCTTGACATATCTCCCACATTGATCGCAGTTTCTCCAGGAATGGCATTCAAGGAGCCAGGAACTTTTCTCCCTACACTGTCCTTTGAGTTGGCCTCAAAACCAATCTACATCCTGCTATATCTCCCACATGGAAAGTGCCAGGAGGGAAAAGTGGGGATTATGTTTAGACTTTCTCGGAACTGCTTCAAATCAACTAGATATCTTTGTGCTGTAAATCTCCCAACAGCCAAACGCAAATGCAGCAAACATCTCGCTGTATGTCCCACATCCAAAGTGCCAAGAGAGAGCTTGCTCTCCCTGTCTTTGAGACCTGTTTTCACTGTCCCGGTTACCTCTTTGCTAACATTCTCTTCAGAGCTGCAGTGAAACCAGGAACCACGTGGAGAAGGCACCCACACTGAAAGTGCCTGGAGGGAACATTGGGGCTTCTTCTCAGTGTCTCTGACCATAGGGTTTCACTGTCCCGGGAAAGTCTCTGCTAACACCCTGCAGAGCGCAGTGCCCAATATACAGAAACGTCTTGCGGTATCTCCTACAGGGAAAGTGCCAGGAGGGAATTGTCGAGCTTGTTCTCAGTGTCTCTGAGAATTGCTCTGATTATCCATGTGACCTCTTTGCTAAGACTCTCCAGAGAGACGTCCTCAAAACCAACACACATCTTGACATATCTCCCACATTGATCGCAGTTTCTCCAGGAACGGCATTCAAGGAGCCAGGAACTTTTCTCCCTACACTGTCCTTTGAGTTGGCCTCAAAACCAATCTACATCCTGCTATATCTCCCACATGGAAAGTGCCAGGAGGGAAAAGTGGGGATTATGTTTAGACTTTCTCGGAACTGCTTCAAATCAACTAGATATCTTTGTGCTGTAAATCTCCCAACAGCCAAACGCAAATGCAGCAAACATCTCACTGTATGTCCCACATCCAAAGTGCCAAGAGAGAGCTTGCTCTCCCTGTCTTTGAGACCTGTTTTCACTGTCCCGATGAGCTCTTTGCTAACATTCTCTTCAGAGCTGCAGTGAAACCAGGAACCACGTGGAGAAGGCACCCACACTGGAAGTGCCTGGAGGGAACATTGGGGCTTCTTCTCAGTGTCTCTGACCATAGGGTTTCACTGTCCCGGGAAAGTCTCTGCTAACACCCTGCAGAGCGCAGTGCCCAATATACAGAAACGTCTTGCGGTATCTCCTACAGGGAAAGTGCCAGGAGGGAATTGTCGAGCTTGTTCTCAGTGTCTCTGAGAATTGCTCTGATTATCCGTGTGACCTCTTTACCAACACACATCTTGACATATCTCCCACATTGATCGCAGTGTCTCCAGGAACGGCATTCAAGGAGCCAGGAACTTTTCTCCCTACACTGTCCATTGAGTTGTCCTCAAAACCAATCTACATCCTGCTATATCTCCCACATGGAAAGTGCCAGGAGGGAAAAGTGGGGATTATGTTTAGACTTTCTCGGAACTGCTTCAAATCAACTAGATATCTTTGTGCTGTAAATCTCCCAACAGCCAAACGCAAATGCAGCAAACATCTCGCTGTATGTCCCACATCCAAAGTGCCAAGAGAGTAATGTAGAGCTTGCTCTCCCTGTCTTTGAGTACTGTTTTCACTGTCCCGATGAGCTCTTTGCTAACATTCTCTTCAGAGCTGCAGTGAAACCAGGAACCACGTGGAGAAGGCACCCACACTGAAAGTGCCTGGAGGGAACATTGGGGCTTCTTCTCAGTGTCTCTGACCATAGGGTTTCACTGTCCCGGGAAAGTCTCTGCTAACACCCTGCAGAGCGCAGTGCCCAATATACAGAGACTTTCTCGGAACTGCTTCAAATCAACTAGATATCTTTGTGCTGTAAATCTCCCAACAGCCAAACGCAAATGCAGCAAACATCTCGCTGTATGTCCCACATCCAAAGTGCCAAGAGAGAGCTTGCTCTCCCTGTCTTTGAGTACTGTTTTCACTGTCCCGGTTACCTCTTTGCTAACATTCTCTTCAGAGCTGCAGTGAAACCAGGAACCACGTGGAGAAGGCACCCACACTGAAAGTGCCTGGAGGGAACATTGGGGCTTCTTCTCAGTGTCTCTGACATAGGGTTTCACTGTCCCGGGAAAGTCTCTGCAAACACCCTGCGGAGCGCAGTGCTCAATATACAGAGACTTTCTCGGAACTGCTTCAAATCAACTAGATATCTTTGTGCTGTAAATCTCCCAACAGCCAAACGCAAATGCAGCAAACATCTCGCTGTATGTCCCACATCCAAAATGCCAAGAGAGTAATGTAGAGCTTGCTCTCCCTGTCTTTGAGTACTGTTTTCACTGTCCCGGTTACCTCTTTGCTAACATTCTCTTCAGAGCTGCAGTGAAACCAGGAACCACGTGGAGAAGGCACCCACACTGAAAGTGCCTGGAGGGAACATTGGGGCTTCTTCTCAGTGTCTCTGACCATAGGGTTTCACTGTCCCGGGAAAGTCTCTGCTAACACCCTGCAGAGCGCAGTGCCCAATATACAGAAACGTCTTGCGGTATCTCCTACAGGGAAAGTGCCAGGAGGGAATTGTCGAGCTTGTTCTCAGTGTCTCTGAGAATTGCTCTGATTATCCATGTGACCTCTTTGCTAAGACTCTCCAGAGAGACGTCCTCAAAACCAACACACATCTTGACATATCTCCCACATTGATCGCAGTTTCTCCAGGAATGGCATTCAAGGAGCCAGGAACTTTTCTCCCTACACTGTCCTTTGAGTTGGCCTCAAAACCAATCTACATCCTGCTATATCTCCCACATGGAAAGTGCCAGGAGGGAAAAGTGGGGATTATGTTTAGACTTTCTCGGAACTGCTTCAAATCAACTAGATATCTTTGTGCTGTAAATCTCCCAACAGCCAAACGCAAATGCAGCAAACATCTCGCTGTATGTCCCACATCCAAAGTGCCAAGAGAGAGCTTGCTCTCCCTGTCTTTGAGACCTGTTTTCACTGTCCCGGTTACCTCTTTGCTAACATTCTCTTCAGAGCTGCAGTGAAACCAGGAACCACGTGGAGAAGGCACCCACACTGAAAGTGCCTGGAGGGAACATTGGGGCTTCTTCTCAGTGTCTCTGACCATAGGGTTTCACTGTCCCGGGAAAGTCTCTGCTAACACCCTGCAGAGCGCAGTGCCCAATATACAGAAACGTCTTGCGGTATCTCCTACAGGGAAAGTGCCAGGAGGGAATTGTCGAGCTTGTTCTCAGTGTCTCTGAGAATTGCTCTGATTATCCATGTGACCTCTTTGCTAAGACTCTCCAGAGAGACGTCCTCAAAACCAACACACATCTTGACATATCTCCCACATTGATCGCAGTTTCTCCAGGAACGGCATTCAAGGAGCCAGGAACTTTTCTCCCTACACTGTCCTTTGAGTTGGCCTCAAAACCAATCTACATCCTGCTATATCTCCCACATGGAAAGTGCCAGGAGGGAAAAGTGGGGATTATGTTTAGACTTTCTCGGAACTGCTTCAAATCAACTAGATATCTTTGTGCTGTAAATCTCCCAACAGCCAAACGCAAATGCAGCAAACATCTCGCTGTATGTCCCACATCCAAAGTGCCAAGAGAGAGCTTGCTCTCCCTGTCTTTGAGACCTGTTTTCACTGTCCCGGTTACCTCTTTGCTAACATTCTCTTCAGAGCTGCAGTGAAACCAGGAACCACGTGGAGAAGGCACCCACACTGGAAGTGCCTGGAGGGAACATTGGGGCTTCTTCTCAGTGTCTCTGACCATAGGGTTTCACTGTCCCGGGAAAGTCTCTGCTAACACCCTGCAGAGCGCAGTGCCCAATATACAGAAACGTCTTGCGGTATCTCCTACAGGGAAAGTGCCAGGAGGGAATTGTCGAGCTTGTTCTCAGTGTCTCTGAGAATTGCTCTGATTATCCGTGTGACCTCTTTACCAACACACATCTTGACATATCTCCCACATTGATCGCAGTGTCTCCAGGAACGGCATTCAAGGAGCCAGGAACTTTTCTCCCTACACTGTCCATTGAGTTGTCCTCAAAACCAATCTACATCCTGCTATATCTCCCACATGGAAAGTGCCAGGAGGGAAAAGTGGGGATTATGTTTAGACTTTCTCGGAACTGCTTCAAATCAACTAGATATCTTTGTGCTGTAAATCTCCCAACAGCCAAACGCAAATGCAGCAAACATCTCGCTGTATGTCCCACATCCAAAGTGCCAAGAGAGTAATGTAGAGCTTGCTCTCCCTGTCTTTGAGTACTGTTTTCACTGTCCCGATGAGCTCTTTGCTAACATTCTCTTCAGAGCTGCAGTGAAACCAGGAACCACGTGGAGAAGGCACCCACACTGAAAGTGCCTGGAGGGAACATTGGGGCTTCTTCTCAGTGTCTCTGACCATAGGGTTTCACTGTCCCGGGAAAGTCTCTGCTAACACCCTGCAGAGCGCAGTGCCCAATATACAGAAACGTCTTGCGGTATCTCCTACAGGGAAAGTGCCAGGAGGGAATTGTCGAGCTTGTTCTCAGTGTCTCTGAGAATTGCTCTGATTATCCATGTGACCTCTTTGCTAAGACTCTCCAGAGAGCCGTCCTCAAAACCAACACACATCTTGACATATCTCCCACATTGATCGCAGTGTCTCCAGGAACGGCATTCAAGGAGCCAGGAACTTTTCTCCCTACACTGTCCATTGAGTTGTCCTCAAAACCAATCTACATCCTGCTATATCTCCCACATGGAAAGTGCCAGGAGGGAAAAGTGGGGATTATGTTTAGACTTTCTCGGAACTGCTTCAAATCAACTAGATATCTTTGTGCTGTAAATCTCCCAACAGCCAAACGCAAATGCAGCAAACATCTCGCTGTATGTCCCACATCCAAAGTGCCAAGAGAGAGCTTGCTCTCCCTGTCTTTGAGTACTGTTTTCACTGTCCCGGTTACCTCTTTGCTAACATTCTCTTCAGAGCTGCAGTGAAACCAGGAACCACGTGGAGAAGGCACCCACACTGAAAGTGCCTGGAGGGAACATTGGGGCTTCTTCTCAGTGTCTCTGACATAGGGTTTCACTGTCCCGGGAAAGTCTCTGCAAACACCCTGCGGAGCGCAGTGCTCAATATACAGAGACTTTCTCGGAACTGCTTCAAATCAACTAGATATCTTTGTGCTGTAAATCTCCCAACAGCCAAACGCAAATGCAGCAAACATCTCGCTGTATGTCCCACATCCAAAGTGCCAAGAGAGAGCTTGCTCTCCCTGTCTTTGAGACCTGTTTTCACTGTCCCGGTTACCTCTTTGCTAACATTCTCTTCAGAGCTGCAGTGAAACCAGGAACCACGTGGAGAAGGCACCCACACTGAAAGTGCCTGGAGGGAACATTGGGGCTTCTTCTCAGTGTCTCTGACCATAGGGTTTCACTGTCCCGGGAAAGTCTCTGCTAACACCCTGCAGAGCGCAGTGCCCAATATACAGAAACGTCTTGCGGTATCTCCTACAGGGAAAGTGCCAGGAGGGAATTGTCGAGCTTGTTCTCAGTGTCTCTGAGAATTGCTCTGATTATCCATGTGACCTCTTTGCTAAGACTCTCCAGAGAGACGTCCTCAAAACCAACACACATCTTGACATATCTCCCACATTGATCGCAGTTTCTCCAGGAATGGCATTCAAGGAGCCAGGAACTTTTCTCCCTACACTGTCCTTTGAGTTGGCCTCAAAACCAATCTACATCCTGCTATATCTCCCACATGGAAAGTGCCAGGAGGGAAAAGTGGGGATTATGTTTAGACTTTCTTGGAACTGCTTCAAATCAACTAGATATCTTTGTGCTGTAAATCTCCCAACAGCCAAACGCAAATGCAGCAAACATCTCGCTGTATGTCCCACATCCAAAGTGCCAAGAGAGAGCTTGCTCTCCCTGTCTTTGAGACCTGTTTTCACTGTCCCGGTTACCTCTTTGCTAACATTCTCTTCAGAGCTGCAGTGAAACCAGGAACCACGTGGAGAAGGCACCCACACTGAAAGTGCCTGGAGGGAACATTGGGGCTTCTTCTCAGTGTCTCTGACCATAGGGTTTCACTGTCCCGGGAAAGTCTCTGCTAACACCCTGCGGAGCGCAGTGCCCAATATACAGAAACGTCTTGCGGTATCTCCTACAGGGAAAGTGCCAGGAGGGAATTGTCGAGCTTGTTCTCAGTGTCTCTGAGAATTGCTCTGATTATCCATGTGACCTCTTTGCTAAGACTCTCCAGAGAGACGTCCTCAAAACCAACACACATCTTGACATATCTCCCACATTGATCGCAGTGTCTCCAGGAACGGCATTCAAGGAGCCAGGAACTTTTCTCCCTACACTGTCCATTGAGTTGTCCTCAAAACCAATCTACATCCTGCTATATCTCCCACATGGAAAGTGCCAGGAGGGAAAAGTGGGGATTATGTTTAGACTTTCTCGGAACTGCTTCAAATCAACTAGATATCTTTGTGCTGTAAATCTCCCAACAGCCAAACGCAAATGCAGCAAACATCTCGCTGTATGTCCCACATCCAAAGTGCCAAGAGAGAGCTTGCTCTCCCTGTCTTTGAGTACTGTTTTCACTGTCCCGGTTACCTCTTTGCTAACATTCTCTTCAGAGCTGCAGTGAAACCAGGAACCACGTGGAGAAGGCACCCACACTGAAAGTGCCTGGAGGGAACATTGGGGCTTCTTCTCAGTGTCTCTGACATAGGGTTTCACTGTCCCGGGAAAGTCTCTGCAAACACCCTGCGGAGCGCAGTGCTCAATATACAGAGACTTTCTCGGAACTGCTTCAAATCAACTAGATATCTTTGTGCTGTAAATCTCCCAACAGCCAAACGCAAATGCAGCAAACATCTCGCTGTATGTCCCACATCCAAAGTGCCAAGAGAGAGCTTGCTCTCCCTGTCTTTGAGACCTGTTTTCACTGTCCCGGTTACCTCTTTGCTAACATTCTCTTCAGAGCTGCAGTGAAACCAGGAACCACGTGGAGAAGGCACCCACACTGAAAGTGCCTGGAGGGAACATTGGGGCTTCTTCTCAGTGTCTCTGACCATAGGGTTTCAGTGTCCCGGGAAAGTCTCTGCTAACACCCTGCAGAGCGCAGTGCCCAATATACAGAAACGTCTTGCGGTATCTCCTACAGGGAAAGTGCCAGGAGGGAATTGTCGAGCTTGTTCTCAGTGTCTCTGAGAATTGCTCTGATTATCCGTGTGACCTCTTTACTAACACACATCTTGACATATCTCCCACATTGATCGCAGTGTCTCCAGGAACGGCATTCAAGGAGCCAGGAACTTTTCTCCCTACACTGTCCATTGAGTTGTCCTCAAAACCAATCTACATCCTGCTATATCTCCCACATGGAAAGTGCCAGGAGGGAAAAGTGGGGATTATGTTTAGACTTTCTCGGAACTGCTTCAAATCAACTAGATATCTTTGTGCTGTAAATCTCCCAACAGCCAAACGCAAATGCAGCAAACATCTCGCTGTATGTCCCACATCCAAAGTGCCAAGAGAGTAATGTAGAGCTTGCTCTCCCTGTCTTTGAGTACTGTTTTCACTGTCCCGGTTACCTCTTTGCTAACATTCTCTTCAGAGCTGCAGTGAAACCAGGAACCACGTGGAGAAGGCACCCACACTGAAAGTGCCTGGAGGGAACATTGGGGCTTCTTCTCAGTGTCTCTGCATAGGGTTTCACTGTCCCGGGAAAGTCTCTGCTAACACCCTGCAGAGCGCAGTGCCCAATATACAGAAACGTCTTGCGGTATCTCCTACAGGGAAAGTGCCAGGAGGGAATTGTCGAGCTTGTTCTCAGTGTCTCTGAGAATTGCTCTGATTATCCATGTGACCTCTTTGCTAAGACTCTCCAGAGAGCCGTCCTCAAAACCAACACACATCTTGACATATCTCCCACATTGATCGCAGTGTCTCCAGGAACGGCATTCAAGGAGCCAGGAACTTTTCTCCCTACACTGTCCATTGAGTTGTCCTCAAAACCAATCTACATCCTGCTATATCTCCCACATGGAAAGTGCCAGGAGGGAAAAGTGGGGATTATGTTTAGACTTTCTCGGAACTGCTTCAAATCAACTAGATATCTTTGTGCTGTAAATCTCCCAACAGCCAAACGCAAATGCAGCAAACATCTCGCTGTATGTCCCACATCCAAAGTGCCAAGAGAGAGCTTGCTCTCCCTGTCTTTGAGACCTGTTTTCACTGTCCCGGTTACCTCTTTGCTAACATTCTCTTCAGAGCTGCAGTGAAACCAGGAACCACGTGGAGAAGGCACCCACACTGAAAGTGCCTGGAGGGAACATTGGGGCTTCTTCTCAGTGTCTCTGACATAGGGTTTCACTGTCCCGGGAAAGTCTCTGCAAACACCCTGCGGAGCGCAGTGCTCAATATACAGAGACTTTCTCGGAACTGCTTCAAATCAACTAGATATCTTTGTGCTGTAAATCTCCCAACAGCCAAACGCAAATGCAGCAAACATCTCGCTGTATGTCCCACATCCAAAGTGCCAAGAGAGTAATGTAGAGCTTGCTCTCCCTGTCTTTGAGTACTGTTTTCACTGTCCCGATGAGCTCTTTGCTAACATTCTCTTCAGAGCTGCAGTGAAACCAGGAACCACGTGGAGAAGGCACCCACACTGAAAGTGCCTGGATGGAACATTGGGGCTTCTTCTCAGTGTCTCTGACATAGGGTTTCACTGTCCCGGGAAAGTCTCTGCTAACACCCTGCAGAGCGCAGTGCCCAATATACAGAAACGTCTTGCGGTATCTCCTACAGGGAAAGTGCCAGGAGGGAATTGTCGAGCTTGTTCTCAGTGTCTCTGAGAATTGCTCTGATTATCCATGTGACCTCTTTGCTAAGACTCTCCAGAGAGACGTCCTCAAAACCAACACACATCTTGACATATCTCCCACATTGATCGCAGTGTCTCCAGGAACGGCATTCAAGGAGCCAGGAACTTTTCTCCCTACACTGTCCATTGAGTTGGCCTCAAAACCAATCTACATCCTGCTATATCTCCCACATGGAAAGTGCCAGGAGGGAAAAGTGGGGATTATGTTTAGACTTTCTCGGAACTGCTTCAAATCAACTAGATATCTTTGTGCTGTAAATCTCCCAACAGCCAAACGCAAATGCAGCAAACATCTCGCTGTATGTCCCACATCCAAAGTGCCAAGAGAGTAATGTAGAGCTTGCTCTCCCTGTCTTTGAGTACTGTTTTCACTGTCCCGATGAGCTCTTTGCTAACATTCTCTTCAGAGCTGCAGTGAAACCAGGAACCACGTGGAGAAGGCACCCACACTGAAAGTGCCTGGAGGGAACATTGGGGCTTCTTCTCAGTGTCTCTGACCATAGGGTTTCACTGTCCCGGGAAAGTCTCTGCTAACACCCTGCAGAGCGCAGTGCCCAATATACAGAAACGTCTTGCGGTATCTCCTACAGGGAAAGTGCCAGGAGGGAATTGTCGAGCTTGTTCTCAGTGTCTCTGAGAATTGCTCTGATTATCCATGTGACCTCTTTGCTAAGACTCTCCAGAGAGACGTCCTCAAAACCAACACACATCTTGACATATCTCCCACATTGATCGCAGTGTCTCCAGGAACGGCATTCAAGGAGCCAGGAACTTTTCTCCCTACACTGTCCATTGAGTTGTCCTCAAAACCAATCTACATCCTGCTATATCTCCCACATGGAAAGTGCCAGGAGGGAAAAGTGGGGATTATGTTTAGACTTTCTCGGAACTGCTTCAAATCAACTAGATATCTTTGTGCTGTAAATCTCCCAACAGCCAAACGCAAATGCAGCAAACATCTCGCTGTATGTCCCACATCCAAAGTGCCAAGAGAGAGCTTGCTCTCCCTGTCTTTGAGTACTGTTTTCACTGTCCCGGTTACCTCTTTGCTAACATTCTCTTCAGAGCTGCAGTGAAACCAGGAACCACGTGGAGAAGGCACCCACACTGAAAGTGCCTGGAGGGAACATTGGGGCTTCTTCTCAGTGTCTCTGACATAGGGTTTCACTGTCCCGGGAAAGTCTCTGCAAACACCCTGCGGAGCGCAGTGCTCAATATACAGAGACTTTCTCGGAACTGCTTCAAATCAACTAGATATCTTTGTGCTGTAAATCTCCCAACAGCCAAACGCAAATGCAGCAAACATCTCGCTGTATGTCCCACATCCAAAGTGCCAAGAGAGAGCTTGCTCTCCCTGTCTTTGAGACCTGTTTTCACTGTCCCGGTTACCTCTTTGCTAACATTCTCTTCAGAGCTGCAGTGAAACCAGGAACCACGTGGAGAAGGCACCCACACTGAAAGTGCCTGGAGGGAACATTGGGGCTTCTTCTCAGTGTCTCTGACCATAGGGTTTCACTGTCCCGGGAAAGTCTCTGCTAACACCCTGCAGAGCGCAGTGCCCAATATACAGAAACGTCTTGCGGTATCTCCTACAGGGAAAGTGCCAGGAGGGAATTGTCGAGCTTGTTCTCAGTGTCTCTGAGAATTGCTCTGATTATCCATGTGACCTCTTTGCTAAGACTCTCCAGAGAGACGTCCTCAAAACCAACACACATCTTGACATATCTCCCACATTGATCGCAGTTTCTCCAGGAATGGCATTCAAGGAGCCAGGAACTTTTCTCCCTACACTGTCCTTTGAGTTGGCCTCAAAACCAATCTACATCCTGCTATATCTCCCACATGGAAAGTGCCAGGAGGGAAAAGTGGGGATTATGTTTAGACTTTCTTGGAACTGCTTCAAATCAACTAGATATCTTTGTGCTGTAAATCTCCCAACAGCCAAACGCAAATGCAGCAAACATCTCGCTGTATGTCCCACATCCAAAGTGCCAAGAGAGAGCTTGCTCTCCCTGTCTTTGAGACCTGTTTTCACTGTCCCGGTTACCTCTTTGCTAACATTCTCTTCAGAGCTGCAGTGAAACCAGGAACCACGTGGAGAAGGCACCCACACTGAAAGTGCCTGGAGGGAACATTGGGGCTTCTTCTCAGTGTCTCTGACCATAGGGTTTCACTGTCCCGGGAAAGTCTCTGCTAACACCCTGCAGAGCGCAGTGCCCAATATACAGAAACGTCTTGCGGTATCTCCTACAGGGAAAGTGCCAGGAGGGAATTGTCGAGCTTGTTCTCAGTGTCTCTGAGAATTGCTCTGATTATCCATGTGACCTCTTTGCTAAGACTCTCCAGAGAGACGTCCTCAAAACCAACACACATCTTGACATATCTCCCACATTGATCGCAGTGTCTCCAGGAACGGCATTCAAGGAGCCAGGAACTTTTCTCCCTACACTGTCCATTGAGTTGGCCTCAAAACCAATCTACATCCTGCTATATCTCCCACATGGAAAGTGCCAGGAGGGAAAAGTGGGGATTATGTTTAGACTTTCTCGGAACTGCTTCAAATCAACTAGATATCTTTGTGCTGTAAATCTCCCAACAGCCAAACGCAAATGCAGCAAACATCTCGCTGTATGTCCCACATCCAAAGTGCCAAGAGAGAGCTTGCTCTCCCTGTCTTTGAGTACTGTTTTCACTGTCCCGGTTACCTCTTTGCTAACATTCTCTTCAGAGCTGCAGTGAAACCAGGAACCACGTGGAGAAGGCACCCACACTGAAAGTGCCTGGAGGGAACATTGGGGCTTCTTCTCAGTGTCTCTGACATAGGGTTTCACTGTCCCGGGAAAGTCTCTGCAAACACCCTGCGGAGCGCAGTGCTCAATATACAGAGACTTTCTCGGAACTGCTTCAAATCAACTAGATATCTTTGTGCTGTAAATCTCCCAACAGCCAAACGCAAATGCAGCAAACATCTCGCTGTATGTCCCACATCCAAAGTGCCAAGAGAGAGCTTGCTCTCCCTGTCTTTGAGACCTGTTTTCACTGTCCCGGTTACCTCTTTGCTAACATTCTCTTCAGAGCTGCAGTGAAACCAGGAACCACGTGGAGAAGGCACCCACACTGAAAGTGCCTGGAGGGAACATTGGGGCTTCTTCTCAGTGTCTCTGACCATAGGGTTTCAGTGTCCCGGGAAAGTCTCTGCTAACACCCTGCAGAGCGCAGTGCCCAATATACAGAAACGTCTTGCGGTATCTCCTACAGGGAAAGTGCCAGGAGGGAATTGTCGAGCTTGTTCTCAGTGTCTCTGAGAATTGCTCTGATTATCCGTGTGACCTCTTTACTAACACACATCTTGACATATCTCCCACATTGATCGCAGTGTCTCCAGGAACGGCATTCAAGGAGCCAGGAACTTTTCTCCCTACACTGTCCATTGAGTTGTCCTCAAAACCAATCTACATCCTGCTATATCTCCCACATGGAAAGTGCCAGGAGGGAAAAGTGGGGATTATGTTTAGACTTTCTCGGAACTGCTTCAAATCAACTAGATATCTTTGTGCTGTAAATCTCCCAACAGCCAAACGCAAATGCAGCAAACATCTCGCTGTATGTCCCACATCCAAAGTGCCAAGAGAGTAATGTAGAGCTTGCTCTCCCTGTCTTTGAGTACTGTTTTCACTGTCCCGGTTACTTCTTTGCTAACATTCTCTTCAGAGCTGCAGTGAAACCAGGAACCACGTGGAGAAGGCACCCACACTGAAAGTGCCTGGAGGGAACATTGGGGCTTCTTCTCAGTGTCTCTGCATAGGGTTTCACTGTCCCGGGAAAGTCTCTGCTAACACCCTGCAGAGCGCAGTGCCCAATATACAGAAACGTCTTGCGGTATCTCCTACAGGGAAAGTGCCAGGAGGGAATTGTCGAGCTTGTTCTCAGTGTCTCTGAGAATTGCTCTGATTATCCATGTGACCTCTTTGCTAAGACTCTCCAGAGAGCCGTCCTCAAAACCAACACACATCTTGACATATCTCCCACATTGATCGCAGTGTCTCCAGGAACGGCATTCAAGGAGCCAGGAACTTTTCTCCCTACACTGTCCATTGAGTTGTCCTCAAAACCAATCTACATCCTGCTATATCTCCCACATGGAAAGTGCCAGGAGGGAAAAGTGGGGATTATGTTTAGACTTTCTCGGAACTGCTTCAAATCAACTAGATATCTTTGTGCTGTAAATCTCCCAACAGCCAAACGCAAATGCAGCAAACATCTCGCTGTATGTCCCACATCCAAAGTGCCAAGAGAGAGCTTGCTCTCCCTGTCTTTGAGTACTGTTTTCACTGTCCCGGTTACCTCTTTGCTAACATTCTCTTCAGAGCTGCAGTGAAACCAGGAACCACGTGGAGAAGGCACCCACACTGAAAGTGCCTGGAGGGAACATTGGGGCTTCTTCTCAGTGTCTCTGACATAGGGTTTCACTGTCCCGGGAAAGTCTCTGCAAACACCCTGCGGAGCGCAGTGCTCAATATACAGAGACTTTCTCGGAACTGCTTCAAATCAACTAGATATCTTTGTGCTGTAAATCTCCCAACAGCCAAACGCAAATGCAGCAAACATCTCGCTGTATGTCCCACATCCAAAGTGCCAAGAGAGTAATGTAGAGCTTGCTCTCCCTGTCTTTGAGTACTGTTTTCACTGTCCCGATGAGCTCTTTGCTAACATTCTCTTCAGAGCTGCAGTGAAACCAGGAACCACGTGGAGAAGGCACCCACACTGAAAGTGCCTGGATGGAACATTGGGGCTTCTTCTCAGTGTCTCTGACATAGGGTTTCACTGTCCCGGGAAAGTCTCTGCTAACACCCTGCAGAGCGCAGTGCCCAATATACAGAAACGTCTTGCGGTATCTCCTACAGGGAAAGTGCCAGGAGGGAATTGTCGAGCTTGTTCTCAGTGTCTCTGAGAATTGCTCTGATTATCCATGTGACCTCTTTGCTAAGACTCTCCAGAGAGACGTCCTCAAAACCAACACACATCTTGACATATCTCCCACATTGATCGCAGTGTCTCCAGGAACGGCATTCAAGGAGCCAGGAACTTTTCTCCCTACACTGTCCATTGAGTTGGCCTCAAAACCAATCTACATCCTGCTATATCTCCCACATGGAAAGTGCCAGGAGGGAAAAGTGGGGATTATGTTTAGACTTTCTCGGAACTGCTTCAAATCAACTAGATATCTTTGTGCTGTAAATCTCCCAACAGCCAAACGCAAATGCAGCAAACATCTCGCTGTATGTCCCACATCCAAAGTGCCAAGAGAGTAATGTAGAGCTTGCTCTCCCTGTCTTTGAGTACTGTTTTCACTGTCCCGATGAGCTCTTTGCTAACATTCTCTTCAGAGCTGCAGTGAAACCAGGAACCACGTGGAGAAGGCACCCACACTGAAAGTGCCTGGAGGGAACATTGGGGCTTCTTCTCAGTGTCTCTGACCATAGGGTTTCACTGTCCCGGGAAAGTCTCTGCTAACACCCTGCAGAGCGCAGTGCCCAATATACAGAAACGTCTTGCGGTATCTCCTACAGGGAAAGTGCCAGGAGGGAATTGTCGAGCTTGTTCTCAGTGTCTCTGAGAATTGCTCTGATTATCCATGTGACCTCTTTGCTAAGACTCTCCAGAGAGACGTCCTCAAAACCAACACACATCTTGACATATCTCCCACATTGATCGCAGTGTCTCCAGGAACGGCATTCAAGGAGCCAGGAACTTTTCTCCCTACACTGTCCATTGAGTTGTCCTCAAAACCAATCTACATCCTGCTATATCTCCCACATGGAAAGTGCCAGGAGGGAAAAGTGGGGATTATGTTTAGACTTTCTCGGAACTGCTTCAAATCAACTGGATATCTTTGTGCTGTAAATCTCCCAACAGCCAAACGCAAATGCAGCAAACATCTCGCTGTATGTCCCACATCCAAAGTGCCAGTAGAGAGCTTGCTCTCCCTGTCTTTGAGTACTGTTTTCACTGTCCCGGTTACCTCTTTGCTAACATTCTCTTCAGAGCTGCAGTGAAACCAGGAACCACGTGGAGAAGGCACCCACACTGAAAGTGCCTGGAGGGAACATTGGGGCTTCTTCTCAGTGTCTCTGACATAGGGTTTCACTGTCCCGGGAAAGTCTCTGCAAACACCCTGCGGAGCGCAGTGCTCAATATACAGAGACTTTCTCGGAACTGCTTCAAATCAACTAGATATCTTTGTGCTGTAAATCTCCCAACAGCCAAACGCAAATGCAGCAAACATCTCGCTGTATGTCCCACATCCAAAGTGCCAAGAGAGTAATGTAGAGCTTGCTCTCCCTGTCTTTGAGTACTGTTTTCACTGTCCCGGTTACCTCTTTGCTAACATTCTCTTCAGAGCTGCAGTGAAACCAGGAACCACGTGGAGAAGGCACCCACACTGAAAGTGCCTGGAGGGAACATTGGGGCTTCTTCTCAGTGTCTCTGCATAGGGTTTCACTGTCCCGGGAAAGTCTCTGCTAACACCCTGCAGAGCGCAGTGCCCAATATACAGAAACGTCTTGCGGTATCTCCTACAGGGAAAGTGCCAGGAGGGAATTGTCGAGCTTGTTCTCAGTGTCTCTGAGAATTGCTCTGATTATCCATGTGACCTCTTTGCTAAGACTCTCCAGAGAGCCGTCCTCAAAACCAACACACATCTTGACATATCTCCCACATTGATCGCAGTGTCTCCAGGAACGGCATTCAAGGAGCCAGGAACTTTTCTCCCTACACTGTCCATTGAGTTGTCCTCAAAACCAATCTACATCCTGCTATATCTCCCACATGGAAAGTGCCAGGAGGGAAAAGTGGGGATTATGTTTAGACTTTCTCGGAACTGCTTCAAATCAACTAGATATCTTTGTGCTGTAAATCTCCCAACAGCCAAACGCAAATGCAGCAAACATCTCGCTGTATGTCCCACATCCAAAGTGCCAAGAGAGAGCTTGCTCTCCCTGTCTTTGAGTACTGTTTTCACTGTCCCGGTTACCTCTTTGCTAACATTCTCTTCAGAGCTGCAGTGAAACCAGGAACCACGTGGAGAAGGCACCCACACTGAAAGTGCCTGGAGGGAACATTGGGGCTTCTTCTCAGTGTCTCTGACATAGGGTTTCACTGTCCCGGGAAAGTCTCTGCTAACACCCTGCGGAGCGCAGTGCTCAATATACAGAGACTTTCTCGGAACTGCTTCAAATCAACTAGATATCTTTGTGCTGTAAATCTCCCAACAGCCAAACGCAAATGCAGCAAACATCTCGCTGTATGTCCCACATCCAAAGTGCCAAGAGAGTAATGTAGAGCTTGCTCTCCCTGTCTTTGAGTACTGTTTTCACTGTCCCGATGAGCTCTTTGCTAACATTCTCTTCAGAGCTGCAGTGAAACCAGGAACCACGTGGAGAAGGCACCCACACTGAAAGTGCCTGGAGGGAACATTGGGGCTTCTTCTCAGTGTCTCTGACATAGGGTTTCACTGTCCCGGGAAAGTCTCTGCTAACACCCTGCAGAGCGCAGTGCCCAATATACAGAAACGTCTTGCGGTATCTCCTACAGGGAAAGTGCCAGGAGGGAATTGTCGAGCTTGTTCTCAGTGTCTCTGAGAATTGCTCTGATTATCCATGTGACCTCTTTGCTAAGACTCTCCAGAGAGACGTCCTCAAAACCAACACACATCTTGACATATCTCCCACATTGATCGCAGTGTCTCCAGGAACGGCATTCAAGGAGCCAGGAACTTTTCTCCCTACACTGTCCATTGAGTTGGCCTCAAAACCAATCTACATCCTGCTATATCTCCCACATGGAAAGTGCCAGGAGGGAAAAGTGGGGATTATGTTTAGACTTTCTCGGAACTGCTTCAAATCAACTAGATATCTTTGTGCTGTAAATCTCCCAACAGCCAAACGCAAATGCAGCAAACATCTCGCTGTATGTCCCACATCCAAAGTGCCAAGAGAGTAATGTAGAGCTTGCTCTCCCTGTCTTTGAGTACTGTTTTCACTGTCCCGATGAGCTCTTTGCTAACATTCTCTTCAGAGCTGCAGTGAAACCAGGAACCACGTGGAGAAGGCACCCACACTGAAAGTGCCTGGAGGGAACATTGGGGCTTCTTCTCAGTGTCTCTGACCATAGGGTTTCACTGTCCCGGGAAAGTCTCTGCTAACACCCTGCAGAGCGCAGTGCCCAATATACAGAAACGTCTTGCGGTATCTCCTACAGGGAAAGTGCCAGGAGGGAATTGTCGAGCTTGTTCTCAGTGTCTCTGAGAATTGCTCTGATTATCCATGTGACCTCTTTGCTAAGACTCTCCAGAGAGCCGTCCTCAAAACCAACACACATCTTGACATATCTCCCACATTGATCGCAGTGTCTCCAGGAACGGCATTCAAGGAGCCAGGAACTTTTCTCCCTACACTGTCCATTGAGTTGGCCTCAAAACCAATCTACATCCTGCTATATCTCCCACATGGAAAGTGCCAGGAGGGAAAAGTGGGGATTATGTTTAGACTTTCTCGGAACTGCTTCAAATCAACTAGATATCTTTGTGCTGTAAATCTCCCAACAGCCAAACGCAAATGCAGCAAACATCTCGCTGTATGTCCCACATCCAAAGTGCCAAGAGAGAGCTTGCTCTCCCTGTCTTTGAGTACTGTTTTCACTGTCCCGGTTACCTCTTTGCTAACATTCTCTTCAGAGCTGCAGTGAAACCAGGAACCACGTGGAGAAGGCACCCACACTGAAAGTGCCTGGAGGGAACATTGGGGCTTCTTCTCAGTGTCTCTGACATAGGGTTTCACTGTCCCGGGAAAGTCTCTGCAAACACCCTGCGG
Source organism: Chroicocephalus ridibundus (assembly GCF_963924245.1). NCBI lineage: Eukaryota > Metazoa > Chordata > Aves > Charadriiformes > Laridae > Chroicocephalus > Chroicocephalus ridibundus. The sequence continues at coordinate 555,780 of NW_026961187.1, forward strand.
AGCGCAGTGCTCAATATACAGAGACTTTCTCGGAACTGCTTCAAATCAACTAGATATCTTTGTGCTGTAAATCTCCCAACAGCCAAACGCAAATGCAGCAAACATCTCGCTGTATGTCCCACATCCAAAGTGCCAAGAGAGTAATGTAGAGCTTGCTCTCCCTGTCTTTGAGTACTGTTTTCACTGTCCCGATGAGCTCTTTGCTAACATTCTCTTCAGAGCTGCAGTGAAACCAGGAACCACGTGGAGAAGGCACCCACACTGAAAGTGCCTGGAGGGAACATTGGGGCTTCTTCTCAGTGTCTCTGACATAGGGTTTCACTGTCCCGGGAAAGTCTCTGCTAACACCCTGCAGAGCGCAGTGCCCAATATACAGAAACGTCTTGCGGTATCTCCTACAGGGAAAGTGCCAGGAGGGAATTGTCGAGCTTGTTCTCAGTGTCTCTGAGAATTGCTCTGATTATCCATGTGACCTCTTTGCTAAGACTCTCCAGAGAGACGTCCTCAAAACCAACACACATCTTGACATATCTCCCACATTGATCGCAGTGTCTCCAGGAACGGCATTCAAGGAGCCAGGAACTTTTCTCCCTACACTGTCCATTGAGTTGGCCTCAAAACCAATCTACATCCTGCTATATCTCCCACATGGAAAGTGCCAGGAGGGAAAAGTGGGGATTATGTTTAGACTTTCTCGGAACTGCTTCAAATCAACTAGATATCTTTGTGCTGTAAATCTCCCAACAGCCAAACGCAAATGCAGCAAACATCTCGCTGTATGTCCCACATCCAAAGTGCCAAGAGAGTAATGTAGAGCTTGCTCTCCCTGTCTTTGAGTACTGTTTTCACTGTCCCGATGAGCTCTTTGCTAACATTCTCTTCAGAGCTGCAGTGAAACCAGGAACCACGTGGAGAAGGCACCCACACTGAAAGTGCCTGGAGGGAACATTGGGGCTTCTTCTCAGTGTCTCTGACCATAGGGTTTCACTGTCCCGGGAAAGTCTCTGCTAACACCCTGCAGAGCGCAGTGCCCAATATACAGAAACGTCTTGCGGTATCTCCTACAGGGAAAGTGCCAGGAGGGAATTGTCGAGCTTGTTCTCAGTGTCTCTGAGAATTGCTCTGATTATCCATGTGACCTCTTTGCTAAGACTCTCCAGAGAGACGTCCTCAAAACCAACACACATCTTGACATATCTCCCACATTGATCGCAGTTTCTCCAGGAACGGCATTCAAGGAACCAGGAACTTTTCTCCCTACACTGTCCTTTGAGTTGGCCTCAAAACCAATCTACATCCTGCTATATCTCCCACATGGAAAGTGCCAGGAGGGAAAAGTGGGGATTATGTTTAGACTTTCTCGGAACTGCTTCAAATCAACTAGATATCTTTGTGCTGTAAATCTCCCAACAGCCAAACGCAAAAGCAGGAAACATCTCGCTGTATGTCCCACATCCAAAGTGCCAAGAGAGAGCTTGCTCTCCCTGTCTTTGAGTACTGTTTTCACTGTCCCGATGAGCTCTTTGCTAACATTCTCTTCAGAGCTGCAGTGAAACCAGGAACCACGTGGAGAAGGCACCCACACTGGAAGTGCCTGGAGGGATCATTGGGGCTTCTTCTCAGTGTCTCTGACCATAGGGTTTCACTGTCCCGGGAAAGTCTCTGCTAACACCCTGCAGAGCGCAGTGCCCAATATACAGAAACGTCTTGCGGTATCTCCTACAGGGAAAGTGCCAGGAGGGAATTGTCGAGCTTGTTCTCACTGTCTCTGAGAATTGCTCTGATTATCCGTGTGACCTCTTTACCAACACACATCTTGACATATCTCCCACATTGATCGCAGTGTCTCCAGGAACGGCATTCAAGGAGCCAGGAACTTTTCTCCCTACACTGTCCATTGAGTTGTCCTCAAAACCAATCTACATCCTGCTATATCTCCCACATGGAAAATGCCAGGAGGGAAAAGTGGGGATTATGTTTAGACTTTCTCGGAACTGCTTCAAATCAACTAGATATCTTTGTGCTGTAAATCTCCCAACAGCCAAACGCAAATGCAGCAAACATCTCGCTGTATGTCCCACATCCAAAGTGCCAAGAGAGAGCTTGCTCTCCCTGTCTTTGAGTACTGTTTTCACTGTCCCGATGAGCTCTTTGCTAACATTCTCTTCAGAGCTGCAGTGAAACCAGGAACCACGTGGAGAAGGCACCCACACTGAAAGTGCCTGGAGGGAACATTGGGGCTTCTTCTCAGTGTCTCTGACCATAGGGTTTCACTGTCCCGGGAAAGTCTCTGCTAACACCCTGCAGAGCGCAGTGCCCAATATACAGAAACGTCTTGCGGTATCTCCTACAGGGAAAGTGCCAGGAGGGAATTGTCGAGCTTGTTCTCAGTGTCTCTGAGAATTGCTCTGATTATCCATGTGACCTCTTTGCTAAGACTCTCCAGAGAGACGTCCTCAAAACCAACACACATCTTGACATATCTCCCACATTGATCGCAGTTTCTCCAGGAACGGCATTCAAGGAGCCAGGAACTTTTCTCCCTACACTGTCCTTTGAGTTGGCCTCAAAACCAATCTACATCCTGCTATATCTCCCACATGGAAAGTGCCAGGAGGGAAAAGTGGGGATTATGTTTAGACTTTCTCGGAACTGCTTCAAATCAACTAGATATCTTTGTGCTGTAAATCTCCCAACAGCCAAACGCAAATGCAGCAAACATCTCGCTGTATGTCCCACATCCAAAGTGCCAAGAGAGAGCTTGCTCTCCCTGTCTTTGAGTACTGTTTTCACTGTCCCGGTTACCTCTTTGCTAACATTCTCTTCAGAGCTGCAGTGAAACCAGGAACCACGTGGAGAAGGCACCCACACTGGAAGTGCCTGGAGGGAACATTGGGGCTTCTTCTCAGTGTCTCTGACCATAGGGTTTCACTGTCCCGGGAAAGTCTCTGCTAACACCCTGCAGAGCGCAGTGCCCAATATACAGAAACGTCTTGCGGTATCTCCTACAGGGAAAGTGCCAGGAGGGAATTGTCGAGCTTGTTCTCAGTGTCTCTGAGAATTGCTCTGATTATCCGTGTGACCTCTTTACCAACACACATCTTGACATATCTCCCACATTGATCGCAGTGTCTCCAGGAACGGCATTCAAGGAGCCAGGAACTTTTCTCCCTACACTGTCCTTTGAGTTGGCCTCAAAACCAATCTACATCCTGCTATATCTCCCACATGGAAAGTGCCAGGAGGGAAAAGTGGGGATTATGTTTAGACTTTCTCGGAACTGCTTCAAATCAACTAGATATCTTTGTGCTGTAAATCTCCCAACAGCCAAACGCAAATGCAGCAAACATCTCGCTGTATGTCCCACATCCAAAGTGCCAAGAGAGTAATGTAGAGCTTGCTCTCCCTGTCTTTGAGTACTGTTTTCACTGTCCCGATGAGCTCTTTGCTAACATTCTCTTCAGAGCTGCAGTGAAACCAGGAACCACGTGGAGAAGGCACCCACACTGAAAGTGCCTGGAGGGAACATTGGGGCTTCTTCTCAGTGTCTCTGACCATAGGGTTTCACTGTCCCGGGAAAGTCTCTGCTAACACCCTGCAGAGCGCAGTGCCCAATATACAGAAACGTCTTGCGGTATCTCCTACAGGGAAAGTGCCAGGAGGGAATTGTCGAGCTTGTTCTCAGTGTCTCTGAGAATTGCTCTGATTATCCATGTGACCTCTTTACCAACACACATCTTGACATATCTCCCACATTGATCGCAGTGTCTCCAGGAACGGCATTCAAGGAGCCAGGAACTTTTCTCCCTACACTGTCCATTGAGTTGTCCTCAAAACCAATCTACATCCTGCTATATCTCCCACATGGAAAGTGCCAGGAGGGAAAAGTGGGGATTATGTTTAGACTTTCTCGGAACTGCTTCAAATCAACTAGATATCTTTGTGCTGTAAATCTCCCAACAGCCAAACGCAAATGCAGCAAACATCTCGCTGTATGTCCCACATCCAAAGTGCCAAGAGAGTAATGTAGAGCTTGCTCTCCCTGTCTTTGAGTACTGTTTTCACTGTCCCGATGAGCTCTTTGCTAACATTCTCTTCAGAGCTGCAGTGAAACCAGGAACCACGTGGAGAAGGCACCCACACTGAAAGTGCCTGGAGGGAACATTGGGTCTTCTTCTCAGTGTCTCTGACCATAGGGTTTCACTGTCCCGGGAAAGTCTCTGCTAACACCCTGCAGAGCGCAGTGCCCAATATACAGAAACGTCTTGCGGTATCTCCTACAGGGAAAGTGCCAGGATGGAATTGTCGAGCTTCTTCTCAGTGTCTCTGAGAATTGCTCTGATTATCCATGTGACCTCTTTGCTAAGACTCTCCAGAGAGACGTCCTCAAAACCAACACACATCTTGACATATCTCCCACATTGATCGCAGTGTCTCCAGGAACGGCATTCAAGGAGCCAGGAACTTTTCTCCCTACACTGTCCTTTGAGTTGGCCTCAAAACCAATCTACATCCTGCTATATCTCCCACATGGAAAGTGCCAGGAGGGAAAAGTGGGGATTATGTTTAGACTTTCTCGGAACTGCTTCAAATCAACTAGATATCTTTGTGCTGTAAATCTCCCAACAGCCAAACGCAAAAGCAGCAAACATCTCGCTGTATGTCCCACATCCAAAGTGCCAAGAGAGAGCTTGCTCTCCCTGTCTTTGAGTACTGTTTTCACTGTCCCGATGAGCTCTTTGCTAACATTCTCTTCAGAGCTGCAGTGAAACCAGGAACCACGTGGAGAAGGCACCCACACTGGAAGTGCCTGGAGGGAACATTGGGGCTTCTTCTCAGTGTCTCTGACCATAGGGTTTCACTGTCCCGGGAAAGTCTCTGCTAACACCCTGCAGAGCGCAGTGCCCAATATACAGAAACGTCTTGCGGTATCTCCTACAGGGAAAGTGCCAGGAGGGAATTGTCGAGCTTGTTCTCAGTGTCTCTGAGAATTGCTCTGATTATCCGTGTGACCTCTTTACCAACACACATCTTGACATATCTCCCACATTGATCGCAGTGTCTCCAGGAACGGCATTCAAGGAGCCAGGAACTTTTCTCCCTACACTGTCCTTTGAGTTGGCCTCAAAACCAATCTACATCCTGCTATATCTCCCACATGGAAAGTGCCAGGAGGGAAAAGTGGGGATTATGTTTAGACTTTCTCGGAACTGCTTCAAATCAACTAGATATCTTTGTGCTGTAAATCTCCCAACAGCCAAACGCAAATGCAGCAAACATCTCGCTGTATGTCCCACATCCAAAGTGCCAAGAGAGTAATGTAGAGCTTGCTCTCCCTGTCTTTGAGTACTGTTTTCACTGTCCCGATGAGCTCTTTGCTAACATTCTCTTCAGAGCTGCAGTGAAACCAGGAACCACGTGGAGAAGGCACCCACACTGAAAGTGCCTGGAGGGAACATTGGGGCTTCTTCTCAGTGTCTCTGACCATAGGGTTTCACTGTCCCGGGAAAGTCTCTGCTAACACCCTGCAGAGCGCAGTGCCCAATATACAGAAACGTCTTGCGGTATCTCCTACAGGGAAAGTGCCAGGAGGGAATTGTCGAGCTTGTTCTCAGTGTCTCTGAGAATTGCTCTGATTATCCATGTGACCTCTTTGCTAAGACTCTCCAGAGAGACGTCCTCAAAACCAACACACATCTTGACATATCTCCCACATTGATCGCAGTTTCTCCAGGAACGGCATTCAAGGAGCCAGGAACTTTTCTCCCTACACTGTCCTTTGAGTTGGCCTCAAAACCAATATACATCCTGCTATATCTCCCACATGGAAAGTGCCAGGAGGGAAAAGTGGGGATTATGTTTAGACTTTCTCGGAACTGCTTCAAATCAACTAGATATCTTTGTGCTGTAAATCTCCCAACAGCCAAACGCAAAAGCAGCAAACATCTCGCTGTATGTCCCACATCCAAAGTGCCAAGAGAGAGCTTGCTCTCCCTGTCTTTGAGTACTGTTTTCACTGTCCCGATGAGCTCTTTGCTAACATTCTCTTCAGAGCTGCAGTGAAACCAGGAACCACGTGGAGAAGGCACCCACACTGGAAGTGCCTGGAGGGAACATTGGGGCTTCTTCTCAGTGTCTCTGACCATAGGGTTTCACTGTCCCGGGAAAGTCTCTGCTAACACCCTGCAGAGCGCAGTGCCCAATATACAGAAACGTCTTGCGGTATCTCCTACAGGGAAAGTGCCAGGAGGGAATTGTCGAGCTTGTTCTCACTGTCTCTGAGAATTGCTCTGATTATCCGTGTGACCTCTTTACCAACACACATCTTGACATATCTCCCACATTGATCGCAGTGTCTCCAGGAACGGCATTCAAGGAGCCAGGAACTTTTCTCCCTACACTGTCCTTTGAGTTGGCCTCAAAACCAATCTACATCCTGCTATATCTCCCACATGGAAAGTGCCAGGAGGGAAAAGTGGGGATTATGTTTAGACTTTCTCGGAACTGCTTCAAATCAACTAGATATCTTTGTGCTGTAAATCTCCCAACAGCCAAACGCAAATGCAGCAAACATCTCGCTGTATGTCCCACATCCAAAGTGCCAAGAGAGTAATGTAGAGCTTGCTCTCCCTGTCTTTGAGTACTGTTTTCACTGTCCCGATGAGCTCTTTGCTAACATTCTCTTCAGAGCTGCAGTGAAACCAGGAACCACGTGGAGAAGGCACCCACACTGAAAGTGCCTGGAGGGAACATTGGGGCTTCTTCTCAGTGTCTCTGACCATAGGGTTTCACTGTCCCGGGAAAGTCTCTGCTAACACCCTGCAGAACGCAGTGCCCAATATACAGAAACGTCTTGCGGTATCTCCTACAGGGAAAGTGCCAGGAGGGAATTGTCGAGCTTGTTCTCAGTGTCTCTGAGAATTGCTCTGATTATCCATGTGACCTCTTTGCTAAGACTCTCCAGAGAGACGTCCTCAAAACCAACACACATCTTGACATATCTCCCACATTGATCGCAGTTTCTCCAGGAACGGCATTCAAGGAGCCAGGAACTTTTCTCCCTACACTGTCCTTTGAGTTGGCCTCAAAACCAATCTACATCCTGCTATATCTCCCACATGGAAAGTGCCAGGAGGGAAAAGTGGGGATTATGTTTAGACTTTCTCGGAACTGCTTCAAATCAACTAGATATCTTTGTGCTGTAAATCTCCCAACAGCCAAACGCAAAAGCAGCAAACATCTCGCTGTATGTCCCACATCCAAAGTGCCAAGAGAGAGCTTGCTCTCCCTGTCTTTGAGACCTGTTTTCACTGTCCCGGTTACCTCTTTGCTAACATTCTCTTCAGAGCTGCAGTGAAACCAGGAACCACGTGGAGAAGGCACCCACACTGGAAGTGCCTGGAGGGAACATTGGGGCTTCTTCTCAGTGTCTCTGACCATAGGGTTTCACTGTCCCGGGAAAGTCTCTGCTAACACCCTGCAGAGCGCAGTGCCCAATATACAGAAACGTCTTGCGGTATCTCCTACAGGGAAAGTGCCAGGAGGGAATTGTCGAGCTTCTTCTCAGTGTCTCTGAGAATTGCTCTGATTATCCGTGTGACCTCTTTGCTAAGACTCTCCAGAGAGCCGTCCTCAAAACCAACACACATCTTGACATATCTCCCACATTGATCGCAGTGTCTCCAGGAACGGCATTCAAGGAGCCAGGAACTTTTCTCCCTACACTGTCCATTGAGTTGGCCTCAAAACCAATCTACATCCTGCTATATCTCCCACATGGAAAGTGCCAGGAGGGAAAAGTGGGGATTATGTTTAGACTTTCTCGGAACTGCTTCAAATCAACTAGATATCTTTGTGCTGTAAATCTCCCAACAGCCAAACGCAAATGCAGCAAACATCTCACTGTATGTCCCACATCCAAAGTGCCAAGAGAGAGCTTGCTCTCCCTGTCTTTGAGACCTGTTTTCACTGTCCCGGTTACCTCTTTGCTAACATTCTCTTCAGAGCTGCAGTGAAACCAGGAACCACGTGGAGAAGGCACCCACACTGAAAGTGCCTGGAGGGAACATTGGGGCTTCTTCTCAGTGTCTCTGACCATAGGGTTTCACTGTCCCGGGAAAGTCTCTGCTAACACCCTGCAGAGCGCAGTGCCCAATATACAGAAACGTCTTGCGGTATCTCCTACAGGGAAAGTGCCAGGAGGGAATTGTCGAGCTTGTTCTCAGTGTCTCTGAAATTGCTCTGATTATCCATGTGACCTCTTTGCTAAGACTCTCCAGAGAGACGTCCTCAAAACCAACACACATCTTGACATATCTCCCACATTGATCGCAGTTTCTCCAGGAACGGCATTCAAGGAGCCAGGAACTTTTCTCCCTACACTGTCCATTGAGTTGTCCTCAAAACCAATCTACATCCTGCTATATCTCCCACATGGAAAGTGCCAGGAGGGAAAAGTGGGGATTATGTTTAGACTTTCTCGGAACTGCTTCAAATCAACTAGATATCTTTGTGCTGTAAATCTCCCAACAGCCAAACGCAAATGCAGCAAACATCTCGCTGTATGTCCCACATCCAAAGTGCCAAGAGAGAGCTTGCTCTCCCTGTCTTTGAGTACTGTTTTCACTGTCCCGGTTACCTCTTTGCTAACATTCTCTTCAGAGCTGCAGTGAAACCAGGAACCACGTGGAGAAGGCACCCACACTGAAAGTGCCTGGAGGGAACATTGGGGCTTCTTCTCAGTGTCTCTGACATAGGGTTTCACTGTCCCGGGAAAGTCTCTGCAAACACCCTGCGGAGCGCAGTGCTCAATATACAGAGACTTTCTCGGAACTGCTTCAAATCAACTAGATATCTTTGTGCTGTAAATCTCCCAACAGCCAAACGCAAATGCAGCAAACATCTCGCTGTATGTCCCACATCCAAAGTGCCAAGAGAGTAATGTAGAGCTTGCTCTCCCTGTCTTTGAGTACTGTTTTCACTGTCCCGGTTACCTCTTTGCTAACATTCTCTTCAGAGCTGCAGTGAAACCAGGAACCACGTGGAGAAGGCACCCACACTGAAAGTGCCTGGAGGGAACATTGGGGCTTCTTCTCAGTGTCTCTGACATAGGGTTTCACTGTCCCGGGAAAGTCTCTGCTAACACCCTGCAGAGCGCAGTGCCCAATATACAGAAACGTCTTGCGGTATCTCCTACAGGGAAAGTGCCAGGAGGGAATTGTCGAGCTTGTTCTCAGTGTCTCTGAGAATTGCTCTGATTATCCATGTGACCTCTTTGCTAAGACTCTCCAGAGAGACGTCCTCAAAACCAACACACATCTTGACATATCTCCCACATTGATCGCAGTGTCTCCAGGAACGGCATTCAAGGAGCCAGGAACTTTTCTCCCTACACTGTCCATTGAGTTGTCCTCAAAACCAATCTACATCCTGCTATATCTCCCACATGGAAAGTGCCAGGAGGGAAAAGTGGGGATTATGTTTAGACTTTCTCGGAACTGCTTCAAATCAACTAGATATCTTTGTGCTGTAAATCTCCCAACAGCCAAACGCAAATGCAGCAAACATCTCGCTGTATGTCCCACATCCAAAGTGCCAAGAGAGAGCTTGCTCTCCCTGTCTTTGAGTACTGTTTTCACTGTCCCGGTTACCTCTTTGCTAACATTCTCTTCAGAGCTGCAGTGAAACCAGGAACCACGTGGAGAAGGCACCCACACTGAAAGTGCCTGGAGGGAACATTGGGGCTTCTTCTCAGTGTCTCTGACATAGGGTTTCACTGTCCCGGGAAAGTCTCTGCAAACACCCTGCGGAGCGCAGTGCTCAATATACAGAGACTTTCTCGGAACTGCTTCAAATCAACTAGATATCTTTGTGCTGTAAATCTCCCAACAGCCAAACGCAAATGCAGCAAACATCTCGCTGTATGTCCCACATCCAAAGTGCCAAGAGAGTAATGTAGAGCTTGCTCTCCCTGTCTTTGAGTACTGTTTTCACTGTCCCGATGAGCTCTTTGCTAACATTCTCTTCAGAGCTGCAGTGAAACCAGGAACCACGTGGAGAAGGCACCCACACTGAAAGTGCCTGGAGGGAACATTGGGGCTTCTTCTCAGTGTCTCTGACCATAGGGTTTCACTGTCCCGGGAAAGTCTCTGCTAACACCCTGCAGAGCGCAGTGCCCAATATACAGAAACGTCTTGCGGTATCTCCTACAGGGAAAGTGCCAGGAGGGAATTGTCGAGCTTGTTCTCAGTGTCTCTGAGAATTGCTCTGATTATCCATGTGACCTCTTTGCTAAGACTCTCCAGAGAGACGTCCTCAAAACCAACACACATCTTGACATATCTCCCACATTGATCGCAGTTTCTCCAGGAACGGCATTCAAGGAGCCAGGAACTTTTCTCCCTACACTGTCCATTGAGTTGTCCTCAAAACCAATCTACATCCTGCTATATCTCCCACATGGAAAGTGCCAGGAGGGAAAAGTGGGGATTATGTTTAGACTTTCTCGGAACTGCTTCAAATCAACTAGATATCTTTGTGCTGTAAATCTCCCAACAGCCAAACGCAAATGCAGCAAACATCTCGCTGTATGTCCCACATCCAAAGTGCCAAGAGAGAGCTTGCTCTCCCTGTCTTTGAGACCTGTTTTCACTGTCCCGGTTACCTCTTTGCTAACATTCTCTTCAGAGCTGCAGTGAAACCAGGAACCACGTGGAGAAGGCACCCACACTGAAAGTGCCTGGAGGGAACATTGGGGCTTCTTCTCAGTGTCTCTGACCATAGGGTTTCACTGTCCCGGGAAAGTCTCTGCTAACACCCTGCAGAGCGCAGTGCCCAATATACAGAAACGTCTTGCGGTATCTCCTACAGGGAAAGTGCCAGGAGGGAATTGTCGAGCTTGTTCTCAGTGTCTCTGAGAATTGCTCTGATTATCCATGTGACCTCTTTGCTAAGACTCTCCAGAGAGACGTCCTCAAAACCAACACACATCTTGACATATCTCCCACATTGATCGCAGTGTCTCCAGGAACGGCATTCAAGGAGCCAGGAACTTTTCTCCCTACACTGTCCATTGAGTTGTCCTCAAAACCAATCTACATCCTGCTATATCTCCCACATGGAAAGTGCCAGGAGGGAAAAGTGGGGATTATGTTTAGACTTTCTCGGAACTGCTTCAAATCAACTAGATATCTTTGTGCTGTAAATCTCCCAACAGCCAAACGCAAATGCAGCAAACATCTCGCTGTATGTCCCACATCCAAAGTGCCAAGAGAGAGCTTGCTCTCCCTGTCTTTGAGTACTGTTTTCACTGTCCCGGTTACCTCTTTGCTAACATTCTCTTCAGAGCTGCAGTGAAACCAGGAACCACGTGGAGAAGGCACCCACACTGAAAGTGCCTGGAGGGAACATTGGGGCTTCTTCTCAGTGTCTCTGACATAGGGTTTCACTGTCCCGGGAAAGTCTCTGCAAACACCCTGCGGAGCGCAGTGCTCAATATACAGAGACTTTCTCGGAACTGCTTCAAATCAACTAGATATCTTTGTGCTGTAAATCTCCCAACAGCCAAACGCAAATGCAGCAAACATCTCGCTGTATGTCCCACATCCAAAGTGCCAAGAGAGTAATGTAGAGCTTGCTCTCCCTGTCTTTGAGTACTGTTTTCACTGTCCCGATGAGCTCTTTGCTAACATTCTCTTCAGAGCTGCAGTGAAACCAGGAACCACGTGGAGAAGGCACCCACACTGAAAGTGCCTGGAGGGAACATTGGGGCTTCTTCTCAGTGTCTCTGACCATAGGGTTTCACTGTCCCGGGAAAGTCTCTGCTAACACCCTGCAGAGCGCAGTGCCCAATATACAGAAACGTCTTGCGGTATCTCCTACAGGGAAAGTGCCAGGAGGGAATTGTCGAGCTTGTTCTCAGTGTCTCTGAGAATTGCTCTGATTATCCATGTGACCTCTTTGCTAAGACTCTCCAGAGAGACGTCCTCAAAACCAACACACATCTTGACATATCTCCCACATTGATCGCAGTTTCTCCAGGAACGGCATTCAAGGAGCCAGGAACTTTTCTCCCTACACTGTCCATTGAGTTGTCCTCAAAACCAATCTACATCCTGCTATATCTCCCACATGGAAAGTGCCAGGAGGGAAAAGTGGGGATTATGTTTAGACTTTCTCGGAACTGCTTCAAATCAACTAGATATCTTTGTGCTGTAAATCTCCCAACAGCCAAACGCAAATGCAGCAAACATCTCGCTGTATGTCCCACATCCAAAGTGCCAAGAGAGAGCTTGCTCTCCCTGTCTTTGAGACCTGTTTTCACTGTCCCGGTTACCTCTTTGCTAACATTCTCTTCAGAGCTGCAGTGAAACCAGGAACCACGTGGAGAAGGCACCCACACTGAAAGTGCCTGGAGGGAACATTGGGGCTTCTTCTCAGTGTCTCTGACATAGGGTTTCACTGTCCCGGGAAAGTCTCTGCTAACACCCTGCAGAGCGCAGTGCCCAATATACAGAAACGTCTTGCGGTATCTCCTACAGGGAAAGTGCCAGGAGGGAATTGTCGAGCTTGTTCTCAGTGTCTCTGAGAATTGCTCTGATTATCCATGTGACCTCTTTGCTAAGACTCTCCAGAGAGACGTCCTCAAAACCAACACACATCTTGACATATCTCCCACATTGATCGCAGTTTCTCCAGGAACGGCATTCAAGGAGCCAGGAACTTTTCTCCCTACACTGTCCATTGAGTTGTCCTCAAAACCAATCTACATCCTGCTATATCTCCCACATGGAAAGTGCCAGGAGGGAAAAGTGGGGATTATGTTTAGACTTTCTCGGAACTGCTTCAAATCAACTAGATATCTTTGTGCTGTAAATCTCCCAACAGCCAAACGCAAATGCAGCAAACATCTCGCTGTATGTCCCACATCCAAAGTGCCAAGAGAGAGCTTGCTCTCCCTGTCTTTGAGTACTGTTTTCACTGTCCCGGTTACCTCTTTGCTAACATTCTCTTCAGAGCTGCAGTGAAACCAGGAACCACGTGGAGAAGGCACCCACACTGAAAGTGCCTGGAGGGAACATTGGGGCTTCTTCTCAGTGTCTCTGACATAGGGTTTCACTGTCCCGGGAAAGTCTCTGCAAACACCCTGCGGAGCGCAGTGCTCAATATACAGAGACTTTCTCGGAACTGCTTCAAATCAACTAGATATCTTTGTGCTGTAAATCTCCCAACAGCCAAACGCAAATGCAGCAAACATCTCGCTGTATGTCCCACATCCAAAGTGCCAAGAGAGTAATGTAGAGCTTGCTCTCCCTGTCTTTGAGTACTGTTTTCACTGTCCCGATGAGCTCTTTGCTAACATTCTCTTCAGAGCTGCAGTGAAACCAGGAACCACGTGGAGAAGGCACCCACACTGAAAGTGCCTGGAGGGAACATTGGGGCTTCTTCTCAGTGTCTCTGACCATAGGGTTTCACTGTCCCGGGAAAGTCTCTGCTAACACCCTGCAGAGCGCAGTGCCCAATATACAGAAACGTCTTGCGGTATCTCCTACAGGGAAAGTGCCAGGAGGGAATTGTCGAGCTTGTTCTCAGTGTCTCTGAGAATTGCTCTGATTATCCATGTGACCTCTTTGCTAAGACTCTCCAGAGAGACGTCCTCAAAACCAACACACATCTTGACATATCTCCCACATTGATCGCAGTTTCTCCAGGAACGGCATTCAAGGAGCCAGGAACTTTTCTCCCTACACTGTCCTTTGAGTTGGCCTCAAAACCAATATACATCCTGCTATATCTCCCACATGGAAAGTGCCAGGAGGGAAAAGTGGGGATTATGTTTAGACTTTCTCGGAACTGCTTCAAATCAACTAGATATCTTTGTGCTGTAAATCTCCCAACAGCCAAACGCAAATGCAGCAAACATCTCGCTGTATGTCCCACATCCAAAGTGCCAAGAGAGTAATGTAGAGCTTGCTCTCCCTGTCTTTGAGTACTGTTTTCACTGTCCCGATGAGCTCTTTGCTAACATTCTCTTCAGAGCTGCAGTGAAACCAGGAACCACGTGGAGAAGGCACCCACACTGAAAGTGCCTGGAGGGAACATTGGGGCTTCTTCTCAGTGTCTCTGACCATAGGGTTTCACTGTCCCGGGAAAGTCTCTGCTAACACCCTGCAGAGCGCAGTGCCCAATATACAGAAACGTCTTGCGGTATCTCCTACAGGGAAAGTGCCAGGAGGGAATTGTCGAGCTTGTTCTCAGTGTCTCTGAGAATTGCTCTGATTATCCATGTGACCTCTTTGCTAAGACTCTCCAGAGAGACGTCCTCAAAACCAACACACATCTTGACATATCTCCCACATTGATCGCAGTTTCTCCAGGAACGGCATTCAAGGAGCCAGGAACTTTTCTCCCTACACTGTCCATTGAGTTGTCCTCAAAACCAATCTACATCCTGCTATATCTCCCACATGGAAAGTGCCAGGAGGGAAAAGTGGGGATTATGTTTAGACTTTCTCGGAACTGCTTCAAATCAACTAGATATCTTTGTGCTGTAAATCTCCCAACAGCCAAACGCAAATGCAGCAAACATCTCGCTGTATGTCCCACATCCAAAGTGCCAAGAGAGAGCTTGCTCTCCCTGTCTTTGAGTACTGTTTTCACTGTCCCGGTTACCTCTTTGCTAACATTCTCTTCAGAGCTGCAGTGAAACCAGGAACCACGTGGAGAAGGCACCCACACTGAAAGTGCCTGGAGGGAACATTGGGGCTTCTTCTCAGTGTCTCTGACATAGGGTTTCACTGTCCCGGGAAAGTCTCTGCAAACACCCTGCGGAGCGCAGTGCTCAATATACAGAGACTTTCTCGGAACTGCTTCAAATCAACTAGATATCTTTGTGCTGTAAATCTCCCAACAGCCAAACGCAAATGCAGCAAACATCTCGCTGTATGTCCCACATCCAAAGTGCCAAGACAGTAATGTAGAGCTTGCTCTCCCTGTCTTTGAGTACTGTTTTCACTGTCCCGGTTACCTCTTTGCTAACATTCTCTTCAGAGCTGCAGTGAAACCAGGAACCACGTGGAGAAGGCACCCACACTGAAAGTGCCTGGAGGGAACATTGGGGCTTCTTCTCAGTGTCTCTGACATAGGGTTTCACTGTCCCGGGAAAGTCTCTGCTAACACCCTGCAGAGCGCAGTGCCCAATATACAGAAACGTCTTGCGGTATCTCCTACAGGGAAAGTGCCAGGAGGGAATTGTCGAGCTTGTTCTCAGTGTCTCTGAGAATTGCTCTGATTATCCATGTGACCTCTTTGCTAAGACTCTCCAGAGAGACGTCCTCAAAACCAACACACATCTTGACATATCTCCCACATTGATCGCAGTGTCTCCAGGAACGGCATTCAAGGAGCCAGGAACTTTTCTCCCTACACTGTCCATTGAGTTGTCCTCAAAACCAATCTACATCCTGCTATATCTCCCACATGGAAAGTGCCAGGAGGGAAAAGTGGGGATTATGTTTAGACTTTCTCGGAACTGCTTCAAATCAACTAGATATCTTTGTGCTGTAAATCTCCCAACAGCCAAACGCAAATGCAGCAAACATCTCGCTGTATGTCCCACATCCAAAGTGCCAAGAGAGAGCTTGCTCTCCCTGTCTTTGAGTACTGTTTTCACTGTCCCGG
Organism: Chroicocephalus ridibundus; assembly: GCF_963924245.1. NCBI lineage: Eukaryota > Metazoa > Chordata > Aves > Charadriiformes > Laridae > Chroicocephalus > Chroicocephalus ridibundus. The sequence goes on from NW_026961187.1 coordinate 571,458, forward strand.
TTACCTCTTTGCTAACATTCTCTTCAGAGCTGCAGTGAAACCAGGAACCACGTGGAGAAGGCACCCACACTGAAAGTGCCTGGAGGGAACATTGGGGCTTCTTCTCAGTGTCTCTGACATAGGGTTTCACTGTCCCGGGAAAGTCTCTGCAAACACCCTGCGGAGCGCAGTGCTCAATATACAGAGACTTTCTCGGAACTGCTTCAAATCAACTAGATATCTTTGTGCTGTAAATCTCCCAACAGCCAAACGCAAATGCAGCAAACATCTCGCTGTATGTCCCACATCCAAAGTGCCAAGAGAGTAATGTAGAGCTTGCTCTCCCTGTCTTTGAGTACTGTTTTCACTGTCCCGATGAGCTCTTTGCTAACATTCTCTTCAGAGCTGCAGTGAAACCAGGAACCACGTGGAGAAGGCACCCACACTGAAAGTGCCTGGAGGGAACATTGGGGCTTCTTCTCAGTGTCTCTGACCATAGGGTTTCACTGTCCCGGGAAAGTCTCTGCTAACACCCTGCAGAGCGCAGTGCCCAATATACAGAAACGTCTTGCGGTATCTCCTACAGGGAAAGTGCCAGGAGGGAATTGTCGAGCTTGTTCTCAGTGTCTCTGAGAATTGCTCTGATTATCCATGTGACCTCTTTGCTAAGACTCTCCAGAGAGACGTCCTCAAAACCAACACACATCTTGACATATCTCCCACATTGATCGCAGTTTCTCCAGGAACGGCATTCAAGGAGCCAGGAACTTTTCTCCCTACACTGTCCATTGAGTTGTCCTCAAAACCAATCTACATCCTGCTATATCTCCCACATGGAAAGTGCCAGGAGGGAAAAGTGGGGATTATGTTTAGACTTTCTCGGAACTGCTTCAAATCAACTAGATATCTTTGTGCTGTAAATCTCCCAACAGCCAAACGCAAATGCAGCAAACATCTCGCTGTATGTCCCACATCCAAAGTGCCAAGAGAGAGCTTGCTCTCCCTGTCTTTGAGACCTGTTTTCACTGTCCCGGTTACCTCTTTGCTAACATTCTCTTCAGAGCTGCAGTGAAACCAGGAACTACGTGGAGAAGGCACCCACACTGAAAGTGCCTGGAGGGAACATTGGGGCTTCTTCTCAGTGTCTCTGACATAGGGTTTCACTGTCCCGGGAAAGTCTCTGCAAACACCCTGCGGAGCGCAGTGCTCAATATACAGAGACTTTCTCGGAACTGCTTCAAATCAACTAGATATCTTTGTGCTGTAAATCTCCCAACAGCCAAACGCAAATGCAGCAAACATCTCGCTGTATGTCCCACATCCAAAGTGCCAAGAGAGTAATGTAGAGCTTGCTCTCCCTGTCTTTGAGTACTGTTTTCACTGTCCCGATGAGGTCTTTGCTAACATTCTCTTCAGAGCTGCAGTGAAACCAGGAACCACGTGGAGAAGGCACCCACACTGAAAGTGCCTGGAGGGAACATTGGGGCTTCTTCTCAGTGTCTCTGACCATAGGGTTTCACTGTCCCGGGAAAGTCTCTGCTAACACCCTGCAGAGCGCAGTGCCCAATATACAGAAACGTCTTGCGGTATCTCCTACAGGGAAAGTGCCAGGAGGGAATTGTCGAGCTTGTTCTCAGTGTCTCTGAGAATTGCTCTGATTATCCATGTGACCTCTTTGCTAAGACTCTCCAGAGAGACGTCCTCAAAACCAACACACATCTTGACATATCTCCCACATTGATCGCAGTTTCTCCAGGAACGGCATTCAAGGAGCCAGGAACTTTTCTCCCTACACTGTCCTTTGAGTTGGCCTCAAAACCAATATACATCCTGCTATATCTCCCACATGGAAAGTGCCAGGAGGGAAAAGTGGGGATTATGTTTAGACTTTCTCGGAACTGCTTCAAATCAACTAGATATCTTTGTGCTGTAAATCTCCCAACAGCCAAACGCAAATGCAGCAAACATCTCGCTGTATGTCCCACATCCAAAGTGCCAAGAGAGTAATGTAGAGCTTGCTCTCCCTGTCTTTGAGTACTGTTTTCACTGTCCCGATGAGCTCTTTGCTAACATTCTCTTCAGAGCTGCAGTGAAACCAGGAACCACGTGGAGAAGGCACCCACACTGAAAGTGCCTGGAGGGAACATTGGGGCTTCTTCTCAGTGTCTCTGACCATAGGGTTTCACTGTCCCGGGAAAGTCTCTGCTAACACCCTGCAGAGCGCAGTGCCCAATATACAGAAACGTCTTGCGGTATCTCCTACAGGGAAAGTGCCAGGAGGGAATTGTCGAGCTTGTTCTCAGTGTCTCTGAGAATTGCTCTGATTATCCATGTGACCTCTTTGCTAAGACTCTCCAGAGAGACGTCCTCAAAACCAACACACATCTTGACATATCTCCCACATTGATCGCAGTTTCTCCAGGAACGGCATTCAAGGAGCCAGGAACTTTTCTCCCTACACTGTCCTTTGAGTTGTCCTCAAAACCAATCTACATCCTGCTATATCTCCCACATGGAAAGTGCCAGGAGGGAAAAGTGGGGATTATGTTTAGACTTTCTCGGAACTGCTTCAAATCAACTAGATATCTTTGTGCTGTAAATCTCCCAACAGCCAAACGCAAATGCAGCAAACATCTCGCTGTATGTCCCACATCCAAAGTGCCAAGAGAGAGCTTGCTCTCCCTGTCTTTGAGACCTGTTTTCACTGTCCCGGTTACCTCTTTGCTAACATTCTCTTCAGAGCTGCAGTGAAACCAGGAACCACGTGGAGAAGGCACCCACACTGAAAGTGCCTGGAGGGAACATTGGGGCTTCTTCTCAGTGTCTCTGACATAGGGTTTCACTGTCCCGGGAAAGTCTCTGCTAACACCCTGCAGAGCGCAGTGCCCAATATACAGAAACGTCTTGCGGTATCTCCTACAGGGAAAGTGCCAGGAGGGAATTGTCGAGCTTGTTCTCAGTGTCTCTGAGAATTGCTCTGATTATCCATGTGACCTCTTTGCTAAGACTCTCCAGAGAGACGTCCTCAAAACCAACACACATCTTGACATATCTCCCACATTGATCGCAGTGTCTCCAGGAACGGCATTCAAGGAGCCAGGAACTTTTCTCCCTACACTGTCCATTGAGTTGTCCTCAAAACCAATCTACATCCTGCTATATCTCCCACATGGAAAGTGCCAGGAGGGAAAAGTGGGGATTATGTTTAGACTTTCTCGGAACTGCTTCAAATCAACTAGATATCTTTGTGCTGTAAATCTCCCAACAGCCAAACGCAAATGCAGCAAACATCTCGCTGTATGTCCCACATCCAAAGTGCCAAGAGAGAGCTTGCTCTCCCTGTCTTTGAGTACTGTTTTCACTGTCCCGGTTACCTCTTTGCTAACATTCTCTTCAGAGCTGCAGTGAAACCAGGAACCACGTGGAGAAGGCACCCACACTGAAAGTGCCTGGAGGGAACATTGGGGCTTCTTCTCAGTGTCTCTGACATAGGGTTTCACTGTCCCGGGAAAGTCTCTGCAAACACCCTGCGGAGCGCAGTGCTCAATATACAGAGACTTTCTCGGAACTGCTTCAAATCAACTAGATATCTTTGTGCTGTAAATCTCCCAACAGCCAAACGCAAATGCAGCAAACATCTCGCTGTATGTCCCACATCCAAAGTGCCAAGAGAGTAATGTAGAGCTTGCTCTCCCTGTCTTTGAGTACTGTTTTCACTGTCCCGATGAGCTCTTTGCTAACATTCTCTTCAGAGCTGCAGTGAAACCAGGAACCACGTGGAGAAGGCACCCACACTGAAAGTGCCTGGAGGGAACATTGGGGCTTCTTCTCAGTGTCTCTGACCATAGGGTTTCACTGTCCCGGGAAAGTCTCTGCTAACACCCTGCAGAGCGCAGTGCCCAATATACAGAAACGTCTTGCGGTATCTCCTACAGGGAAAGTGCCAGGAGGGAATTGTCGAGCTTGTTCTCAGTGTCTCTGAGAATTGCTCTGATTATCCATGTGACCTCTTTGCTAAGACTCTCCAGAGAGACGTCCTCAAAACCAACACACATCTTGACATATCTCCCACATTGATCGCAGTTTCTCCAGGAACGGCATTCAAGGAGCCAGGAACTTTTCTCCCTACACTGTCCTTTGAGTTGGCCTCAAAACCAATCTACATCCTGCTATATCTCCCACATGGAAAGTGCCAGGAGGGAAAAGTGGGGATTATGTTTAGACTTTCTCGGAACTGCTTCAAATCAACTAGATATCTTTGTGCTGTAAATCTCCCAACAGCCAAACGCAAATGCAGCAAACATCTCGCTGTATGTCCCACATCCAAAGTGCCAAGAGAGTAATGTAGAGCTTGCTCTCCCGGTCTTTGAGTACTGTTTTCACTGTCCCGATGAGCTCTTTGCTAACATTCTCTTCAGAGCTGCAGTGAAACCAGGAACCACGTGGAGAAGGCACCCACACTGAAAGTGCCTGGAGGGAACATTGGGGCTTCTTCTCAGTGTCTCTGACCATAGGGTTTCACTGTCCCGGGAAAGTCTCTGCTAACACCCTGCAGAGCGCAGTGCCCAATATACAGAAACGTCTTGCGGTATCTCCTACAGGGAAAGTGCCAGGAGGGAATTGTCGAGCTTGTTCTCAGTGTCTCTGAGAATTGCTCTGATTATCCATGTGACCTCTTTGCTAAGACTCTCCAGAGAGACGTCCTCAAAACCAACACACATCTTGACATATCTCCCACATTGATCGCAGTGTCTCCAGGAACGGCATTCAAGGAGCCAGGAACTTTTCTCCCTACACTGTCCTTTGAGTTGGCCTCAAAACCAATCTACATCCTGCTATATCTCCCACATGGAAAGTGCCAGGAGGGAAAAGTGGGGATTATGTTTAGACTTTCTCGGAACTGCTTCAAATCAACTAGATATCTTTGTGCTGTAAATCTCCCAACAGCCAAACGCAAATGCAGCAAACATCTCGCTGTATGTCCCACATCCAAAGTGCCAAGAGAGAGCTTGCTCTCCCTGTCTTTGAGTACTGTTTTCACTGTCCCGGTTACCTCTTTGCTAACATTCTCTTCAGAGCTGCAGTGAAACCAGGAACCACGTGGAGAAGGCACCCACACTGAAAGTGCCTGGAGGGAACATTGGGGCTTCTTCTCAGTGTCTCTGACCATAGGGTTTCACTGTCCCGGGAAAGTCTCTGCTAACACCCTGCAGAGCACAGTGCCCAATATACAGAAACGTCTTGCGGTATCTCCTACAGGGAAAGTGCCAGGAGGGAATTGTCGAGCTTCTTCTCAGTGTCTCTGAGAATTGCTCTGATTATCCATGTGACCTCTTTGCTAAGACTCTCCAGAGAGACGTCCTCAAAACCAACACACATCTTGACATATCTCCCACATTGATCGCAGTTTCTCCAGGAACGGCATTCAAGGAGCCAGGAACTTTTCTCCCTACACTGTCCTTTGAGTTGGCCTCAAAACCAATCTACATCCTGCTATATCTCCCACATGGAAAGTGCCAGGAGGGAAAAGTGGGGATTATGTTTAGACTTTCTCGGAACTGCTTCAAATCAACTAGATATCTTTGTGCTGTAAATCTCCCAACAGCCAAACGCAAATGCAGCAAACATCTCGCTGTATGTCCCACATCCAAAGTGCCAAGAGAGAGCTTGCTCTCCCTGTCTTTGAGACCTGTTTTCACTGTCCCGATGACCTCTTTGCTAACATTCTCTTCAGAGCTGCAGTGAAACCAGGAACCACGTGGAGAAGGCACCCACACTGAAAGTGCCTGGAGGGAACATTGGGGCTTCTTCTCAGTGTCTCTGACATAGGGTTTCACTGTCCCGGGAAAGTCTCTGCTAACACCCTGCAGAGCGCAGTGCCCAATATACAGAAACGTCTTGCGGTATCTCCTACAGGGAAAGTGCCAGGAGGGAATTGTCGAGCTTCTTCTCAGTGTCTCTGAGAATTGCTCTGATTATCCGTGTGACCTCTTTACCAACACACATCTTGACATATCTCCCACATTGATCGCAGTGTCTCCAGGAACGGCATTCAAGGAGCCAGGAACTTTTCTCCCTACACTGTCCATTGAGTTGTCCTCAAAACCAATCTACATCCTGCTATATCTCCCACATGGAAAGTGCCAGGAGGGAAAAGTGGGGATTATGTTTAGACTTTCTCGGAACTGCTTCAAATCAACTAGATATCTTTGTGCTGTAAATCTCCCAACAGCCAAACGCAAATGCAGCAAACATCTCGCTGTATGTCCCACATCCAAAGTGCCAAGAGAGAGCTTGCTCTCCCTGTCTTTGAGTACTGTTTTCACTGTCCCGGTTACCTCTTTGCTAACATTCTCTTCAGAGCTGCAGTGAAACCAGGAACCACGTGGAGAAGGCACCCACACTGAAAGTGCCTGGAGGGAACATTGGGGCTTCTTCTCAGTGTCTCTGACCATAGGGTTTCACTGTCCCGGGAAAGTCTCTGCTAACACCCTGCAGAGCGCAGTGCCCAATATACAGAAACGTCTTGCGGTATCTCCTACAGGGAAAGTGCCAGGAGGGAATTGTCGAGCTTGTTCTCAGTGTCTCTGAGAATTGCTCTGATTATCCATGTGACCTCTTTGCTAAGACTCTCCAGAGAGACGTCCTCAAAACCAACACACATCTTGACATATCTCCCACATTGATCGCAGTTTCTCCAGGAACGGCATTCAAGGAGCCAGGAACTTTTCTCCCTACACTGTCCTTTGAGTTGGCCTCAAAACCAATATACATCCTGCTATATCTCCCACATGGAAAGTGCCAGGAGGGAAAAGTGGGGATTATGTTTAGACTTTCTCGGAACTGCTTCAAATCAACTAGATATCTTTGTGCTGTAAATCTCCCAACAGCCAAACGCAAATGCAGCAAACATCTCGCTGTATGTCCCACATCCAAAGTGCCAAGAGAGAGCTTGCTCTCCCTGTCTTTGAGACCTGTTTTCACTGTCCCGGTTACCTCTTTGCTAACATTCTCTTCAGAGCTGCAGTGAAACCAGGAACCACATGGAGAAGGCACCCACACTGAAAGTGCCTGGAGGGAACATTGGGGCTTCTTCTCAGTGTCTCTGACATAGGGTTTCACTGTCCCGGGAAAGTCTCTGCTAACACCCTGCAGAGCGCAGTGCCCAATATACAGAAACGTCTTGCGGTATCTCCTACAGGGAAAGTGCCAGGAGGGAATTGTCGAGCTTCTTCTCAGTGTCTCTGAGAATTGCTCTGATTATCCGTGTGACCTCTTTACCAACACACATCTTGACATATCTCCCACATTGATCGCAGTGTCTCCAGGAACGGCATTCAAGGAGCCAGGAACTTTTCTCCCTACACTGTCCATTGAGTTGTCCTCAAAACCAATCTACATCCTGCTATATCTCCCACATGGAAAGTGCCAGGAGGGAAAAGTGGGGATTATGTTTAGACTTTCTCGGAACTGCTTCAAATCAACTAGATATCTTTGTGCTGTAAATCTCCCAACAGCCAAACGCAAATGCAGCAAACATCTCGCTGTATGTCCCACATCCAAAGTGCCAAGAGAGAGCTTGCTCTCCCTGTCTTTGAGTACTGTTTTCACTGTCCCGGTTACCTCTTTGCTAACATTCTCTTCAGAGCTGCAGTGAAACCAGGAACCACGTGGAGAAGGCACCCACACTGAAAGTGCCTGGAGGGAACATTGGGGCTTCTTCTCAGTGTCTCTGACCATAGGGTTTCACTGTCCCGGGAAAGTCTCTGCTAACACCCTGCAGAGCGCAGTGCCCAATATACAGAAACGTCTTGCGGTATCTCCTACAGGGAAAGTGCCAGGAGGGAATTGTCGAGCTTGTTCTCAGTGTCTCTGAGAATTGCTCTGATTATCCATGTGACCTCTTTGCTAAGACTCTCCAGAGAGACGTCCTCAAAACCAACACACATCTTGACATATCTCCCACATTGATCGCAGTTTCTCCAGGAACGGCATTCAAGGAGCCAGGAACTTTTCTCCCTACACTGTCCTTTGAGTTGGCCTCAAAACCAATCTACATCCTGCTATATCTCCCACATGGAAAGTGCCAGGAGGGAAAAGTGGGGATTATGTTTAGACTTTCTCGGAACTGCTTCAAATCAACTAGATATCTTTGTGCTGTAAATCTCCCAACAGCCAAACGCAAATGCAGCAAACATCTCGCTGTATGTCCCACATCCAAAGTGCCAAGAGAGAGCTTGCTCTCCCTGTCTTTGAGCACTGTTTTCACTGTCCCGGTTACCTCTTTGCTAACATTCTCTTCAGAGCTGCAGTGAAACCAGGAACCACGTGGAGAAGGCACCCACACTGGAAGTGCCTGGAGGGAACATTGGGGCTTCTTCTCAGTGTCTCTGACCATAGGGTTTCACTGTCCCGGGAAAGTCTCTGCTAACACCCTGCAGAGCGCAGTGCCCAATATACAGAAACGTCTTGCGGTATCTCCTACAGGGAAAGTGCCAGGAGGGAATTGTCGAGCTTGTTCTCAGTGTCTCTGAGAATTGCTCTGATTATCCATGTGACCTCTTTGCTAAGACTCTCCAGAGAGACGTCCTCAAAACCAACACACATCTTGACATATCTCCCACATTGATCGCAGTTTCTCCAGGAACGGCATTCAAGGAGCCAGGAACTTTTCTCCCTACACTGTCCTTTGAGTTGGCCTCAAAACCAATCTACATCCTGCTATATCTCCCACATGGAAAGTGCCAGGAGGGAAAAGTGGGGATTATGTTTAGACTTTCTCGGAACTGCTTCAAATCAACTAGATATCTTTGTGCTGTAAATCTCCCAACAGCCAAACGCAAATGCAGCAAACATCTCGCTGTATGTCCCACATCCAAAGTGCCAAGAGAGTAATGTAGAGCTTGCTCTCCCGGTCTTTGAGTACTGTTTTCACTGTCCCGATGAGCTCTTTGCTAACATTCTCTTCAGAGCTGCAGTGAAACCAGGAACCACGTGGAGAAGGCACCCACACTGAAAGTGCCTGGAGGGAACATTGGGGCTTCTTCTCAGTGTCTCTGACCATAGGGTTTCACTGTCCCGGGAAAGTCTCTGCTAACACCCTGCAGAGCGCAGTGCCCAATATACAGAAACGTCTTGCGGTATCTCCTACAGGGAAAGTGCCAGGAGGGAATTGTCGAGCTTGTTCTCAGTGTCTCTGAGAATTGCTCTGATTATCCATGTGACCTCTTTGCTAAGACTCTCCAGAGAGACGTCCTCAAAACCAACACACATCTTGACATATCTCCCACATTGATCGCAGTGTCTCCAGGAACGGCATTCAAGGAGCCAGGAACTTTTCTCCCTACACTGTCCTTTGAGTTGGCCTCAAAACCAATCTACATCCTGCTATATCTCCCACATGGAAAGTGCCAGGAGGGAAAAGTGGGGATTATGTTTAGACTTTCTCGGAACTGCTTCAAATCAACTAGATATCTTTGTGCTGTAAATCTCCCAACAGCCAAACGCAAATGCAGCAAACATCTCGCTGTATGTCCCACATCCAAAGTGCCAAGAGAGAGCTTGCTCTCCCTGTCTTTGAGTACTGTTTTCACTGTCCCGATGAGCTCTTTGCTAACATTCTCTTCAGAGCTGCAGTGAAACCAGGAACCACGTGGAGAAGGCACCCACACTGAAAGTGCCTGGAGGGAACATTGGGGCTTCTTCTCAGTGTCTCTGACCATAGGGTTTCACTGTCCCGGGAAAGTCTCTGCTAACACCCTGCAGAGCACAGTGCCCAATATACAGAAACGTCTTGCGGTATCTCCTACAGGGAAAGTGCCAGGAGGGAATTGTCGAGCTTCTTCTCAGTGTCTCTGAGAATTGCTCTGATTATCCATGTGACCTCTTTGCTAAGACTCTCCAGAGAGACGTCCTCAAAACCAACACACATCTTGACATATCTCCCACATTGATCGCAGTTTCTCCAGGAACGGCATTCAAGGAGCCAGGAACTTTTCTCCCTACACTGTCCTTTGAGTTGGCCTCAAAACCAATCTACATCCTGCTATATCTCCCACATGGAAAGTGCCAGGAGGGAAAAGTGGGGATTATGTTTAGACTTTCTCGGAACTGCTTCAAATCAACTAGATATCTTTGTGCTGTAAATCTCCCAACAGCCAAACGCAAATGCAGCAAACATCTCGCTGTATGTCCCACATCCAAAGTGCCAAGAGAGAGCTTGCTCTCCCTGTCTTTGAGACCTGTTTTCACTGTCCCGATGACCTCTTTGCTAACATTCTCTTCAGAGCTGCAGTGAAACCAGGAACCACGTGGAGAAGGCACCCACACTGAAAGTGCCTGGAGGGAACATTGGGGCTTCTTCTCAGTGTCTCTGACATAGGGTTTCACTGTCCCGGGAAAGTCTCTGCTAACACCCTGCAGAGCGCAGTGCCCAATATACAGAAACGTCTTGCGGTATCTCCTACAGGGAAAGTGCCAGGAGGGAATTGTCGAGCTTCTTCTCAGTGTCTCTGAGAATTGCTCTGATTATCCGTGTGACCTCTTTACCAACACACATCTTGACATATCTCCCACATTGATCGCAGTGTCTCCAGGAACGGCATTCAAGGAGCCAGGAACTTTTCTCCCTACACTGTCCATTGAGTTGTCCTCAAAACCAATCTACATCCTGCTATATCTCCCACATGGAAAGTGCCAGGAGGGAAAAGTGGGGATTATGTTTAGACTTTCTCGGAACTGCTTCAAATCAACTAGATATCTTTGTGCTGTAAATCTCCCAACAGCCAAACGCAAATGCAGCAAACATCTCGCTGTATGTCCCACATCCAAAGTGCCAAGAGAGAGCTTGCTCTCCCTGTCTTTGAGTACTGTTTTCACTGTCCCGGTTACCTCTTTGCTAACATTCTCTTCAGAGCTGCAGTGAAACCAGGAACCACGTGGAGAAGGCACCCACACTGAAAGTGCCTGGAGGGAACATTGGGGCTTCTTCTCAGTGTCTCTGACCATAGGGTTTCACTGTCCCGGGAAAGTCTCTGCTAACACCCTGCAGAGCGCAGTGCCCAATATACAGAAACGTCTTGCGGTATCTCCTACAGGGAAAGTGCCAGGAGGGAATTGTCGAGCTTGTTCTCAGTGTCTCTGAGAATTGCTCTGATTATCCATGTGACCTCTTTGCTAAGACTCTCCAGAGAGACGTCCTCAAAACCAACACACATCTTGACATATCTCCCACATTGATCGCAGTTTCTCCAGGAACGGCATTCAAGGAGCCAGGAACTTTTCTCCCTACACTGTCCTTTGAGTTGGCCTCAAAACCAATATACATCCTGCTATATCTCCCACATGGAAAGTGCCAGGAGGGAAAAGTGGGGATTATGTTTAGACTTTCTCGGAACTGCTTCAAATCAACTAGATATCTTTGTGCTGTAAATCTCCCAACAGCCAAACGCAAATGCAGCAAACATCTCGCTGTATGTCCCACATCCAAAGTGCCAAGAGAGAGCTTGCTCTCCCTGTCTTTGAGACCTGTTTTCACTGTCCCGGTTACCTCTTTGCTAACATTCTCTTCAGAGCTGCAGTGAAACCAGGAACCACGTGGAGAAGGCACCCACACTGAAAGTGCCTGGAGGGAACATTGGGGCTTCTTCTCAGTGTCTCTGACATAGGGTTTCACTGTCCCGGGAAAGTCTCTGCTAACACCCTGCAGAGCGCAGTGCCCAATATACAGAAACGTCTTGCGGTATCTCCTACAGGGAAAGTGCCAGGAGGGAATTGTCGAGCTTCTTCTCAGTGTCTCTGAGAATTGCTCTGATTATCCGTGTGACCTCTTTACCAACACACATCTTGACATATCTCCCACATTGATCGCAGTGTCTCCAGGAACGGCATTCAAGGAGCCAGGAACTTTTCTCCCTACACTGTCCATTGAGTTGTCCTCAAAACCAATCTACATCCTGCTATATCTCCCACATGGAAAGTGCCAGGAGGGAAAAGTGGGGATTATGTTTAGACTTTCTCGGAACTGCTTCAAATCAACTAGATATCTTTGTGCTGTAAATCTCCCAACAGCCAAACGCAAATGCAGCAAACATCTCGCTGTATGTCCCACATCCAAAGTGCCAAGAGAGAGCTTGCTCTCCCTGTCTTTGAGCACTGTTTTCACTGTCCCGGTTACCTCTTTGCTAACATTCTCTTCAGAGCTGCAGTGAAACCAGGAACCACGTGGAGAAGGCACCCACACTGGAAGTGCCTGGAGGGAACATTGGGGCTTCTTCTCAGTGTCTCTGACCATAGGGTTTCACTGTCCCGGGAAAGTCTCTGCTAACACCCTGCAGAGCGCAGTGCCCAATATACAGAAACGTCTTGCGGTATCTCCTACAGGGAAAGTGCCAGGAGGGAATTGTCGAGCTTGTTCTCAGTGTCTCTGAGAATTGCTCTGATTATCCGTGTGACCTCTTTACCAACACACATCTTGACATATCTCCCACATTGATCGCAGTGTCTCCAGGAACGGCATTCAAGGAGCCAGGAACTTTTCTCCCTACACTGTCCATTGAGTTGTCCTCAAAACCAATCTACATCCTGCTATATCTCCCACATGGAAAGTGCCAGGAGGGAAAAGTGGGGATTATGTTTAGACTTTCTCGGAACTGCTTCAAATCAACTAGATATCTTTGTGCTGTAAATCTCCCAACAGCCAAACGCAAATGCAGCAAACATCTCGCTGTATGTCCCACATCCAAAGTGCCAAGAGAGAGCTTGCTCTCCCTGTCTTTGAGTACTGTTTTCACTGTCCCGGTTACCTCTTTGCTAACATTCTCTTCAGAGCTGCAGTGAAACCAGGAACCACGTGGAGAAGGCACCCACACTGAAAGTGCCTGGAGGGAACATTGGGGCTTCTTCTCAGTGTCTCTGACATAGGGTTTCACTGTCCCGGGAAAGTCTCTGCAAACACCCTGCGGAGCGCAGTGCTCAATATACAGAGACTTTCTCGGAACTGCTTCAAATCAACTAGATATCTTTGTGCTGTAAATCTCCCAACAGCCAAACGCAAATGCAGCAAACATCTCGCTGTATGTCCCACATCCAAAGTGCCAAGAGAGTAATGTAGAGCTTGCTCTCCCTGTCTTTGAGTACTGTTTTCACTGTCCCGGTTACCTCTTTGCTAACATTCTCTTCAGAGCTGCAGTGAAACCAGGAACCACGTGGAGAAGGCACCCACACTGAAAGTGCCTGGAGGGAACATTGGGGCTTCTTCTCAGTGTCTCTGACCATAGGGTTTCACTGTCCCGGGAAAGTCTCTGCTAACACCCTGCAGAGCGCAGTGCCCAATATACAGAAACGTCTTGCGGTATCTCCTACAGGGAAAGTGCCAGGAGGGAATTGTCGAGCTTGTTCTCAGTGTCTCTGAGAATTGCTCTGATTATCCATGTGACCTCTTTGCTAAGACTCTCCAGAGAGACGTCCTCAAAACCAACACACATCTTGACATATCTCCCACATTGATCGCAGTTTCTCCAGGAACGGCATTCAAGGAGCCAGGAACTTTTCTCCCTACACTGTCCTTTGAGTTGGCCTCAAAACCAATCTACATCCTGCTATATCTCCCACATGGAAAGTGCCAGGAGGGAAAAGTGGGGATTATGTTTAGACTTTCTCGGAACTGCTTCAAATCAACTAGATATCTTTGTGCTGTAAATCTCCCAACAGCCAAACGCAAATGCAGCAAACATCTCGCTGTATGTCCCACATCCAAAGTGCCAAGAGAGTAATGTAGAGCTTGCTCTCCCGGTCTTTGAGTACTGTTTTCACTGTCCCGATGAGCTCTTTGCTAACATTCTCTTCAGAGCTGCAGTGAAACCAGGAACCACGTGGAGAAGGCACCCACACTGAAAGTGCCTGGAGGGAACATTGGGGCTTCTTCTCAGTGTCTCTGACCATAGGGTTTCACTGTCCCGGGAAAGTCTCTGCTAACACCCTGCAGAGCGCAGTGCCCAATATACAGAAACGTCTTGCGGTATCTCCTACAGGGAAAGTGCCAGGAGGGAATTGTCGAGCTTGTTCTCAGTGTCTCTGAGAATTGCTCTGATTATCCATGTGACCTCTTTGCTAAGACTCTCCAGAGAGACGTCCTCAAAACCAACACACATCTTGACATATCTCCCACATTGATCGCAGTGTCTCCAGGAACGGCATTCAAGGAGCCAGGAACTTTTCTCCCTACACTGTCCTTTGAGTTGGCCTCAAAACCAATATACATCCTGCTATATCTCCCACATGGAAAGTGCCAGGAGGGAAAAGTGGGGATTATGTTTAGACTTTCTCGGAACTGCTTCAAATCAACTAGATATCTTTGTGCTGTAAATCTCCCAACAGCCAAACGCAAATGCAGCAAACATCTCGCTGTATGTCCCACATCCAAAGTGCCAAGAGAGAGCTTGCTCTCCCTGTCTTTGAGACCTGTTTTCACTGTCCCGATGAGCTCTTTGCTAACATTCTCTTCAGAGCTGCAGTGAAACCAGGAACCACGTGGAGAAGGCACCCACACTGAAAGTGCCTGGAGGGAACATTGGGGCTTCTTCTCAGTGTCTCTGACCATAGGGTTTCACTGTCCCGGGAAAGTCTCTGCTAACACCCTGCAGAGCACAGTGCCCAATATACAGAAACGTCTTGCGGTATCTCCTACAGGGAAAGTGCCAGGAGGGAATTGTCGAGCTTCTTCTCAGTGTCTCTGAGAATTGCTCTGATTATCCATGTGACCTCTTTGCTAAGACTCTCCAGAGAGACGTCCTCAAAACCAACACACATCTTGACATATCTCCCACATTGATCGCAGTTTCTCCAGGAACGGCATTCAAGGAGCCAGGAACTTTTCTCCCTACACTGTCCTTTGAGTTGGCCTCAAAACCAATCTACATCCTGCTATATCTCCCACATGGAAAGTGCCAGGAGGGAAAAGTGGGGATTATGTTTAGACTTTCTCGGAACTGCTTCAAATCAACTAGATATCTTTGTGCTGTAAATCTCCCAACAGCCAAACGCAAATGCAGCAAACATCTCGCTGTATGTCCCACATCCAAAGTGCCAAGAGAGAGCTTGCTCTCCCTGTCTTTGAGACCTGTTTTCACTGTCCCGGTTACCTCTTTGCTAACATTCTCTTCAGAGCTGCAGTGAAACCAGGAACCACGTGGAGAAGGCACCCACACTGAAAGTGCCTGGAGGGAACATTGGGGCTTCTTCTCAGTGTCTCTGACATAGGGTTTCACTGTCCCGGGAAAGTCTCTGCTAACACCCTGCAGAGCGCAGTGCCCAATATACAGAAACGTCTTGCGGTATCTCCTACAGGGAAAGTGCCAGGAGGGAATTGTCGAGCTTCTTCTCAGTGTCTCTGAGAATTGCTCTGATTATCCGTGTGACCTCTTTACCAACACACATCTTGACATATCTCCCACATTGATCGCAGTGTCTCCAGGAACGGCATTCAAGGAGCCAGGAACTTTTCTCCCTACACTGTCCATTGAGTTGTCCTCAAAACCAATCTACATCCTGCTATATCTCCCACATGGAAAGTGCCAGGAGGGAAAAGTGGGGATTATGTTTAGACTTTCTCGGAACTGCTTCAAATCAACTAGATATCTTTGTGCTGTAAATCTCCCAACAGCCAAACGCAAATGCAGCAAACATCTCGCTGTATGTCCCACATCCAAAGTGCCAAGAGAGAGCTTGCTCTCCCTGTCTTTGAGTACTGTTTTCACTGTCCCGGTTACCTCTTTGCTAACATTCTCTTCAGAGCTGCAGTGAAACCAGGAACCACGTGGAGAAGGCACCCACACTGAAAGTGCCTGGAGGGAACATTGGGGCTTCTTCTCAGTGTCTCTGACCATAGGGTTTCACTGTCCCGGGAAAGTCTCTGCTAACACCCTGCAGAGCGCAGTGCCCAATATACAGAAACGTCTTGCGGTATCTCCTACAGGGAAAGTGCCAGGAGGGAATTGTCGAGCTTGTTCTCAGTGTCTCTGAGAATTGCTCTGATTATCCATGTGACCTCTTTGCTAAGACTCTCCAGAGAGACGTCCTCAAAACCAACACACATCTTGACATATCTCCCACATTGATCGCAGTTTCTCCAGGAACGGCATTCAAGGAGCCAGGAACTTTTCTCCCTACACTGTCCTTTGAGTTGGCCTCAAAACCAATATACATCCTGCTATATCTCCCACATGGAAAGTGCCAGGAGGGAAAAGTGGGGATTATGTTTAGACTTTCTCGGAACTGCTTCAAATCAACTAGATATCTTTGTGCTGTAAATCTCCCAACAGCCAAACGCAAATGCAGCAAACATCTCGCTGTATGTCCCACATCCAAAGTGCCAAGAGAGAGCTTGCTCTCCCTGTCTTTGAGACCTGTTTTCACTGTCCCGGTTACCTCTTTGCTAACATTCTCTTCAGAGCTGCAGTGAAACCAGGAACCACGTGGAGAAGGCACCCACACTGAAAGTGCCTGGAGGGAACATTGGGGCTTCTTCTCAGTGTCTCTGACATAGGGTTTCACTGTCCCGGGAAAGTCTCTGCTAACACCCTGCAGAGCGCAGTGCCCAATATACAGAAACGTCTTGCGGTATCTCCTACAGGGAAAGTGCCAGGAGGGAATTGTCGAGCTTCTTCTCAGTGTCTCTGAGAATTGCTCTGATTATCCGTGTGACCTCTTTACCAACACACATCTTGACATATCTCCCACATTGATCGCAGTGTCTCCAGGAACGGCATTCAAGGAGCCAGGAACTTTTCTCCCTACACTGTCCATTGAGTTGTCCTCAAAACCAATCTACATCCTGCTATATCTCCCACATGGAAAGTGCCAGGAGGGAAAAGTGGGGATTATGTTTAGACTTTCTCGGAACTGCTTCAAATCAACTAGATATCTTTGTGCTGTAAATCTCCCAACAGCCAAACGCAAATGCAGCAAACATCTCGCTGTATGTCCCACATCCAAAGTGCCAAGAGAGAGCTTGCTCTCCCTGTCTTTGAGTACTGTTTTCACTGTCCCGGTTACCTCTTTGCTAACATTCTCTTCAGAGCTGCAGTGAAACCAGGAACCACGTGGAGAAGGCACCCACACTGAAAGTGCCTGGAGGGAACATTGGGGCTTCTTCTCAGTGTCTCTGACCATAGGGTTTCACTGTCCCGGGAAAGTCTCTGCTAACACCCTGCAGAGCGCAGTGCCCAATATACAGAAACGTCTTGCGGTATCTCCTACAGGGAAAGTGCCAGGAGGGAATTGTTGAGCTTGTTCTCAGTGTCTCTGAGAATTGCTCTGATTATCCATGTGACCTCTTTGCTAAGACTCTCCAGAGAGACGTCCTCAAAACCAACACACATCTTGACATATCTCCCACATTGATCGCAGTTTCTCCAGGAACGGCATTCAAGGAGCCAGGAACTTTTCTCCCTACACTGTCCTTTGAGTTGGCCTCAAAACCAATATACATCCTGCTATATCTCCCACATGGAAAGTGCCAGGAGGGAAAAGTGGGGATTATGTTTAGACTTTCTCGGAACTGCTTCAAATCAACTAGATATCTTTGTGCTGTAAATCTCCCAACAGCCAAACGCAAATGCAGCAAACATCTCGCTGTATGTCCCACATCCAAAGTGCCAAGAGAGAGCTTGCTCTCCCTGTCTTTGAGCACTGTTTTCACTGTCCCGGTTACCTCTTTGCTAACATTCTCTTCAGAGCTGCAGTGAAACCAGGAACCACGTGGAGAAGGCACCCACACTGAAAGTGCCTGGAGGGAACATTGGGGCTTCTTCTCAGTGTCTCTGACCATAGGGTTTCACTGTCCCGGGAAAGTCTCTGCTAACACCCTGCAGAGCGCAGTGCCCAATATACAGAAACGTCTTGCGGTATCTCCTACAGGGAAAGTGCCAGGAGGGAATTGTCGAGCTTGTTCTCAGTGTCTCTGAGAATTGCTCTGATTATCCGTGTGACCTCTTTACCAACACACATCTTGACATATCTCCCACATTGATCGCAGTGTCTCCAGGAACGGCATTCAAGGAGCCAGGAACTTTTCTCCCTACACTGTCCATTGAGTTGTCCTCAAAACCAATCTACATCCTGCTATATCTCCCACATGGAAAGTGCCAGGAGGGAAAAGTGGGGATTATGTTTAGACTTTCTCGGAACTGCTTCAAATCAACTAGATATCTTTGTGCTGTAAATCTCCCAACAGCCAAACGCAAATGCAGCAAACATCTCGCTGTATGTCCCACATCCAAAGTGCCAAGAGAGTAATGTAGAGCTTGCTCTCCCTGTCTTTGAGTACTGTTTTCACTGTCCCGATGAGCTCTTTGCTAACATTCTCTTCAGAGCTGCAGTGAAACCAGGAACCACGTGGAGAAGGCACCCACACTGAAAGTGCCTGGAGGGAACATTGGGGCTTCTTCTCAGTGTCTCTGACCATAGGGTTTCACTGTCCCGGGAAAGTCTCTGCTAACACCCTGCAGAGCGCAGTGCCCAATATACAGAAACGTCTTGCGGTATCTCCTACAGGGAAAGTGCCAGGAGGGAATTGTCGAGCTTCTTCTCAGTGTCTCTGAGAATTGCTCTGATTATCCATGTGACCTCTTTGCTAAGACTCTCCAGAGAGACGTCCTCAAAACCAACACACATCTTGACATATCTCCCACATTGATCGCAGTGTCTCCAGGAACGGCATTCAAGGAGCCAGGAACTTTTCTCCCTACACTGTCCATTGAGTTGTCCTCAAAACCAATCTACATCCTGCTATATCTCCCACATGGAAAGTGCCAGGAGGGAAAAGTGGGGATTATGTTTAGACTTTCTCGGAACTGCTTCAAATCAACTAGATATCTTTGTGCTGTAAATCTCCCAACAGCCAAACGCAAATGCAGCAAACATCTCGCTGTATGTCCCACATCCAAAGTGCCAAGAGAGAGCTTGCTCTCCCTGTCTTTGAGCACTGTTTTCACTGTCCCGGTTACCTCTTTGCTAACATTCTCTTCAGAGCTGCAGTGAAACCAGGAACCACGTGGAGAAGGCACCCACACTGGAAGTGCCTGGAGGGAACATTGGGGCTTCTTCTCAGTGTCTCTGACCATAGGGTTTCACTGTCCCGGGAAAGTCTCTGCTAACACCCTGCAGAGCGCAGTGCCCAATATACAGAAACGTCTTGCGGTATCTCCTACAGGGAAAGTGCCAGGAGGGAATTGTCGAGCTTGTTCTCAGTGTCTCTGAGAATTGCTCTGATTATCCGTGTGACCTCTTTACCAATACACATCTTGACATATCTCCCACATTGATCGCAGTGTCTCCAGGAACGGCATTCAAGGAGCCAGGAACTTTTCTCCCTACACTGTCCATTGAGTTGTCCTCAAAACCAATCTACATCCTGCTATATCTCCCACATGGAAAGTGCCAGGAGGGAAAAGTGGGGATTATGTTTAGACTTTCTCGGAACTGCTTCAAATCAACTAGATATCTTTGTGCTGTAAATCTCCCAACAGCCAAACGCAAATGCAGCAAACATCTCGCTGTATGTCCCACATCCAAAGTGCCAAGAGAGTAATGTAGAGCTTGCTCTCCCTGTCTTTGAGTACTGTTTTCACTGTCCCGATGAGCTCTTTGCTAACATTCTCTTCAGAGCTGCAGTGAAACCAGGAACCACGTGGAGAAGGCACCCACACTGAAAGTGCCTGGAGGGAACATTGGGGCTTCTTCTCAGTGTCTCTGACCATAGGGTTTCACTGTCCCGGGAAAGTCTCTGCTAACACCCTGCAGAGCGCAGTGCCCAATATACAGAAACGTCTTGCGGTATCTCCTACAGGGAAAGTGCCAGGAGGGAATTGTCGAGCTTCTTCTCAGTGTCTCTGAGAATTGCTCTGATTATCCATGTGACCTCTTTGCTAAGACTCTCCAGAGAGACGTCCTCAAAACCAACACACATCTTGACATATCTCCCACATTGATCGCAGTGTCTCCAGGAACGGCATTCAAGGAGCCAGGAACTTTTCTCCCTACACTGTCCATTGAGTTGTCCTCAAAACCAATCTACATCCTGCTATATCTCCCACATGGAAAGTGCCAGGAGGGAAAAGTGGGGATTATGTTTAGACTTTCTCGGAACTGCTTCAAATCAACTAGATATCTTTGTGCTGTAAATCTCCCAACAGCCAAACGCAAATGCAGCAAACATCTCGCTGTATGTCCCACATCCAAAGTGCCAAGAGAGAGCTTGCTCTCCCTGTCTTTGAGTACTGTTTTCACTGTCCCGGTTACCTCTTTGCTAACATTCTCTTCAGAGCTGCAGTGAAACCAGGAACCACGTGGAGAAGGCACCCACACTGAAAGTGCCTGGAGGGAACATTGGGGCTTCTTCTCAGTGTCTCTGACATAGGGTTTCACTGTCCCGGGAAAGTCTCTGCAAACACCCTGCGGAGCGCAGTGCTCAATATACAGAGACTTTCTCGGAACTGCTTCAAATCAACTAGATATCTTTGTGCTGTAAATCTCCCAACAGCCAAACGCAAATGCAGCAAACATCTCGCTGTATGTCCCACATCCAAAGTGCCAAGAGAGTAATGTAGAGCTTGCTCTCCCTGTCTTTGAGTACTGTTTTCACTGTCCCGATGAGCTCTTTGCTAACATTCTCTTCAGAGCTGCAGTGAAACCAGGAACCACGTGGAGAAGGCACCCACACTGAAAGTGCCTGGAGGGAACATTGGGGCTTCTTCTCAGTGTCTCTGACCATAGGGTTTCACTGTCCCGGGAAAGTCTCTGCTAACACCCTGCAGAGCGCAGTGCCCAATATACAGAAACGTCTTGCGGTATCTCCTACAGGGAAAGTGCCAGGAGGGAATTGTCGAGCTTCTTCTCAGTGTCTCTGAGAATTGCTCTGATTATCCATGTGACCTCTTTGCTAAGACTCTCCAGAGAGACGTCCTCAAAACCAACACACATCTTGACATATCTCCCACATTGATCGCAGTGTCTCCAGGAACGGCATTCAAGGAGCCAGGAACTTTTCTCCCTACACTGTCCATTGAGTTGTCCTCAAAACCAATCTACATCCTGCTATATCTCCCACATGGAAAGTGCCAGGAGGGAAAAGTGGGGATTATGTTTAGACTTTCTCGGAACTGCTTCAAATCAACTAGATATCTTTGTGCTGTAAATATCCCAACAGCCAAACGCAAATGCAGCAAACATCTCGCTGTATGTCCCACATCCAAAGTGCCAAGAGAGAGCTTGCTCTCCCTGTCTTTGAGTACTGTTTTCACTGTCCCGGTTACCTCTTTGCTAACATTCTCTTCAGAGCTGCAGTGAAACCAGGAACCACGTGGAGAAGGCACCCACACTGAAAGTGCCTGGAGGGAACATTGGGGCTTCTTCTCAGTGTCTCTGACATAGGGTTTCACTGTCCCGGGAAAGTCTCTGCAAACACCCTGCGGAGCGCAGTGCTCAATATACAGAGACTTTCTCGGAACTGCTTCAAATCAACTAGATATCTTTGTGCTGTAAATCTCCCAACAGCCAAACGCAAATGCAGCAAACATCTCGCTGTATGTCCCACATCCAAAGTGCCAAGAGAGTAATGTAGAGCTTGCTCTCCCTGTCTTTGAGTACTGTTTTCACTGTCCCGATGAGCTCTTTGCTAACATTCTCTTCAGAGCTGCAGTGAAACCAGGAACCACGTGGAGAAGGCACCCACACTGAAAGTGCCTGGAGGGAACATTGGGGCTTCTTCTCAGTGTCTCTGACCATAGGGTTTCACTGTCCCGGGAAAGTCTCTGCTAACACCCTGCAGAGCGCAGTGCCCAATATACAGAAACGTCTTGCGGTATCTCCTACAGGGAAAGTGCCAGGAGGGAATTGTCGAGCTTCTTCTCAGTGTCTCTGAGAATTGCTCTGATTATCCATGTGACCTCTTTGCTAAGACTCTCCAGAGAGACGTCCTCAAAACCAACACACATCTTGACATATCTCCCACATTGATCGCAGTTTCTCCAGGAACGGCATTCAAGGAGCCAGGAACTTTTCTCCCTACACTGTCCTTTGAGTTGGCCTCAAAACCAATCTACATCCTGCTATATCTCCCACATGGAAAGTGCCAGGAGGGAAAAGTGGGGATTATGTTTAGACTTTCTCGGAACTGCTTCAAATCAACTAGATATCTTTGTGCTGTAAATCTCCCAACAGCCAAACGCAAATGCAGCAAACATCTCGCTGTATGTCCCACATCCAAAGTGCCAAGAGAGTAATGTAGAGCTTGCTCTCCCGGTCTTTGAGTACTGTTTTCACTGTCCCGATGAGCTCTTTGCTAACATTCTCTTCAGAGCTGCAGTGAAACCAGGAACCACGTGGAGAAGGCACCCACACTGAAAGTGCCTGGAGGGAACATTGGGGCTTCTTCTCAGTGTCTCTGACCATAGGGTTTCACTGTCCCGGGAAAGTCTCTGCTAACACCCTGCAGAGCGCAGTGCCCAATATACAGAAACGTCTTGCGGTATCTCCTACAGGGAAAGTGCCAGGAGGGAATTGTCGAGCTTGTTCTCAGTGTCTCTGAGAATTGCTCTGATTATCCATGTGACCTCTTTGCTAAGACTCTCCAGAGAGACGTCCTCAAAACCAACACACATCTTGACATATCTCCCACATTGATCGCAGTGTCTCCAGGAACGGCATTCAAGGAGCCAGGAACTTTTCTCCCTACACTGTCCTTTGAGTTGGCCTCAAAACCAATCTACATCCTGCTATATCTCCCACATGGAAAGTGCCAGGAGGGAAAAGTGGGGATTATGTTTAGACTTTCTCGGAACTGCTTCAAATCAACTAGATATCTTTGTGCTGTAAATCTCCCAACAGCCAAACGCAAATGCAGCAAACATCTCGCTGTATGTCCCACATCCAAAGTGCCAAGAGAGAGCTTGCTCTCCCTGTCTTTGAGTACTGTTTTCACTGTCCCGATGACCTCTTTGCTAACATTCTCTTCAGAGCTGCAGTGAAACCAGGAACCACGTGGAGAAGGCACCCACACTGAAAGTGCCTGGAGGGAACATTGGGGCTTCTTCTCAGTGTCTCTGACCATAGGGTTTCACTGTCCCGGGAAAGTCTCTGCTAACACCCTGCAGAGCGCAGTGCCCAATATACAGAAACGTCTTGCGGTATCTCCTACAGGGAAAGTGCCAGGAGGGAATTGTCGAGCTTGTTCTCAGTGTCTCTGAGAATTGCTCTGATTATCCATGTGACCTCTTTGCTAAGACTCTCCAGAGAGACGTCCTCAAAACCAACACACATCTTGACATATCTCCCACATTGATCGCAGTTTCTCCAGGAACGGCATTCAAGGAGCCAGGAACTTTTCTCCCTACACTGTCCTTTGAGTTGGCCTCAAAACCAATATACATCCTGCTATATCTCCCACATGGAAAGTGCCAGGAGGGAAAAGTGGGGATTATGTTTAGACTTTCTCGGAACTGCTTCAAATCAACTAGATATCTTTGTGCTGTAAATCTCCCAACAGCCAAACGCAAATGCAGCAAACATCTCGCTGTATGTCCCACATCCAAAGTGCCAAGAGAGAGCTTGCTCTCCCTGTCTTTGAGACCTGTTTTCACTGTCCCGGTTACCTCTTTGCTAACATTCTCTTCAGAGCTGCAGTGAAACCAGGAACCACGTGGAGAAGGCACCCACACTGGAAGTGCCTGGAGGGAACATTGGGGCTTCTTCTCAGTGTCTCTGACCATAGGGTTTCACTGTCCCGGGAAAGTCTCTGCTAACACCCTGCAGAGCGCAGTGCCCAATATACAGAAACGTCTTGCGGTATCTCCTACAGGGAAAGTGCCAGGAGGGAATTGTCGAGCTTGTTCTCAGTGTCTCTGAGAATTGCTCTGATTATCCGTGTGACCTCTTTACCAACACACATCTTGACATATCTCCCACATTGATCGCAGTGTCTCCAGGAACGGCATTCAAGGAGCCAGGAACTTTTCTCCCTACACTGTCCATTGAGTTGTCCTCAAAACCAATCTACATCCTGCTATATCTCCCACATGGAAAGTGCCAGGAGGGAAAAGTGGGGATTATGTTTAGACTTTCTCGGAACTGCTTCAAATCAACTAGATATCTTTGTGCTGTAAATCTCCCAACAGCCAAACGCAAATGCAGCAAACATCTCGCTGTATGTCCCACATCCAAAGTGCCAAGAGAGTAATGTAGAGCTTGCTCTCCCTGTCTTTGAGTACTGTTTTCACTGTCCCGATGAGCTCTTTGCTAACATTCTCTTCAGAGCTGCAGTGAAACCAGGAACCACGTGGAGAAGGCACCCACACTGAAAGTGCCTGGAGGGAACATTGGGGCTTCTTCTCAGTGTCTCTGACCATAGGGTTTCACTGTCCCGGGAAAGTCTCTGCTAACACCCTGCAGAGCGCAGTGCCCAATATACAGAAACGTCTTGCGGTATCTCCTACAGGGAAAGTGCCAGGAGGGAATTGTCGAGCTTGTTCTCAGTGTCTCTGAGAATTGCTCTGATTATCCATGTGACCTCTTTGCTAAGACTCTCCAGAGAGACGTCCTCAAAACCAACACACATCTTGACATATCTCCCACATTGATCGCAGTGTCTCCAGGAACGGCATTCAAGGAGCCAGGAACTTTTCTCCCTACACTGTCCATTGAGTTGTCCTCAAAACCAATCTACATCCTGCTATATCTCCCACATGGAAAGTGCCAGGAGGGAAAAGTGGGGATTATGTTTAGACTTTCTCGGAACTGCTTCAAATCAACTAGATATCTTTGTGCTGTAAATCTCCCAACAGCCAAACGCAAATGCAGCAAACATCTCGCTGTATGTCCCACATCCAAAGTGCCAAGAGAGAGCTTGCTCTCCCTGTCTTTGAGTACTGTTTTCACTGTCCCGATGAGCTCTTTGCTAACATTCTCTTCAGAGCTGCAGTGAAACCAGGAACCACGTGGAGAAGGCACCCACACTGAAAGTGCCTGGAGGGAACATTGGGGCTTCTTCTCAGTGTCTCTGACCATAGGGTTTCACTGTCCCGGGAAAGTCTCTGCTAACACCCTGCAGAGCGCAGTGCCCAATATACAGAAACGTCTTGCGGTATCTCCTACAGGGAAAGTGCCAGGAGGGAATTGTCGAGCTTGTTCTCAGTGTCTCTGAGAATTGCTCTGATTATCCATGTGACCTCTTTGCTAAGACTCTCCAGAGAGACGTCCTCAAAACCAACACACATCTTGACATATCTCCCACATTGATCGCAGTTTCTCCAGGAACGGCATTCAAGGAGCCAGGAACTTTTCTCCCTACACTGTCCTTTGAGTTGGCCTCAAAACCAATATACATCCTGCTATATCTCCCACATGGAAAGTGCCAGGAGGGAAAAGTGGGGATTATGTTTAGACTTTCTCGGAACTGCTTCAAATCAACTAGATATCTTTGTGCTGTAAATCTCCCAACAGCCAAACGCAAAAGCAGCAAACATCTCGCTGTATGTCCCACATCCAAAGTGCCAAGAGAGAGCTTGCTCTCCCTGTCTTTGAGCACTGTTTTCACTGTCCCGGTTACCTCTTTGCTAACATTCTCTTCAGAGCTGCAGTGAAACCAGGAACCACGTGGAGAAGGCACCCACACTGAAAGTGCCTGGAGGGAACATTGGGGCTTCTTCTCAGTGTCTCTGACATAGGGTTTCACTGTCCCGGGAAAGTCTCTGCAAACACCCTGCGGAGCGCAGTGCTCAATATACAGAGACTTTCTCGGAACTGCTTCAAATCAACTAGATATCTTTGTGCTGTAAATCTCCCAACAGCCAAACGCAAATGCAGCAAACATCTCGCTGTATGTCCCACATCCAAAGTGCCAAGAGAGTAATGTAGAGCTTGCTCTCCCTGTCTTTGAGTACTGTTTTCACTGTCCCGATGAGCTCTTTGCTAACATTCTCTTCAGAGCTGCAGTGAAACCAGGAACCACGTGGAGAAGGCACCCACACTGAAAGTGCCTGGAGGGAACATTGGGGCTTCTTCTCAGTGTCTCTGACCATAGGGTTTCACTGTCCCGGGAAAGTCTCTGCTAACACCCTGCAGAACGCAGTGCCCAATATACAGAAACGTCTTGCGGTATCTCCTACAGGGAAAGTGCCAGGAGGGAATTGTCGAGCTTGTTCTCAGTGTCTCTGAGAATTGCTCTGATTATCCATGTGACCTCTTTGCTAAGACTCTCCAGAGAGACGTCCTCAAAACCAACACACATCTTGACATATCTCCCACATTGATCGCAGTGTCTCCAGGAACGGCATTCAAGGAGCCAGGAACTTTTCTCCCTACACTGTCCATTGAGTTGTCCTCAAAACCAATCTACATCCTGCTATATCTCCCACATGGAAAGTGCCAGGAGGGAAAAGTGGGGATTATGTTTAGACTTTCTCGGAACTGCTTCAAATCAACTAGATATCTTTGTGCTGTAAATCTCCCAACAGCCAAACGCAAAAGCAGCAAACATCTCGCTGTATGTCCCACATCCAAAGTGCCAAGAGAGAGCTTGCTCTCCCTGTCTTTGAGCACTGTTTTCACTGTCCCGGTTACCTCTTTGCTAACATTCTCTTCAGAGCTGCAGTGAAACCAGGAACCACGTGGAGAAGGCACCCACACTGAAAGTGCCTGGAGGGAACATTGGGGCTTCTTCTCAGTGTCTCTGACATAGGGTTTCACTGTCCCGGGAAAGTCTCTGCAAACACCCTGCGGAGCGCAGTGCTCAATATACAGAGACTTTCTCGGAACTGCTTCAAATCAACTAGATATCTTTGTGCTGTAAATCTCCCAACAGCCAAACGCAAATGCAGCAAACATCTCGCTGTATGTCCCACATCCAAAGTGCCAAGAGAGTAATGTAGAGCTTGCTCTCCCTGTCTTTGAGTACTGTTTTCACTGTCCCGATGAGCTCTTTGCTAACATTCTCTTCAGAGCTGCAGTGAAACCAGGAACCACGTGGAGAAGGCACCCACACTGAAAGTGCCTGGAGGGAACATTGGGGCTTCTTCTCAGTGTCTCTGACCATAGGGTTTCACTGTCCCGGGAAAGTCTCTGCTAACACCCTGCAGAACGCAGTGCCCAATATACAGAAACGTCTTGCGGTATCTCCTACAGGGAAAGTGCCAGGAGGGAATTGTCGAGCTTGTTCTCAGTGTCTCTGAGAATTGCTCTGATTATCCATGTGACCTCTTTGCTAAGACTCTCCAGAGAGACGTCCTCAAAACCAACACACATCTTGACATATCTCCCACATTGATCGCAGTGTCTCCAGGAACGGCATTCAAGGAGCCAGGAACTTTTCTCCCTACACTGTCCATTGAGTTGTCCTCAAAACCAATCTACATCCTGCTATATCTCCCACATGGAAAGTGCCAGGAGGGAAAAGTGGGGATTATGTTTAGACTTTCTCGGAACTGCTTCAAATCAACTAGATATCTTTGTGCTGTAAATCTCCCAACAGCCAAACGCAAATGCAGCAAACATCTCGCTGTATGTCCCACATCCAAAGTGCCAAGAGAGTAATGTAGAGCTTGCTCTCCCTGTCTTTGAGTACTGTTTTCACTGTCCCGATGAGCTCTTTGCTAACATTCTCTTCAGAGCTGCAGTGAAACCAGGAACCACGTGGAGAAGGCACCCACACTGAAAGTGCCTGGAGGGAACATTGGGGCTTCTTCTCAGTGTCTCTGACCATAGGGTTTCACTGTCCCGGGAAAGTCTCTGCTAACACCCTGCAGAGCGCAGTGCCCAATATACAGAAACGTCTTGCGGTATCTCCTACAGGGAAAGTGCCAGGAGGGAATTGTCGAGCTTGTTCTCAGTGTCTCTGAGAATTGCTCTGATTATCCATGTGACCTCTTTGCTAAGACTCTCCAGAGAGACGTCCTCAAAACCAACACACATCTTGACATATCTCCCACATTGATCGCAGTGTCTCCAGGAACGGCATTCAAGGAGCCAGGAACTTTTCTCCCTACACTGTCCATTGAGTTGTCCTCAAAACCAATCTACATCCTGCTATATCTCCCACATGGAAAGTGCCAGGAGGGAAAAGTGGGGATTATGTTTAGACTTTCTCGGAACTGCTTCAAATCAACTAGATATCTTTGTGCTGTAAATCTCCCAACAGCCAAACGCAAATGCAGCAAACATCTCGCTGTATGTCCCACATCCAAAGTGCCAAGAGAGAGCTTGCTCTCCCTGTCTTTGAGTACTGTTTTCACTGTCCCGGTTACCTCTTTGCTAACATTCTCTTCAGAGCTGCAGTGAAACCAGGAACCACGTGGAGAAGGCACCCACACTGAAAGTGCCTGGAGGGAACATTGGGGCTTCTTCTCAGTGTCTCTGACATAGGGTTTCACTGTCCCGGGAAAGTCTCTGCAAACACCCTGCGGAGCGCAGTGCTCAATATACAGAGACTTTCTCGGAACTGCTTCAAATCAACTAGATATCTTTGTGCTGTAAATCTCCCAACAGCCAAACGCAAATGCAGCAAACATCTCGCTGTATGTCCCACATCCAAAGTGCCAAGAGAGTAATGTAGAGCTTGCTCTCCCTGTCTTTGAGTACTGTTTTCACTGTCCCGATGAGCTCTTTGCTAACATTCTCTTCAGAGCTGCAGTGAAACCAGGAACCACGTGGAGAAGGCACCCACACTGAAAGTGCCTGGAGGGAACATTGGGGCTTCTTCTCAGTGTCTCTGACCATAGGGTTTCACTGTCCCGGGAAAGTCTCTGCTAACACCCTGCAGAGCGCAGTGCCCAATATACAGAAACGTCTTGCGGTATCTCCTACAGGGAAAGTGCCAGGAGGGAATTGTCGAGCTTGTTCTCAGTGTCTCTGAGAATTGCTCTGATTATCCGTGTGACCTCTTTACCAACACACATCTTGACATATCTCCCACATTGATCGCAGTGTCTCCAGGAACGGCATTCAAGGAGCCAGGAACTTTTCTCCCTACACTGTCCTTTGAGTTGGCCTCAAAACCAATCTACATCCTGCTATATCTCCCACATGGAAAGTGCCAGGAGGGAAAAGTGGGGATTATGTTTAGACTTTCTCGGAACTGCTTCAAATCAACTAGATATCTTTGTGCTGTAAATCTCCCAACAGCCAAATGCAAATGCAGCAAACATCTCGCTGTATGTCCCACATCCAAAGTGCCAAGAGAGAGCTTGCTCTCCCTGTCTTTGAGTACTGTTTTCACTGTCCCGATGACCTCTTTGCTAACATTCTCTTCAGAGCTGCAGTGAAACCAGGAACCACGTGGAGAAGGCACCCACACTGAAAGTGCCTGGAGGGAACACTGGGGCTTCTTCTCAGTGTCTCTGACCATAGGGTTTCACTGTCCCGGGAAAGTCTCTGCTAACACCCTGCAGAGCGCAGTGCCCAATATACAGAAACGTCTTGCGGTATCTCCTACAGGGAAAGTGCCAGGAGGGAATTGTCGAGCTTGTTCTCAGTGTCTCTGAGAATTGCTCTGATTATCCGTGTGACCTCTTTGCTAAGACTCTCCAGAGAGCCGTCCTCAAAACCAACACACATCTTGACATATCTCCCACATTGATCGCAGTTTCTCCACGAACGGCATTCAAGGAGCCAGGAACTTTTCTCCCTACACTGTCCTTTGAGTTGGCCTCAAAACCAATCTACATCCTGCTATATCTCCCACATGGAAAGTGCCAGGAGGGAAAAGTGGGGATTATGTTTAGACTTTCTCGGAACTGCTTCAAATCAACTAGATATCTTTGTGCTGTAAATCTCCCAACAGCCAAACGCAAATGCAGCAAACATCTCGCTGTATGTCCCACATCCAAAGTGCCAAGAGAGAGCTTGCTCTCCCTGTCTTTGAGACCTGTTTTCACTGTCCCGATGAGCTCTTTGCTAACATTCTCTTCAGAGCTGCAGTGAAACCAGGAACCACGTGGAGAAGGCACCCACACTGGAAGTGCCTGGAGGGAACATTGGGGCCTCTTCTCAGTGTCTCTGACATAGGGTTTCACTGTCCCGGGAAAGTCTCTGCTAACACCCTGCAGAGCGCAGTGCCCAATATACAGAAACGTCTTGCGGTATCTCCTACAGGGAAAGTGCCAGGAGGGAATTGTCGAGCTTCTTCTCAGTGTCTCTGAGAATTGCTCTGATTATCCGTGTGACCTCTTTACCAACACACATCTTGACATATCTCCCACATTGATCGCAGTGTCTCCAGGAACGGCATTCAAGGAGCCAGGAACTTTTCTCCCTACACTGTCCATTGAGTTGTCCTCAAAACGAATCTACATCCTGCTATATCTCCCACATGGAAAGTGCCAGGAGGGAAAAGTGGGGATTATGTTTAGACTTTCTCGGAACTGCTTCAAATCAACTAGATATCTTTGTGCTGTAAATCTCCCAACAGCCAAACGCAAATGCAGCAAACATCTCGCTGTATGTCCCACATCCAAAGTGCCAAGAGAGAGCTTGCTCTCCCTGTCTTTGAGTACTGTTTTCACTGTCCCGATGAGCTCTTTGCTAACATTCTCTTCAGAGCTGCAGTGAAACCAGGAACCACGTGGAGAAGGCACCCACACTGAAAGTGCCTGGAGGGAACATTGGGGCTTCTTCTCAGTGTCTCTGACCATAGGGTTTCACTGTCCCGGGAAAGTCTCTGCTAACACCCTGCAGAGCGCAGTGCCCAATATACAGAAACGTCTTGCGGTATCTCCTACAGGGAAAGTGCCAGGAGGGAATTGTCGAGCTTGTTCTCAGTGTCTCTGAGAATTGCTCTGATTATCCGTGTGACCTCTTTACCAACACACATCTTGACATATCTCCCACATTGATCGCAGTGTCTCCAGGAACGGCATTCAAGGAGCCAGGAACTTTTCTCCCTACACTGTCCATTGAGTTGTCCTCAAAACCAATCTACATCCTGCTATATCTCCCACATGGAAAGTGCCAGGAGGGAAAAGTGGGGATTATGTTTAGACTTTCTCGGAACTGCTTCAAATCAACTAGATATCTTTGTGCTGTAAATCTCCCAACAGCCAAACGCAAATGCAGCAAACATCTCGCTGTATGTCCCACATCCAAAGTGCCAAGAGAGAGCTTGCTCTCCCTGTCTTTGAGTACTGTTTTCACTGTCACGGTTACCTCTTTGCTAACATTCTCTTCAGAGCTGCAGTGAAACCAGGAACCACGTGGAGAAGGCACCCACACTGAAAGTGCCTGGAGGGAACATTGGGGCTTCTTCTCAGTGTCTCTGACATAGGGTTTCACTGTCCCGGGAAAGTCTCTGCAAACACCCTGCGGAGCGCAGTGCTCAATATACAGAGACTTTCTCGGAACTGCTTCAAATCAACTAGATATCTTTGTGCTGTAAATCTCCCAACAGCCAAACGCAAATGCAGCAAACATCTCGCTGTATGTCCCACATCCAAAGTGCCAAGAGAGAGCTTGCTCTCCCTGTCTTTGAGACCTGTTTTCACTGTCCCGATGACCTCTTTGCTAACATTCTCTTCAGAGCTGCAGTGAAACCAGGAACCACGTGGAGAAGGCACCCACACTGAAAGTGCCTGGAGGGAACATTGGGGCTTCTTCTCAGTGTCTCTGACCATAGGGTTTCACTGTCCCGGGAAAGTCTCTGCTAACACCCTGCAGAGCATATTGCCCAATATACAGAAACGTCTTGCGGTATCTCCTACAGGGAAAGTGCCAGGAGGGAATTGTCGAGCTTGTTCTCAGTGTCTCTGAGAATTGCTCTGATTATCCATGTGACCTCTTTGCTAAGACTCTCCAGAGAGACGTCCTCAAAACCAACACACATCTTGACATATCTCCCACATTGATCGCAGTGTCTCCAGGAACGGCATTCAAGGAGCCAGGAACTTTTCTCCCTACACTGTCCATTGAGTTGGCCTCAAAACCAATATACATCCTGCTATATCTCCCACATGGAAAGTGCCAGGAGGGAAAAGTGGGGATTATGTTTAGACTTTCTCGGAACTGCTTCAAATCAACTAGATATCTTTGTGCTGTAAATCTCCCAACAGCCAAACGCAAATGCAGCAAACATCTCGCTGTATGTCCCACATCCAAAGTGCCAAGAGAGAGCTTGCTCTCCCTGTCTTTGAGTACTGTTTTCATTGTCCCGATGACCTCTTTGCTAACATTCTCTTCAGAGCTGCAGTGAAACCAGGAACCACGTGGAGAAGGCACCCACACTGAAAGTGCCTGGAGGGAACATTGGGGCTTCTTCTCAGTGTCTCTGACCATAGGGTTTCACTGTCCCGGGAAAGTCTCTGCTAACACCCTGCAGAGCGCAGTGCCCAATATACAGAAACGTCTTGCGGTATCTCCTACAGGGAAAGTGCCAGGAGGGAATTGTCGAGCTTGTTCTCAGTGTCTCTGAGAATTGCTCTGATTATCCGTGTGACCTCTTTGCTAAGACTCTCCAGAGAGACGTCCTCAAAACCAACACACATCTTGACATATCTCCCACATTGATCGCAGTGTCTCCAGGAACGGCATTCAAGGAGCCAGGAACTTTTCTCCCTACACTGTCCATTGAGTTGTCCTCAAAACCAATCTACATCCTGCTATATCTCCCACATGGAAAGTGCCAGGAGGGAAAAGTGGGGATTATGTTTAGACTTTCTCGGAACTGCTTCAAATCAACTAGATATCTTTGTGCTGTAAATCTCCCAACAGCCAAACGCAAATGCAGCAAACATCTCGCTGTATGTCCCACATCCAAAGTGCCAAGAGAGAGCTTGCTCTCCCTGTCTTTGAGACCTGTTTTCACTGTCCCGGTTACCTCTTTGCTAACATTCTCTTCAGAGCTGCAGTGAAACCAGGAACCACGTGGAGAAGGCACCCACACTGAAAGTGCCTGGAGGGAACATTGGGGCTTCTTCTCAGTGTCTCTGACATAGGGTTTCACTGTCCCGGGAAAGTCTCTGCTAACACCCTGCAGAGCATAGTGCCCAATATACAGAAACGTCTTGCGGTATCTCCTACAGGGAAAGTGCCAGGAGGGAATTGTCGAGCTTGTTCTCAGTGTCTCTGAGAATTGCTCTGATTATCCGTGTGACCTCTTTACCAACACACATCTTGACATATCTCCCACATTGATCGCAGTTTCTCCAGGAACGGCATTCAAGGAGCCAGGAACTTTTCTCCCTACACTGTCCATTGAGTTGGCCTCAAAACCAATATACATCCTGCTATATCTCCCACATGGAAAGTGCCAGGAGGGAAAAGTGGGGATTATGTTTAGACTTTCTCGGAACTGCTTCAAATCAACTAGATATCTTTGTGCTGTAAATCTCCCAACAGCCAAACGCAAATGCAGCAAACATCTCGCTGTATGTCCCACATCCAAAGTGCCAAGAGAGAGCTTGCTCTCCCTGTCTTTGAGTACTGTTTTCACTGTCCCGATGACCTCTTTGCTAACATTCTCTTCAGAGCTGCAGTGAAACCAGGAACCACGTGGAGAAGGCACCCACACTGAAAGTGCCTGGAGGGAACATTGGGGCTTCTTCTCAGTGTCTCTGACCATAGGGTTTCACTGTCCCGGGAAAGTCTCTGCTAACACCCTGCAGAGCGCAGTGCCCAATATACAGAAACGTCTTGCGGTATCTCCTACAGGGAAAGTGCCAGGAGGGAATTGTCGAGCTTGTTCTCAGTGTCTCTGAGAATTGCTCTGATTATCCGTGTGACCTCTTTACCAACACACATCTTGACATATCTCCCACATTGATCGCAGTTTCTCCAGGAACGGCATTCAAGGAGCCAGGAACTTTTCTCCCTACACTGTCCATTGAGTTGTCCTCAAAACCAATCTACATCCTGCTATATCTCCCACATGGAAAGTGCCAGGAGGGAAAAGTGGGGATTATGTTTAGACTTTCTCGGAACTGCTTCAAATCAACTAGATATCTTTGTGCTGTAAATCTCCCAACAGCCAAACGCAAATGCAGCAAACATCTCGCTGTATGTCCCACATCCAAAGTGCCAAGAGAGAGCTTGCTCTCCCTGTCTTTGAGTACTGTTTTCATTGTCCCGATGACCTCTTTGCTAACATTCTCTTCAGAGCTGCAGTGAAACCAGGAACCACGTGGAGAAGGCACCCACACTGAAAGTGCCTGGAGGGAACATTGGGGCTTCTTCTCAGTGTCTCTGACCATAGGGTTTCACTGTCCCGGGAAAGTCTCTGCTAACACCCTGCAGAGCGCAGTGCCCAATATACAGAAACGTCTTGCGGTATCTCCTACAGGGAAAGTGCCAGGAGGGAATTGTCGAGCTTCTTCTCAGTGTCTCTGAGAATTGCTCTGATTATCCGTGTGACCTCTTTGCTAAGACTCTCCAGAGAGACGTCCTCAAAACCAACACACATCTTGACATATCTCCCACATTGATCGCAGTGTCTCCAGGAACGGCATTCAAGGAGCCAGGAACTTTTCTCCCTACACTGTCCATTGAGTTGTCCTCAAAACCAATCTACATCCTGCTATATCTCCCACATGGAAAGTGCCAGGAGGGAAAAGTGGGGATTATGTTTAGACTTTCTCGGAACTGCTTCAAATCAACTAGATATCTTTGTGCTGTAAATCTCCCAACAGCCAAACGCAAATGCAGCAAACATCTCGCTGTATGTCCCACATCCAAAGTGCCAAGAGAGAGCTTGCTCTCCCTGTCTTTGAGACCTGTTTTCACTGTCCCGGTTACCTCTTTGCTAACATTCTCTTCAGAGCTGCAGTGAAACCAGGAACCACGTGGAGAAGGCACCCACACTGGAAGTGCCTGGAGGGAACATTGGGGCTTCTTCTCAGTGTCTCTGACCATAGGGTTTCACTGTCCCGGGAAAGTCTCTGCTAACACCCTGCAGAGCATAGTGCCCAATATACAGAAACGTCTTGCGGTATCTCCTACAGGGAAAGTGCCAGGAGGGAATTGTCGAGCTTGTTCTCAGTGTCTCTGAGAATTGCTCTGATTATCCATGTGACCTCTTTGCTAAGACTCTCCAGAGAGACGTCCTCAAAACCAACACACATCTTGACATATCTCCCACATTGATCGCAGTGTCTCCAGGAACGGCATTCAAGGAGCCAGGAACTTTTCTCCCTACACTGTCCATTGAGTTGTCCTCAAAACCAATCTACATCCTGCTATATCTCCCACATGGAAAGTGCCAGGAGGGAAAAGTGGGGATTATGTTTAGACTTTCTCGGAACTGCTTCAAATCAACTAGATATCTTTGTGCTGTAAATCTCCCAACAGCCAAACGCAAATGCAGCAAACATCTCGCTGTATGTCCCACATCCAAAGTGCCAAGAGAGAGCTTGCTCTCCCTGTCTTTGAGTACTGTTTTCACTGTCCCGATGAGCTCTTTGCTAACATTCTCTTCAGAGCTGCAGTGAAACCAGGAACCACGTGGAGAAGGCACCCACACTGAAAGTGCCTGGAGGGAACATTGGGGCTTCTTCTCAGTGTCTCTGACCATAGGGTTTCACTGTCCCGGGAAAGTCTCTGCTAACACCCTGCAGAGCGCAGTGCCCAATATACAGAAACGTCTTGCGGTATCTCCTACAGGGAAAGTGCCAGGAGGGAATTGTCGAGCTTGTTCTCAGTGTCTCTGAGAATTGCTCTGATTATCCGTGTGACCTCTTTACCAACACACATCTTGACATATCTCCCACATTGATCGCAGTTTCTCCAGGAACGGCATTCAAGGAGCCAGGAACTTTTCTCCCTACACTGTCCATTGAGTTGGCCTCAAAACCAATCTACATCCTGCTATATCTCCCACATGGAAAGTGCCAGGAGGGAAAAGTGGGGATTATGTTTAGACTTTCTCGGAACTGCTTCAAATCAACTAGATATCTTTGTGCTGTAAATCTCCCAACAGCCAAACGCAAATGCAGCAAACATCTCGCTGTATGTCCCACATCCAAAGTGCCAAGAGAGAGCTTGCTCTCCCTGTCTTTGAGACCTGTTTTCACTGTCCCCGTTACCTCTTTGCTAACATTCTCTTCAGAGCTGCAGTGAAACCAGGAACCACGTGGAGAAGGCACCCACACTGAAAGTGCCTGGAGGGAACATTGGGGCTTCTTCTCAGTGTCTCTGACATAGGGTTTCACTGTCCCGGGAAAGTCTCTGCAAACACCCTGCGGAGCGCAGTGCTCAATATACAGAGACTTTCTCGGAACTGCTTCAAATCAACTAGATATCTTTGTGCTGTAAATCTCCCAACAGCCAAACGCAAATGCAGCAAACATCTCGCTGTATGTCCCACATCCAAAGTGCCAAGAGAGAGCTTGCTCTCCCTGTCTTTGAGTACTGTTTTCACTGTCCCGATGAGCTCTTTGCTAACATTCTCTTCAGAGCTGCAGTGAAACCAGGAACCACGTGGAGAAGGCACCCACACTGAAAGTGCCTGGAGGGAACATTGGGGCTTCTTCTCAGTGTCTCTGACCATAGGGTTTCACTGTCCCGGGAAAGTCTCTGCTAACACCCTGCAGAGCGCAGTGCCCAATATACAGAAACGTCTTGCGGTATCTCCTACAGGGAAAGTGCCAGGAGGGAATTGTCGAGCTTGTTCTCAGTGTCTCTGAGAATTGCTCTGATTATCCATGTGACCTCTTTGCTAAGACTCTCCAGAGAGACGTCCTCAAAACCAACACACATCTTGACATATCTCCCACATTGATCGCAGTTTCTCCAGGAACGGCATTCAAGGAGCCAGGAACTTTTCTCCCTGCACTGTCCTTTGAGTTGTCCTCAAAACCAATATACATCCTGCTATATCTCCCACATGGAAAGTGCCAGGAGGGAAAAGTGGGGATTATGTTTAGACTTTCTCGGAACTACTTCAAATCAACTAGATATCTTTGTGCTGTAAATCTCCCAACAGCCAAACGCAAATGCAGCAAACATCTCGCTGTATGTCCCACATCCAAAGTGCCAAGAGAGAGCTTGCTCTCCCTGTCTTTGAGTACTGTTTTCACTGTCCCGGTTACCTCTTTGGTAACATTCTCTTCAGAGCTGCAGTGAAACCAGGAACCACGTGGAGAAGGCACCCACACTGAAAGTGCCTGGAGGGAACATTGGGGCTTCTTCTCAGTGTCTCTGACATAGGGTTTCACTGTCCCGGGAAAGTCTCTGCAAACACCCTGCGGAGCGCAGTGCTCAATATACAGAGACTTTCTCGGAACTGCTTCAAATCAACTAGATATCTTTGTGCTGTAAATCTCCCAACAGCCAAACGCAAATGCAGCAAACATCTCGCTGTATGTCCCACATCCAAAGTGCCAAGAGAGAGCTTGCTCTCCCTGTCTTTGAGTACTGTTTTCACTGTCCCGATGACCTCTTTGCTAACATTCTCTTCAGAGCTGCAGTGAAACCAGGAACCACGTGGAGAAGGCACCCACACTGAAAGTGCCTGGAGGGAACATTGGGGCTTCTTCTCAGTGTCTCTGACCATAGGGTTTCACTGTCCCGGGAAAGTCTCTGCTAACACCCTGCAGAGCGCAGTGCCCAATATACAGAAACGTCTTGCGGTATCTCCTACAGGGAAAGTGCCAGGAGGGAATTGTCGAGCTTGTTCTCAGTGTCTCTGAGAATTGCTCTGATTATCCATGTGACCTCTTTGCTAAGACTCTCCAGAGAGACGTCCTCAAAACCAACACACATCTTGACATATCTCCCACATTGATCGCAGTGTCTCCAGGAACGGCATTCAAGGAGCCAGGAACTTTTCTCCCTACACTGTCCATTGAGTTGTCCTCAAAACCAATCTACATCCTGCTATATCTCCCACATGGAAAGTGCCAGGAGGGAAAAGTGGGGATTATGTTTAGACTTTCTCGGAACTGCTTCAAATCAACTAGATATCTTTGTGCTGTAAATCTCCCAACAGCCAAACGCAAATGCAGCAAACATCTCGCTGTATGTCCCACATCCAAAGTGCCAAGAGAGAGCTTGCTCTCCCTGTCTTTGAGACCTGTTTTCACTGTCCCGGTTACCTCTTTGCTAACATTCTCTTCAGAGCTGCAGTGAAACCAGGAACCACGTGGAGAAGGCACCCACACTGGAAGTGCCTGGAGGGAACATTGGGGCTTCTTCTCAGTGTCTCTGACATAGGGTTTCACTGTCCCGGGAAAGTCTCTGCTAACACCCTGCAGAGCATAGTGCCCAATATACAGAAACGTCTTGCGGTATCTCCTACAGGGAAAGTGCCAGGAGGGAATTGTCGAGCTTGTTCTCAGTGTCTCTGAGAATTGCTCTGATTATCCGTGTGACCTCTTTACCAACACACATCTTGACATATCTCCCACATTGATCGCAGTGTCTCCAGGAACGGCATTCAAGGAGCCAGGAACTTTTCTCCCTACACTGTCCTTTGAGTTGTCCTCAAAACCAATCTACATCCTGCTATATCTCCCACATGGAAAGTGCCAGGAGGGAAAAGTGGGGATTATGTTTAGACTTTCTCGGAACTGCTTCAAATCAACTAGATATCTTTGTGCTGTAAATCTCCCAACAGCCAAACGCAAATGCAGCAAACATCTCGCTGTATGTCCCACATCCAAAGTGCCAAGAGAGAGCTTGCTCTCCCTGTCTTTGAGACCTGTTTTCACTGTCCCGATGACCTCTTTGCTAACATTCTCTTCAGAGCTGCAGTGAAACCAGGAACCACGTGGAGAAGGCACCCACACTGAAAGTGCCTGGAGGGAACATTGGGGCTTCTTCTCAGTGTCTCTGACCATAGGGTTTCACTGTCCCGGGAAAGTCTCTGCTAACACCCTGCAGAGCGCAGTGCCCAATATACAGAAACGTCTTGCGGTATCTCCTACAGGGAAAGTGCCAGGAGGGAATTGTCGAGCTTGTTCTCAGTGTCTCTGAGAATTGCTCTGATTATCCGTGTGACCTCTTTGCTAAGACTCTCCAGAGAGACGTCCTCAAAACCAACACACATCTTGACATATCTCCCACATTGATCGCAGTGTCTCCAGGAACGGCATTCAAGGAGCCAGGAACTTTTCTCCCTACACTGTCCATTGAGTTGTCCTCAAAACCAATCTACATCCTGCTATATCTCCCACATGGAAAGTGCCAGGAGGGAAAAGTGGGGATTATGTTTAGACTTTCTCGGAACTGCTTCAAATCAACTAGATATCTTTGTGCTGTAAATCTCCCAACAGCCAAACGCAAATGCAGCAAACATCTCGCTGTATGTCCCACATCCAAAGTGCCAAGAGAGAGCTTGCTCTCCCTGTCTTTGAGACCTGTTTTCACTGTCCCGGTTACCTCTTTGCTAACATTCTCTTCAGAGCTGCAGTGAAACCAGGAACCACGTGGAGAAGGCACCCACACTGGAAGTGCCTGGAGGGAACATTGGGGCTTCTTCTCAGTGTCTCTGACCATAGGGTTTCACTGTCCCGGGAAAGTCTCTGCTAACACCCTGCAGAGCATAGTGCCCAATATACAGAAACGTCTTGCGGTATCTCCTACAGGGAAAGTGCCAGGAGGGAATTGTCGAGCTTGTTCTCAGTGTCTCTGAGAATTGCTCTGATTATCCGTGTGACCTCTTTACCAACACACATCTTGACATATCTCCCACATTGATCGCAGTTTCTCCAGGAACGGCATTCAAGGAGCCAGGAACTTTTCTCCCTACACTGTCCATTGAGTTGGCCTCAAAACCAATCTACATCCTGCTATATCTCCCACATGGAAAGTGCCAGGAGGGAAAAGTGGGGATTATGTTTAGACTTTCTCGGAACTGCTTCAAATCAACTAGATATCTTTGTGCTGTAAATCTCCCAACAGCCAAACGCAAATGCAGCAAACATCTCGCTGTATGTCCCACATCCAAAGTGCCAAGAGAGAGCTTGCTCTCCCTGTCTTTGAGTACTGTTTTCATTGTCCCGATGAGCTCTTTGCTAACATTCTCTTCAGAGCTGCAGTGAAACCAGGAACCACGTGGAGAAGGCACCCACACTGAAAGTGCCTGGAGGGAACATTGGGGCTTCTTCTCAGTGTCTCTGACCATAGGGTTTCACTGTCCCGGGAAAGTCTCTGCTAACACCCTGCAGAGCGCAGTGCCCAATATACAGAAACGTCTTGCGGTATCTCCTACAGGGAAAGTGCCAGGAGGGAATTGTCGAGCTTGTTCTCAGTGTCTCTGAGAATTGCTCTGATTATCCATGTGACCTCTTTGCTAAGACTCTCCAGAGAGACGTCCTCAAAACCAACACACATCTTGACATATCTCCCACATTGATCGCAGTTTCTCCAGGAACGGCATTCAAGGAGCCAGGAACTTTTCTCCCTACACTGTCCATTGAGTTGTCCTCAAAACCAATATACATCCTGCTATATCTCCCACATGGAAAGTGCCAGGAGGGAAAAGTGGGGATTATGTTTAGACTTTCTCGGAACTGCTTCAAATCAACTAGATATCTTTGTGCTGTAAATCTCCCAACAGCCAAACGCAAATGCAGCAAACATCTCGCTGTATGTCCCACATCCAAAGTGCCAAGAGAGAGCTTGCTCTCCCTGTCTTTGAGTACTGTTTTCACTGTCCCGATGAGCTCTTTGCTAACATTCTCTTCAGAGCTGCAGTGAAACCAGGAACCACGTGGAGAAGGCACCCACACTGAAAGTGCCTGGAGGGAACATTGGGGCTTCTTCTCAGTGTCTCTGACCATAGGGTTTCACTGTCCCGGGAAAGTCTCTGCTAACACCCTGCAGAGCGCAGTGCCCAATATACAGAAACGTCTTGCGGTATCTCCTACAGGGAAAGTGCCAGGAGGGAATTGTCGAGCTTGTTCTCAGTGTCTCTGAGAATTGCTCTGATTATCCGTGTGACCTCTTTACCAACACACATCTTGACATATCTCCCACATTGATCGCAGTTTCTCCAGGAACGGCATTCAAGGAGCCAGGAACTTTTCTCCCTACACTGTCCATTGAGTTGGCCTCAAAACCAATCTACATCCTGCTATATCTCCCACATGGAAAGTGCCAGGAGGGAAAAGTGGGGATTATGTTTAGACTTTCTCGGAACTGCTTCAAATCAACTAGATATCTTTGTGCTGTAAATCTCCCAACAGCCAAACGCAAATGCAGCAAACATCTCGCTGTATGTCCCACATCCAAAGTGCCAAGAGAGAGCTTGCTCTCCCTGTCTTTGAGTACTGTTTTCATTGTCCCGATGACCTCTTTGCTAACATTCTCTTCAGAGCTGCAGTGAAACCAGGAACCACGTGGAGAAGGCACCCACACTGAAAGTGCCTGGAGGGAACATTGGGGCTTCTTCTCAGTGTCTCTGACCATAGGGTTTCACTGTCCCGGGAAAGTCTCTGCTAACACCCTGCAGAGCGCAGTGCCCAATATACAGAAACGTCTTGCGGTATCTCCTACAGGGAAAGTGCCAGGAGGGAATTGTCGAGCTTGTTCTCAGTGTCTCTGAGAATTGCTCTGATTATCCATGTGACCTCTTTGCTAAGACTCTCCAGAGAGACGTCCTCAAAACCAACACACATCTTGACATATCTCCCACATTGATCGCAGTTTCTCCAGGAACGGCATTCAAGGAGCCAGGAACTTTTCTCCCTACACTGTCCATTGAGTTGTCCTCAAAACCAATCTACATCCTGCTATATCTCCCACATGGAAAGTGCCAGGAGGGAAAAGTGGGGATTATGTTTAGACTTTCTCGGAACTGCTTCAAATCAACTAGATATCTTTGTGCTGTAAATCTCCCAACAGCCAAACGCAAATGCAGCAAACATCTCGCTGTATGTCCCACATCCAAAGTGCCAAGAGAGAGCTTGCTCTCCCTGTCTTTGAGACCTGTTTTCACTGTCCCGGTTACCTCTTTGCTAACATTCTCTTCAGAGCTGCAGTGAAACCAGGAACCACGTGGAGAAGGCACCCACACTGAAAGTGCCTGGAGGGAACATTGGGGCTTCTTCTCAGTGTCTCTGACATAGGGTTTCACTGTCCCGGGAAAGTCTCTGCAAACACCCTGCGGAGCGCAGTGCTCAATATACAGAGACTTTCTCGGAACTGCTTCAAATCAACTAGATATCTTTGTGCTGTAAATCTCCCAACAGCCAAACGCAAATGCAGCAAACATCTCGCTGTATGTCCCACATCCAAAGTGCCAAGAGAGAGCTTGCTCTCCCTGTCTTTGAGTACTGTTTTCACTGTCCCGGTTACCTCTTTGCTAACATTCTCTTCAGAGCTGCAGTGAAACCAGGAACCACGTGGAGAAGGCACCCACACTGAAAGTGCCTGGAGGGAACATTGGGGCTTCTTCTCAGTGTCTCTGACATAGGGTTTCACTGTCCCGGGAAAGTCTCTGCAAACACCCTGCGGAGCGCAGTGCTCAATATACAGAGACTTTCTCGGAACTGCTTCAAATCAACTAGATATCTTTGTGCTGTAAATCTCCCAACAGCCAAACGCAAATGCAGCAAACATCTCGCTGTATGTCCCACATCCAAAGTGCCAAGAGAGAGCTTGCTCTCCCTGTCTTTGAGTACTGTTTTCACTGTCCCGATGAGCTCTTTGCTAACATTCTCTTCAGAGCTGCAGTGAAACCAGGAACCACGTGGAGAAGGCACCCACACTGAAAGTGCCTGGAGGGAACATTGGGGCTTCTTCTCAGTGTCTCTGACCATAGGGTTTCACTGTCCCGGGAAAGTCTCTGCTAACACCCTGCAGAGCGCAGTGCCCAATATACAGAAACGTCTTGCGGTATCTCCTACAGGGAAAGTGCCAGGAGGGAATTGTCGAGCTTGTTCTCAGTGTCTCTGAGAATTGCTCTGATTATCCATGTGACCTCTTTGCTAAGACTCTCCAGAGAGACGTCCTCAAAACCAACACACATCTTGACATATCTCCCACATTGATCGCAGTTTCTCCAGGAACGGCATTCAAGGAGCCAGGAACTTTTCTCCCTGCACTGTCCTTTGAGTTGTCCTCAAAACCAATATACATCCTGCTATATCTCCCACATGGAAAGTGCCAGGAGGGAAAAGTGGGGATTATGTTTAGACTTTCTCGGAACTGCTTCAAATCAACTAGATATCTTTGTGCTGTAAATCTCCCAACAGCCAAACGCAAATGCAGCAAACATCTCGCTGTATGTCCCACATCCAAAGTGCCAAGAGAGAGCTTGCTCTCCCTGTCTTTGAGACCTGTTTTCACTGTCCCGGTTACCTCTTTGCTAACATTCTCTTCAGAGCTGCAGTGAAACCAGGAACCACGTGGAGAAGGCACCCACACTGAAAGTGCCTGGAGGGAACATTGGGGCTTCTTCTCAGTGTCTCTGACATAGGGTTTCACTGTCCCGGGAAAGTCTCTGCAAACACCCTGCGGAGCGCAGTGCTCAATATAC
Organism: Chroicocephalus ridibundus; assembly: GCF_963924245.1. Lineage (NCBI taxonomy): Eukaryota > Metazoa > Chordata > Aves > Charadriiformes > Laridae > Chroicocephalus > Chroicocephalus ridibundus. Next base: position 614,884 of record NW_026961187.1, read on the forward strand.
AGAGACTTTCTCGGAACTGCTTCAAATCAACTAGATATCTTTGTGCTGTAAATCTCCCAACAGCCAAACGCAAAAGCAGCAAACATCTCGCTGTATGTCCCACATCCAAAGTGCCAAGAGAGAGCTTGCTCTCCCTGTCTTTGAGACCTGTTTTCACTGTCCCGGTTACCTCTTTGCTAACATTCTCTTCAGAGCTGCAGTGAAACCAGGAACCACGTGGAGAAGGCACCCACACTGGAAGTGCCTGGAGGGAACATTGGGGCTTCTTCTCAGTGTCTCTGACATAGGGTTTCACTGTCCCGGGAAAGTCTCTGCAAACACCCTGCGGAGCGCAGTGCTCAATATACAGAGACTTTCTCGGAACTGCTTCAAATCAACTAGATATCTTTGTGCTGTAAATCTCCCAACAGCCAAACGCAAATGCAGCAAACATCTCGCTGTATGTCCCACATCCAAAGTGCCAAGAGAGAGCTTGCTCTCCCTGTCTTTGAGTACTGTTTTCACTGTCCCGGTTACCTCTTTGCTAACATTCTCTTCAGAGCTGCAGTGAAACCAGGAACCACGTGGAGAAGGCACCCACACTGAAAGTGCCTGGAGGGAACATTGGGGCTTCTTCTCAGTGTCTCTGACATAGGGTTTCACTGTCCCGGGAAAGTCTCTGCAAACACCCTGCGGAGCGCAGTGCTCAATATACAGAGACTTTCTCGGAACTGCTTCAAATCAACTAGATATCTTTGTGCTGTAAATCTCCCAACAGCCAAACGCAAATGCAGCAAACATCTCGCTGTATGTCCCACATCCAAAGTGCCAAGAGAGAGCTTGCTCTCCCTGTCTTTGAGTACTGTTTTCACTGTCCCGGTTACCTCTTTGCTAACATTCTCTTCAGAGCTGCAGTGAAACCAGGAACCACGTGGAGAAGGCACCCACACTGAAAGTGCCTGGAGGGAACATTGGGGCTTCTTCTCAGTGTCTCTGACCATAGGGTTTCACTGTCCCGGGAAAGTCTCTGCAAACACCCTGCGGAGCGCAGTGCTCAATATACAGAGACTTTCTCGGAACTGCTTCAAATCAACTAGATATCTTTGTGCTGTAAATCTCCCAACAGCCAAACGCAAATGCAGCAAACATCTCGCTGTATGTCCCACATCCAAAGTGCCAAGAGAGAGCTTGCTCTCCCTGTCTTTGAGTACTGTTTTCACTGTCCCGATGAGCTCTTTGCTAACATTCTCTTCAGAGCTGCAGTGAAACCAGGAACCACGTGGAGAAGGCACCCACACTGAAAGTGCCTGGAGGGAACATTGGGGCTTCTTCTCAGTGTCTCTGACCATAGGGTTTCACTGTCCCGGGAAAGTCTCTGCTAACACCCTGCAGAGCGCAGTGCCCAATATACAGAAACGTCTTGCGGTATCTCCTACAGGGAAAGTGCCAGGAGGGAATTGTCGAGCTTGTTCTCAGTGTCTCTGAGAATTGCTCTGATTATCCGTGTGACCTCTTTACCAACACACATCTTGACATATCTCCCACATTGATCGCAGTGTCTCCAGGAACGGCATTCAAGGAGCCAGGAACTTTTCTCCCTACACTGTCCATTGAGTTGGCCTCAAAACCAATATACATCCTGCTATATCTCCCACATGGAAAGTGCCAGGAGGGAAAAGTGGGGATTATGTTTAGACTTTCTCGGAACTGCTTCAAATCAACTAGATATCTTTGTGCTGTAAATCTCCCAACAGCCAAACGCAAATGCAGCAAACATCTCGCTGTATGTCCCACATCCAAAGTGCCAAGAGAGAGCTTGCTCTCCCTGTCTTTGAGACCTGTTTTCACTGTCCCGGTTACCTCTTTGCTAACATTCTCTTCAGAGCTGCAGTGAAACCAGGAACCACGTGGAGAAGGCACCCACACTGAAAGTGCCTGGAGGGAACATTGGGGCTTCTTCTCAGTGTCTCTGACATAGGGTTTCACTGTCCCGGGAAAGTCTCTGCAAACACCCTGCGGAGCGCAGTGCTCAATATACAGAGACTTTCTCGGAACTGCTTCAAATCAACTAGATATCTTTGTGCTGTAAATCTCCCAACAGCCAAACGCAAAAGCAGCAAACATCTCGCTGTATGTCCCACATCCAAAGTGCCAAGAGAGAGCTTGCTCTCCCTGTCTTTGAGACCTGTTTTCACTGTCCCGGTTACCTCTTTGCTAACATTCTCTTCAGAGCTGCAGTGAAACCAGGAACCACGTGGAGAAGGCACCCACACTGGAAGTGCCTGGAGGGAACATTGGGGCTTCTTCTCAGTGTCTCTGACATAGGGTTTCACTGTCCCGGGAAAGTCTCTGCAAACACCCTGCGGAGCGCAGTGCTCAATATACAGAGACTTTCTCGGAACTGCTTCAAATCAACTAGATATCTTTGTGCTGTAAATCTCCCAACAGCCAAACGCAAATGCAGCAAACATCTCGCTGTATGTCCCACATCCAAAGTGCCAAGAGAGAGCTTGCTCTCCCTGTCTTTGAGTACTGTTTTCACTGTCCCGGTTACCTCTTTGCTAACATTCTCTTCAGAGCTGCAGTGAAACCAGGAACCACGTGGAGAAGGCACCCACACTGAAAGTGCCTGGAGGGAACATTGGGGCTTCTTCTCAGTGTCTCTGACATAGGGTTTCACTGTCCCGGGAAAGTCTCTGCAAACACCCTGCGGAGCGCAGTGCTCAATATACAGAGACTTTCTCGGAACTGCTTCAAATCAACTAGATATCTTTGTGCTGTAAATCTCCCAACAGCCAAACGCAAATGCAGCAAACATCTCGCTGTATGTCCCACATCCAAAGTGCCAAGAGAGAGCTTGCTCTCCCTGTCTTTGAGTACTGTTTTCACTGTCCCGGTTACCTCTTTGCTAACATTCTCTTCAGAGCTGCAGTGAAACCAGGAACCACGTGGAGAAGGCACCCACACTGAAAGTGCCTGGAGGGAACATTGGGGCTTCTTCTCAGTGTCTCTGACATAGGGTTTCACTGTCCCGGGAAAGTCTCTGCAAACACCCTGCGGAGCGCAGTGCTCAATATACAGAGACTTTCTCGGAACTGCTTCAAATCAACTAGATATCTTTGTGCTGTAAATCTCCCAACAGCCAAACGCAAATGCAGCAAACATCTCGCTGTATGTCCCACATCCAAAGTGCCAAGAGAGAGCTTGCTCTCCCTGTCTTTGAGTACTGTTTTCACTGTCCCGATGAGCTCTTTGCTAACATTCTCTTCAGAGCTGCAGTGAAACCAGGAACCACGTGGAGAAGGCACCCACACTGAAAGTGCCTGGAGGGAACATTGGGGCTTCTTCTCAGTGTCTCTGACCATAGGGTTTCACTGTCCCGGGAAAGTCTCTGCTAACACCCTGCAGAGCGCAGTGCCCAATATACAGAAACGTCTTGCGGTATCTCCTACAGGGAAAGTGCCAGGAGGGAATTGTCGAGCTTGTTCTCAGTGTCTCTGAGAATTGCTCTGATTATCCATGTGACCTCTTTGCTAAGACTCTCCAGAGAGACGTCCTCAAAACCAACACACATCTTGACATATCTCCCACATTGATCGCAGTTTCTCCAGGAACGGCATTCAAGGAGCCAGGAACTTTTCTCCCTGCACTGTCCTTTGAGTTGTCCTCAAAACCAATATACATCCTGCTATATCTCCCACATGGAAAGTGCCAGGAGGGAAAAGTGGGGATTATGTTTAGACTTTCTCGGAACTGCTTCAAATCAACTAGATATCTTTGTGCTGTAAATCTCCCAACAGCCAAACGCAAATGCAGCAAACATCTCGCTGTATGTCCCACATCCAAAGTGCCAAGAGAGAGCTTGCTCTCCCTGTCTTTGAGTACTGTTTTCACTGTCCCGGTTACCTCTTTGCTAACATTCTCTTCAGAGCTGCAGTGAAACCAGGAACCACGTGGAGAAGGCACCCACACTGAAAGTGCCTGGAGGGAACATTGGGGCTTCTTCTCAGTGTCTCTGACATAGGGTTTCACTGTCCCGGGAAAGTCTCTGCAAACACCCTGCGGAGCGCAGTGCTCAATATACAGAGACTTTCTCGGAACTGCTTCAAATCAACTAGATATCTTTGTGCTGTAAATCTCCCAACAGCCAAACGCAAATGCAGCAAACATCTCGCTGTATGTCCCACATCCAAAGTGCCAAGAGAGAGCTTGCTCTCCCTGTCTTTGAGTACTGTTTTCACTGTCCCGGTTACCTCTTTGCTAACATTCTCTTCAGAGCTGCAGTGAAACCAGGAACCACGTGGAGAAGGCACCCACACTGAAAGTGCCTGGAGGGAACATTGGGGCTTCTTCTCAGTGTCTCTGACCATAGGGTTTCACTGTCCCGGGAAAGTCTCTGCAAACACCCTGCGGAGCGCAGTGCTCAATATACAGAGACTTTCTCGGAACTGCTTCAAATCAACTAGATATCTTTGTGCTGTAAATCTCCCAACAGCCAAACGCAAATGCAGCAAACATCTCGCTGTATGTCCCACATCCAAAGTGCCAAGAGAGAGCTTGCTCTCCCTGTCTTTGAGTACTGTTTTCACTGTCCCGATGAGCTCTTTGCTAACATTCTCTTCAGAGCTGCAGTGAAACCAGGAACCACGTGGAGAAGGCACCCACACTGAAAGTGCCTGGAGGGAACATTGGGGCTTCTTCTCAGTGTCTCTGACCATAGGGTTTCACTGTCCCGGGAAAGTCTCTGCTAACACCCTGCAGAGCGCAGTGCCCAATATACAGAAACGTCTTGCGGTATCTCCTACAGGGAAAGTGCCAGGAGGGAATTGTCGAGCTTGTTCTCAGTGTCTCTGAGAATTGCTCTGATTATCCGTGTGACCTCTTTACCAACACACATCTTGACATATCTCCCACATTGATCGCAGTGTCTCCAGGAACGGCATTCAAGGAGCCAGGAACTTTTCTCCCTACACTGTCCATTGAGTTGGCCTCAAAACCAATATACATCCTGCTATATCTCCCACATGGAAAGTGCCAGGAGGGAAAAGTGGGGATTATGTTTAGACTTTCTCGGAACTGCTTCAAATCAACTAGATATCTTTGTGCTGTAAATCTCCCAACAGCCAAACGCAAATGCAGCAAACATCTCGCTGTATGTCCCACATCCAAAGTGCCAAGAGAGAGCTTGCTCTCCCTGTCTTTGAGTACTGTTTTCATTGTCCCGATGACCTCTTTGCTAACATTCTCTTCAGAGCTGCAGTGAAACCAGGAACCACGTGGAGAAGGCACCCACACTGAAAGTGCCTGGAGGGAACATTGGGGCTTCTTCTCAGTGTCTCTGACCATAGGGTTTCACTGTCCCGGGAAAGTCTCTGCTAACACCCTGCAGAGCGCAGTGCCCAATATACAGAAACGTCTTGCGGTATCTCCTACAGGGAAAGTGCCAGGAGGGAATTGTCGAGCTTGTTCTCAGTGTCTCTGAGAATTGCTCTGATTATCCATGTGACCTCTTTGCTAAGACTCTCCAGAGAGACGTCCTCAAAACCAACACACATCTTGACATATCTCCCACATTGATCGCAGTTTCTCCAGGAACGGCATTCAAGGAGCCAGGAACTTTTCTCCCTACACTGTCCATTGAGTTGTCCTCAAAACCAATCTACATCCTGCTATATCTCCCACATGGAAAGTGCCAGGAGGGAAAAGTGGGGATTATGTTTAGACTTTCTCGGAACTGCTTCAAATCAACTAGATATCTTTGTGCTGTAAATCTCCCAACAGCCAAACGCAAATGCAGCAAACATCTCGCTGTATGTCCCACATCCAAAGTGCCAAGAGAGAGCTTGCTCTCCCTGTCTTTGAGTACTGTTTTCACTGTCCCGGTTACCTCTTTGGTAACATTCTCTTCAGAGCTGCAGTGAAACCAGGAACCACGTGGAGAAGGCACCCACACTGAAAGTGCCTGGAGGGAACATTGGGGCTTCTTCTCAGTGTCTCTGACATAGGGTTTCACTGTCCCGGGAAAGTCTCTGCAAACACCCTGCGGAGCGCAGTGCTCAATATACAGAGACTTTCTCGGAACTGCTTCAAATCAACTAGATATCTTTGTGCTGTAAATCTCCCAACAGCCAAACGCAAATGCAGCAAACATCTCGCTGTATGTCCCACATCCAAAGTGCCAAGAGAGAGCTTGCTCTCCCTGTCTTTGAGTACTGTTTTCACTGTCCCGATGAGCTCTTTGCTAACATTCTCTTCAGAGCTGCAGTGAAACCAGGAACCACGTGGAGAAGGCACCCACACTGAAAGTGCCTGGAGGGAACATTGGGGCTTCTTCTCAGTGTCTCTGACCATAGGGTTTCACTGTCCCGGGAAAGTCTCTGCTAACACCCTGCAGAGCGCAGTGCCCAATATACAGAAACGTCTTGCGGTATCTCCTACAGGGAAAGTGCCAGGAGGGAATTGTCGAGCTTCTTCTCAGTGTCTCTGAGAATTGCTCTGATTATCCATGTGACCTCTTTGCTAAGACTCTCCAGAGAGACGTCCTCAAAACCAACACACATCTTGACATATCTCCCACATTGATCGCAGTTTCTCCAGGAACGGCATTCAAGGAGCCAGGAACTTTTCTCCCTACACTGTCCTTTGAGTTGTCCTCAAAACCAATATACATCCTGCTATATCTCCCACATGGAAAGTGCCAGGAGGGAAAAGTGGGGATTATGTTTAGACTTTCTCGGAACTGCTTCAAATCAACTAGATATCTTTGTGCTGTAAATCTCCCAACAGCCAAACGCAAATGCAGCAAACATCTCGCTGTATGTCCCACATCCAAAGTGCCAAGAGAGAGCTTGCTCTCCCTGTCTTTGAGACCTGTTTTCACTATCCCGGTTACCTCTTTGCTAACATTCTCTTCAGAGCTGCAGTGAAACCAGGAACCACGTGGAGAAGGCACCCACACTGGAAGTGCCTGGAGGGAACATTGGGGCTTCTTCTCAGTGTCTCTGACATAGGGTTTCACTGTCCCGGGAAAGTCTCTGCTAACACCCTGCAGAGCATAGTGCCCAATATACAGAAACGTCTTGCGGTATCTCCTACAGGGAAAGTGCCAGGAGGGAATTGTCGAGCTTGTTCTCAGTGTCTCTGAGAATTGCTCTGATTATCCGTGTGACCTCTTTACCAACACACATCTTGACATATCTCCCACATTGATCGCAGTTTCTCCAGGAACGGCATTCAAGGAGCCAGGAACTTTTCTCCCTACACTGTCCATTGAGTTGTCCTCAAAACCAATCTACATCCTGCTATATCTCCCACATGGAAAGTGCCAGGAGGGAAAAGTGGGGATTATGTTTAGACTTTCTCGGAACTGCTTCAAATCAACTAGATATCTTTGTGCTGTAAATCTCCCAACAGCCAAACGCAAATGCAGCAAACACCTCGCTGTATGTCCCACATCCAAAGTGCCAAGAGAGAGCTTGCTCTCCCTGTCTTTGAGTACTGTTTTCACTGTCCCGGTTACCTCTTTGCTAACATTCTCTTCAGAGCTGCAGTGAAACCAGGAACCACGTGGAGAAGGCACCCACACTGAAAGTGCCTGGAGGGAACATTGGGGCTTCTTCTCAGTGTCTCTGACATAGGGTTTCACTGTCCCGGGAAAGTCTCTGCAAACACCCTGCGGAGCGCAGTGCTCAATATACAGAGACTTTCTCGGAACTGCTTCAAATCAACTAGATATCTTTGTGCTGTAAATCTCCCAACAGCCAAACGCAAATGCAGCAAACATCTCGCTGTATGTCCCACATCCAAAGTGCCAAGAGAGAGCTTGCTCTCCCTGTCTTTGAGACCTGTTTTCACTGTCCCGGTTACCTCTTTGCTATCATTCTCTTCAGAGCTGCAGTGAAACCAGGAACCACGTGGAGAAGGCACCCACACTGGAAGTGCCTGGAGGGAACATTGGGGCTTCTTCTCAGTGTCTCTGACATAGGGTTTCACTGTCCCGGGAAAGTCTCTGCTAACACCCTGCAGAGCATAGTGCCCAATATACAGAAACGTCTTGCGGTATCTCCTACAGGGAAAGTGCCAGGAGGGAATTGTCGAGCTTGTTCTCAGTGTCTCTGAGAATTGCTCTGATTATCCATGTGACCTCTTTGCTAAGACTCTCCAGAGAGACGTCCTCAAAACCAACACACATCTTGACATATCTCCCACATTGATCGCAGTTTCTCCAGGAACGGCATTCAAGGAGCCAGGAACTTTTCTCCCTACACTGTCCATTGAGTTGTCCTCAAAACCAATCTACATCCTGCTATATCTCCCACATGGAAAGTGCCAGGAGGGAAAAGTGGGGATTATGTTTAGACTTTCTCGGAACTGCTTCAAATCAACTAGATATCTTTGTGCTGTAAATCTCCCAACAGCCAAACGCAAATGCAGCAAACATCTCGCTGTATGTCCCACATCCAAAGTGCCAAGAGAGAGCTTGCTCTCCCTGTCTTTGAGTACTGTTTTCACTGTCCCGGTTACCTCTTTGGTAACATTCTCTTCAGAGCTGCAGTGAAACCAGGAACCACGTGGAGAAGGCACCCACACTGAAAGTGCCTGGAGGGAACATTGGGGCTTCTTCTCAGTGTCTCTGACATAGGGTTTCACTGTCCCGGGAAAGTCTCTGCAAACACCCTGCGGAGCGCAGTGCTCAATATACAGAGACTTTCTCGGAACTGCTTCAAATCAACTAGATATCTTTGTGCTGTAAATCTCCCAACAGCCAAACGCAAATGCAGCAAACATCTCGCTGTATGTCCCACATCCAAAGTGCCAAGAGAGAGCTTGCTCTCCCTGTCTTTGAGTACTGTTTTCACTGTCCCGATGAGCTCTTTGCTAACATTCTCTTCAGAGCTGCAGTGAAACCAGGAACCACGTGGAGAAGGCACCCACACTGAAAGTGCCTGGAGGGAACATTGGGGCTTCTTCTCAGTGTCTCTGACCATAGGGTTTCACTGTCCCGGGAAAGTCTCTGCTAACACCCTGCAGAGCGCAGTGCCCAATATACAGAAACGTCTTGCGGTATCTCCTACAGGGAAAGTGCCAGGAGGGAATTGTCGAGCTTGTTCTCAGTGTCTCTGAGAATTGCTCTGATTATCCATGTGACCTCTTTGCTAAGACTCTCCAGAGAGACGTCCTCAAAACCAACACACATCTTGACATATCTCCCACATTGATCGCAGTTTCTCCAGGAACGGCATTCAAGGAGCCAGGAACTTTTCTCCCTACACTGTCCTTTGAGTTGTCCTCAAAACCAATATACATCCTGCTATATCTCCCACATGGAAAGTGCCAGGAGGGAAAAGTGGGGATTATGTTTAGACTTTCTCGGAACTGCTTCAAATCAACTAGATATCTTTGTGCTGTAAATCTCCCAACAGCCAAACGCAAATGCAGCAAACATCTCGCTGTATGTCCCACATCCAAAGTGCCAAGAGAGAGCTTGCTCTCCCTGTCTTTGAGACCTGTTTTCACTATCCCGGTTACCTCTTTGCTAACATTCTCTTCAGAGCTGCAGTGAAACCAGGAACCACGTGGAGAAGGCACCCACACTGGAAGTGCCTGGAGGGAACATTGGGGCTTCTTCTCAGTGTCTCTGACATAGGGTTTCACTGTCCCGGGAAAGTCTCTGCTAACACCCTGCAGAGCATAGTGCCCAATATACAGAAACGTCTTGCGGTATCTCCTACAGGGAAAGTGCCAGGAGGGAATTGTCGAGCTTGTTCTCAGTGTCTCTGAGAATTGCTCTGATTATCCGTGTGACCTCTTTACCAACACACATCTTGACATATCTCCCACATTGATCGCAGTTTCTCCAGGAACGGCATTCAAGGAGCCAGGAACTTTTCTCCCTACACTGTCCATTGAGTTGTCCTCAAAACCAATCTACATCCTGCTATATCTCCCACATGGAAAGTGCCAGGAGGGAAAAGTGGGGATTATGTTTAGACTTTCTCGGAACTGCTTCAAATCAACTAGATATCTTTGTGCTGTAAATCTCCCAACAGCCAAACGCAAATGCAGCAAACACCTCGCTGTATGTCCCACATCCAAAGTGCCAAGAGAGAGCTTGCTCTCCCTGTCTTTGAGTACTGTTTTCACTGTCCCGGTTACCTCTTTGCTAACATTCTCTTCAGAGCTGCAGTGAAACCAGGAACCACGTGGAGAAGGCACCCACACTGAAAGTGCCTGGAGGGAACATTGGGGCTTCTTCTCAGTGTCTCTGACATAGGGTTTCACTGTCCCGGGAAAGTCTCTGCAAACACCCTGCGGAGCGCAGTGCTCAATATACAGAGACTTTCTCGGAACTGCTTCAAATCAACTAGATATCTTTGTGCTGTAAATCTCCCAACAGCCAAACGCAAATGCAGCAAACATCTCGCTGTATGTCCCACATCCAAAGTGCCAAGAGAGAGCTTGCTCTCCCTGTCTTTGAGACCTGTTTTCACTGTCCCGGTTACCTCTTTGCTAACATTCTCTTCAGAGCTGCAGTGAAACCAGGAACCACGTGGAGAAGGCACCCACACTGGAAGTGCCTGGAGGGAACATTGGGGCTTCTTCTCAGTGTCTCTGACATAGGGTTTCACTGTCCCGGGAAAGTCTCTGCTAACACCCTGCAGAGCATAGTGCCCAATATACAGAAACGTCTTGCGGTATCTCCTACAGGGAAAGTGCCAGGAGGGAATTGTCGAGCTTCTTCTCAGTGTCTCTGAGAATTGCTCTGATTATCCGTGTGACCTCTTTACCAACACACATCTTGACATATCTCCCACATTGATCGCAGTGTCTCCAGGAACGGCATTCAAGGAGCCAGGAACTTTTCTCCCTACACTGTCCTTTGAGTTGTCCTCAAAACCAATATACATCCTGCTATATCTCCCACATGGAAAGTGCCAGGAGGGAAAAGTGGGGATTATGTTTAGACTTTCTCGGAACTGCTTCAAATCAACTAGATATCTTTGTGCTGTAAATCTCCCAACAGCCAAACGCAAATGCAGCAAACATCTCGCTGTATGTCCCACATCCAAAGTGCCAAGAGAGAGCTTGCTCTCCCTGTCTTTGAGTACTGTTTTCACTGTCCCGATGAGCTCTTTGCTAACATTCTCTTCAGAGCTGCAGTGAAACCAGGAACCACGTGGAGAAGGCACCCACACTGAAAGTGCCTGGAGGGAACATTGGGGCTTCTTCTCAGTGTCTCTGACCATAGGGTTTCACTGTCCCGGGAAAGTCTCTGCTAACACCCTGCAGAGCGCAGTGCCCAATATACAGAAACGTCTTGCGGTATCTCCTACAGGGAAAGTGCCAGGAGGGAATTGTCGAGCTTGTTCTCAGTGTCTCTGAAATTGCTCTGATTACCCATGTGACCTCTTTGCTAAGACTCTCCAGAGAGCCGTCCTCAAAACCAACACACATCTTGACATATCTCCCACATTGATCGCAGTTTCTCCAGGAACGGCATTCAAGGAGCCAGGAACTTTTCTCCCTACACTGTCCATTGAGTTGGCCTCAAAACCAATATACATCCTGCTATATCTCCCACATGGAAAGTGCCAGGAGGGAAAAGTGGGGATTATGTTTAGACTTTCTCGGAACTGCTTCAAATCAACTAGATATCTTTGTGCTGTAAATCTCCCAACAGCCAAACGCAAATGCAGCAAACATCTCGCTGTATGTCCCACATCCAAAGTGCCAAGAGAGAGCTTGCTCTCCCTGTCTTTGAGTACTGTTTTCACTGTCCCGATGAGCTCTTTGCTAACATTCTCTTCAGAGCTGCAGTGAAACCAGGAACCACGTGGAGAAGGCACCCACACTGAAAGTGCCTGGAGGGAACATTGGGGCTTCTTCTCAGTGTCTCTGACATAGGGTTTCACTGTCCCGGGAAAGTCTCTGCTAACACCCTGCAGAACGCAGTGCCCAATATACAGAAACGTCTTGCGGTATCTCCTACAGGGAAAGTGCCAGGAGGGAATTGTCGAGCTTGTTCTCAGTGTCTCTGAGAATTGCTCTGATTATCCGTGTGACCTCTTTGCTAAGACTCTCCAGAGAGACGTCCTCAAAACCAACACACATCTTGACATATCTCCCACATTGATCGCAGTGTCTCCAGGAACGGCATTCAAGGAGCCAGGAACTTTTCTCCCTACACTGTCCATTGAGTTGTCCTCAAAACCAATCTACATCCTGCTATATCTCCCACATGGAAAGTGCCAGGAGGGAAAAGTGGGGATTATGTTTAGACTTTCTCGGAACTGCTTCAAATCAACTAGATATCTTTGTGCTGTAAATCTCCCAACAGCCAAACGCAAATGCAGCAAACATCTCGCTGTATGTCCCACATCCAAAGTGCCAAGAGAGAGCTTGCTCTCCCTGTCTTTGAGACCTGTTTTCACTGTCCCGGTTACCTCTTTGGTAACATTCTCTTCAGAGCTGCAGTGAAACCAGGAACCACGTGGAGAAGGCACCCACACTGAAAGTGCCTGGAGGGAACATTGGGGCTTCTTCTCAGTGTCTCTGACATAGGGTTTCACTGTCCCGGGAAAGTCTCTGCAAACACCCTGCGGAGCGCAGTGCTCAATATACAGAGACTTTCTCGGAACTGCTTCAAATCAACTAGATATCTTTGTGCTGTAAATCTCCCAACAGCCAAACGCAAATGCAGCAAACATCTCGCTGTATGTCCCACATCCAAAGTGCCAAGAGAGTAATGTAGAGCTTGCTCTCCCGGTCTTTGAGTACTGTTTTCATTGTCCCGATGACCTCTTTGCTAACATTCTCTTGAGAGCTGCAGTGAAACCAGGAACCACGTGGAGAAGGCACCCACACTGAAAGTGCCTGGAGGGAACATTGGGGCTTCTTCTCAGTGTCTCTGACCATAGGGTTTCACTGTCCCGGGAAAGTCTCTGCTAACACCCTGCAGAGCGCAGTGCCCAATATACAGAAACGTCTTGCGGTATCTCCTACAGGGAAAGTGCCAGGAGGGAATTGTCGAGCTTGTTCTCAGTGTCTCTGAGAATTGCTCTGATTATCCATGTGACCTCTTTGCTAAGACTCTCCAGAGAGACGTCCTCAAAACCAACACACATCTTGACATATCTCCCACATTGATCGCAGTTTCTCCAGGAACGGCATTCAAGGAGCCAGGAACTTTTCTCCCTACACTGTCCTTTGAGTTGGCCTCAAAACCAATCTACATCCTGCTATATCTCCCACATGGACAGTGCCAGGAGGGAAAAGTGGGGATTATGTTTAGACTTTCTCGGAACTGCTTCAAATCAACTAGATATCTTTGTGCTGTAAATCTCCCAACAGCCAAACGCAAATGCAGCAAACATCTCGCTGTATGTCCCACATCCAAAGTGCCAAGAGAGAGCTTGCTCTCCCTGTCTTTGAGTACTGTTTTCACTGTCCCGGTTACCTCTTTGCTAACATTCTCTTCAGAGCTGCAGTGAAACCAGGAACCACGTGGAGAAGGCACCCACACTGGAAGTGCCTGGAGGGAACATTGGGGCTTCTTCTCAGTGTCTCTGACATAGGGTTTCACTGTCCCGGGAAAGTCTCTGCAAACACCCTGCGGAGCGCAGTGCTCAATATACAGAGACTTTCTCGGAACTGCTTCAAATCAACTAGATATCTTTGTGCTGTAAATCTCCCAACAGCCAAACGCAAATGCAGCAAACATCTCGCTGTATGTCCCACATCCAAAGTGCCAAGAGAGAGCTTGCTCTCCCTGTCTTTGAGTACTGTTTTCACTGTCCCGATGAGCTCTTTGCTAACATTCTCTTCAGAGCTGCAGTGAAACCAGGAACCACGTGGAGAAGGCACCCACACTGAAAGTGCCTGGAGGGAACATTGGGGCTTCTTCTCAGTGTCTCTGACCATAGGGTTTCACTGTCCCGGGAAAGTCTCTGCTAACACCCTGCAGAGCGCAGTGCCCAATATACAGAAACGTCTTGCGGTATCTCCTACAGGGAAAGTGCCAGGAGGGAATTGTCGAGCTTGTTCTCAGTGTCTCTGAGAATTGCTCTGATTATCCATGTGACCTCTTTGCTAAGACTCTCCAGAGAGACGTCCTCAAAACCAACACACATCTTGACATATCTCCCACATTGATCGCAGTGTCTCCAGGAACGGCATTCAAGGAGCCAGGAACTTTTCTCCCTACACTGTCCATTGAGTTGGCCTCAAAACCAATCTACATCCTGCTATATCTCCCACATGGAAAGTGCCAGGAGGGAAAAGTGGGGATTATGTTTAGACTTTCTCGGAACTGCTTCAAATCAACTAGATATCTTTGTGCTGTAAATCTCCCAACAGCCAAACGCAAATGCAGCAAACATCTCGCTGTATGTCCCACATCCAAAGTGCCAAGAGAGAGCTTGCTCTCCCTGTCTTTGAGACCTGTTTTCACTGTCCCGGTTACCTCTTTGCTAACATTCTCTTCAGAGCTGCAGTGAAACCAGGAACCACGTGGAGAAGGCACCCACACTGGAAGTGCCTGGAGGGAACATTGGGGCTTCTTCTCAGTGTCTCTGACATAGGGTTTCACTGTCCCGGGAAAGTCTCTGCAAACACCCTGCGGAGCGCAGTGCTCAATATACAGAGACTTTCTCGGAACTGCTTCAAATCAACTAGATATCTTTGTGCTGTAAATCTCCCAACAGCCAAACGCAAATGCAGCAAACATCTCGCTGTATGTCCCACATCCAAAGTGCCAAGAGAGTAATGTAGAGCTTGCTCTCCCGGTCTTTGAGTACTGTTTTCATTGTCCCGATGACCTCTTTGCTAACATTCTCTTGAGAGCTGCAGTGAAACCAGGAACCACGTGGAGAAGGCACCCACACTGAAAGTGCCTGGAGGGAACATTGGGGCTTCTTCTCAGTGTCTCTGACCATAGGGTTTCACTGTCCCGGGAAAGTCTCTGCTAACACCCTGCAGAGCGCAGTGCCCAATATACAGAAACGTCTTGCGGTATCTCCTACAGGGAAAGTGCCAGGAGGGAATTGTCGAGCTTGTTCTCAGTGTCTCTGAGAATTGCTCTGATTATCCATGTGACCTCTTTGCTAAGACTCTCCAGAGAGACGTCCTCAAAACCAACACACATCTTGACATATCTCCCACATTGATCGCAGTTTCTCCAGGAACGGCATTCAAGGAGCCAGGAACTTTTCTCCCTACACTGTCCTTTGAGTTGGCCTCAAAACCAATCTACATCCTGCTATATCTCCCACATGGACAGTGCCAGGAGGGAAAAGTGGGGATTATGTTTAGACTTTCTCGGAACTGCTTCAAATCAACTAGATATCTTTGTGCTGTAAATCTCCCAACAGCCAAACGCAAATGCAGCAAACATCTCGCTGTATGTCCCACATCCAAAGTGCCAAGAGAGAGCTTGCTCTCCCTGTCTTTGAGTACTGTTTTCACTGTCCCGGTTACCTCTTTGCTAACATTCTCTTCAGAGCTGCAGTGAAACCAGGAACCACGTGGAGAAGGCACCCACACTGGAAGTGCCTGGAGGGAACATTGGGGCTTCTTCTCAGTGTCTCTGACATAGGGTTTCACTGTCCCGGGAAAGTCTCTGCAAACACCCTGCGGAGCGCAGTGCTCAATATACAGAGACTTTCTCGGAACTGCTTCAAATCAACTAGATATCTTTGTGCTGTAAATCTCCCAACAGCCAAACGCAAATGCAGCAAACATCTCGCTGTATGTCCCACATCCAAAGTGCCAAGAGAGAGCTTGCTCTCCCTGTCTTTGAGTACTGTTTTCACTGTCCCGATGAGCTCTTTGCTAACATTCTCTTCAGAGCTGCAGTGAAACCAGGAACCACGTGGAGAAGGCACCCACACTGAAAGTGCCTGGAGGGAACATTGGGGCTTCTTCTCAGTGTCTCTGACCATAGGGTTTCACTGTCCCGGGAAAGTCTCTGCTAACACCCTGCAGAGCGCAGTGCCCAATATACAGAAACGTCTTGCGGTATCTCCTACAGGGAAAGTGCCAGGAGGGAATTGTCGAGCTTGTTCTCAGTGTCTCTGAGAATTGCTCTGATTATCCATGTGACCTCTTTGCTAAGACTCTCCAGAGAGACGTCCTCAAAACCAACACACATCTTGACATATCTCCCACATTGATCGCAGTGTCTCCAGGAACGGCATTCAAGGAGCCAGGAACTTTTCTCCCTACACTGTCCATTGAGTTGTCCTCAAAACCAATCTACATCCTGCTATATCTCCCACATGGAAAGTGCCAGGAGGGAAAAGTGGGGATTATGTTTAGACTTTCTCGGAACTGCTTCAAATCAACTAGATATCTTTGTGCTGTAAATCTCCCAACAGCCAAACGCAAATGCAGCAAACATCTCGCTGTATGTCCCACATCCAAAGTGCCAAGAGAGAGCTTGCTCTCCCTGTCTTTGAGACCTGTTTTCACTGTCCCGGTTACCTCTTTGCTAACATTCTCTTCAGAGCTGCAGTGAAACCAGGAACCACGTGGAGAAGGCACCCACACTGGAAGTGCCTGGAGGGAACATTGGGGCTTCTTCTCAGTGTCTCTGACATAGGGTTTCACTGTCCCGGGAAAGTCTCTGCTAACACCCTGCAGAGCATAGTGCCCAATATACAGAAACGTCTTGCGGTATCTCCTACAGGGAAAGTGCCAGGAGGGAATTGTCGAGCTTGTTCTCAGTGTCTCTGAGAATTGCTCTGATTATCCGTGTGACCTCTTTACCAACACACATCTTGACATATCTCCCACATTGATCGCAGTTTCTCCAGGAACGGCATTCAAGGAGCCAGGAACTTTTCTCCCTACACTGTCCATTGAGTTGGCCTCAAAACCAATATACATCCTGCTATATCTCCCACATGGAAAGTGCCAGGAGGGAAAAGTGGGGATTATGTTTAGACTTTCTCGGAACTGCTTCAAATCAACTAGATATCTTTGTGCTGTAAATCTCCCAACAGCCAAACGCAAATGCAGCAAACATCTCGCTGTATGTCCCACATCCAAAGTGCCAAGAGAGAGCTTGCTCTCCCTGTCTTTGAGTACTGTTTTCACTGTCCCGATGACCTCTTTGGTAACATTCTCTTCAGAGCTGCAGTGAAACCAGGAACCACGTGGAGAAGGCACCCACACTGAAAGTGCCTGGAGGGAACATTGGGGCTTCTTCTCAGTGTCTCTGACCATAGGGTTTCACTGTCCCGGGAAAGTCTCTGCTAACACCCTGCAGAGCGCAGTGCCCAATATACAGAAACGTCTTGCGGTATCTCCTACAGGGAAAGTGCCAGGAGGGAATTGTCGAGCTTGTTCTCAGTGTCTCTGAGAATTGCTCTGATTATCCGTGTGACCTCTTTACCAACACACATCTTGACATATCTCCCACATTGATCGCAGTTTCTCCAGGAACGGCATTCAAGGAGCCAGGAACTTTTCTCCCTACACTGTCCATTGAGTTGTCCTCAAAACCAATCTACATCCTGCTATATCTCCCACATGGAAAGTGCCAGGAGGGAAAAGTGGGGATTATGTTTAGACTTTCTCGGAACTGCTTCAAATCAACTAGATATCTTTGTGCTGTAAATCTCCCAACAGCCAAACGCAAATGCAGCAAACATCTCGCTGTATGTCCCACATCCAAAGTGCCAAGAGAGAGCTTGCTCTCCCTGTCTTTGAGTACTGTTTTCATTGTCCCGATGACCTCTTTGCTAACATTCTCTTCAGAGCTGCAGTGAAACCAGGAACCACGTGGAGAAGGCACCCACACTGAAAGTGCCTGGAGGGAACATTGGGGCTTCTTCTCAGTGTCTCTGACCATAGGGTTTCACTGTCCCGGGAAAGTCTCTGCTAACACCCTGCAGAGCGCAGTGCCCAATATACAGAAACGTCTTGCGGTATCTCCTACAGGGAAAGTGCCAGGAGGGAATTGTCGAGCTTGTTCTCAGTGTCTCTGAGAATTGCTCTGATTATCCGTGTGACCTCTTTGCTAAGACTCTCCAGAGAGACGTCCTCAAAACCAACACACATCTTGACATATCTCCCACATTGATCGCAGTGTCTCCAGGAACGGCATTCAAGGAGCCAGGAACTTTTCTCCCTACACTGTCCATTGAGTTGTCCTCAAAACCAATCTACATCCTGCTATATCTCCCACATGGAAAGTGCCAGGAGGGAAAAGTGGGGATTATGTTTAGACTTTCTCGGAACTGCTTCAAATCAACTAGATATCTTTGTGCTGTAAATCTCCCAACAGCCAAACGCAAATGCAGCAAACATCTCGCTGTATGTCCCACATCCAAAGTGCCAAGAGAGAGCTTGCTCTCCCTGTCTTTGAGACCTGTTTTCACTGTCCCGGTTACCTCTTTGCTAACATTCTCTTCAGAGCTGCAGTGAAACCAGGAACCACGTGGAGAAGGCACCCACACTGGAAGTGCCTGGAGGGAACATTGGGGCTTCTTCTCAGTGTCTCTGACCATAGGGTTTCACTGTCCCGGGAAAGTCTCTGCTAACACCCTGCAGAGCATAGTGCCCAATATACAGAAACGTCTTGCGGTATCTCCTACAGGGAAAGTGCCAGGAGGGAATTGTCGAGCTTGTTCTCAGTGTCTCTGAGAATTGCTCTGATTATCCGTGTGACCTCTTTACCAACACACATCTTGACATATCTCCCACATTGATCGCAGTTTCTCCAGGAACGGCATTCAAGGAGCCAGGAACTTTTCTCCCTACACTGTCCATTGAGTTGTCCTCAAAACCAATCTACATCCTGCTATATCTCCCACATGGAAAGTGCCAGGAGGGAAAAGTGGGGATTATGTTTAGACTTTCTCGGAACTGCTTCAAATCAACTAGATATCTTTGTGCTGTAAATCTCCCAACAGCCAAACGCAAATGCAGCAAACATCTCGCTGTATGTCCCACATCCAAAGTGCCAAGAGAGAGCTTGCTCTCCCTGTCTTTGAGTACTGTTTTCATTGTCCCGATGACCTCTTTGCTAACATTCTCTTCAGAGCTGCAGTGAAACCAGGAACCACGTGGAGAAGGCACCCACACTGAAAGTGCCTGGAGGGAACATTGGGGCTTCTTCTCAGTGTCTCTGACCATAGGGTTTCACTGTCCCGGGAAAGTCTCTGCTAACACCCTGCAGAGCGCAGTGCCCAATATACAGAAACGTCTTGCGGTATCTCCTACAGGGAAAGTGCCAGGAGGGAATTGTCGAGCTTGTTCTCAGTGTCTCTGAGAATTGCTCTGATTATCCGTGTGACCTCTTTGCTAAGACTCTCCAGAGAGACGTCCTCAAAACCAACACACATCTTGACATATCTCCCACATTGATCGCAGTTTCTCCAGGAACGGCATTCAAGGAGCCAGGAACTTTTCTCCCTACACTGTCCATTGAGTTGGCCTCAAAACCAATCTACATCCTGCTATATCTCCCACATGGAAAGTGCCAGGAGGGAAAAGTGGGGATTATGTTTAGACTTTCTCGGAACTGCTTCAAATCAACTAGATATCTTTGTGCTGTAAATCTCCCAACAGCCAAACGCAAATGCAGCAAACATCTCGCTGTATGTCCCACATCCAAAGTGCCAAGAGAGAGCTTGCTCTCCCTGTCTTTGAGTACTGTTTTCATTGTCCCGATGAGCTCTTTGCTAACATTCTCTTCAGAGCTGCAGTGAAACCAGGAACCACGTGGAGAAGGCACCCACACTGAAAGTGCCTGGAGGGAACATTGGGGCTTCTTCTCAGTGTCTCTGACCATAGGGTTTCACTGTCCCGGGAAAGTCTCTGCTAACACCCTGCAGAGCGCAGTGCCCAATATACAGAAACGTCTTGCGGTATCTCCTACAGGGAAAGTGCCAGGAGGGAATTGTCGAGCTTGTTCTCAGTGTCTCTGAGAATTGCTCTGATTATCCATGTGACCTCTTTGCTAAGACTCTCCAGAGAGACGTCCTCAAAACCAACACACATCTTGACATATCTCCCACATTGATCGCAGTTTCTCCAGGAACGGCATTCAAGGAGCCAGGAACTTTTCTCCCTACACTGTCCATTGAGTTGTCCTCAAAACCAATCTACATCCTGCTATATCTCCCACATGGAAAGTGCCAGGAGGGAAAAGTGGGGATTATGTTTAGACTTTCTCGGAACTGCTTCAAATCAACTAGATATCTTTGTGCTGTAAATCTCCCAACAGCCAAACGCAAATGCAACAAACACCTCGCTGTATGTCCCACATCCAAAGTGCCAAGAGAGAGCTTGCTCTCCCTGTCTTTGAGTACTGTTTTCACTGTCCCGGTTACCTCTTTGCTAACATTCTCTTCAGAGCTGCAGTGAAACCAGGAACCACGTGGAGAAGGCACCCACACTGAAAGTGCCTGGAGGGAACATTGGGGCTTCTTCTCAGTGTCTCTGACATAGGGTTTCACTGTCCCGGGAAAGTCTCTGCTAACACCCTGCAGAGCGCAGTGCTCAATATACAGAGACTTTCTCGGAACTGCTTCAAATCAACTAGATATCTTTGTGCTGTAAATCTCCCAACAGCCAAACGCAAATGCAGCAAACATCTCGCTGTATGTCCCACATCCAAAGTGCCAAGAGAGAGCTTGCTCTCCCTGTCTTTGAGTACTGTTTTCACTGTCCCGGTTACCTCTTTGCTAACATTCTCTTCAGAGCTGCAGTGAAACCAGGAACCACGTGGAGAAGGCACCCACACTGAAAGTGCCTGGAGGGAACATTGGGGCTTCTTCTCAGTGTCTCTGACATAGGGTTTCACTGTCCCGGGAAAGTCTCTGCAAACACCCTGCGGAGCGCAGTGCTCAATATACAGAGACTTTCTCGGAACTGCTTCAAATCAACTAGATGTCTTTGTGCTGTAAATCTCCCAACAGCCAAACGCAAATGCAGCAAACATCTCGCTGTATGTCCCACATCCAAAGTGCCAAGAGAGAGCTTGCTCTCCCTGTCTTTGAGTACTGTTTTCACTGTCCCGATGAGCTCTTTGCTAACATTCTCTTCAGAGCTGCAGTGAAACCAGGAACCACGTGGAGAAGGCACCCACACTGAAAGTGCCTGGAGGGAACATTGGGGCTTCTTCTCAGTGTCTCTGACCATAGGGTTTCACTGTCCCGGGAAAGTCTCTGCTAACACCCTGCAGAGCGCAGTGCCCAATATACAGAAACGTCTTGCGGTATCTCCTACAGGGAAAGTGCCAGGAGGGAATTGTCGAGCTTGTTCTCAGTGTCTCTGAGAATTGCTCTGATTATCCATGTGACCTCTTTGCTAAGACTCTCCAGAGAGACGTCCTCAAAACCAACACACATCTTGACATATCTCCCACATTGATCGCAGTTTCTCCAGGAACGGCATTCAAGGAGCCAGGAACTTTTCTCCCTGCACTGTCCTTTGAGTTGTCCTCAAAACCAATATACATCCTGCTATATCTCCCACATGGAAAGTGCCAGGAGGGAAAAGTGGGGATTATGTTTAGACTTTCTCGGAACTGCTTCAAATCAACTAGATATCTTTGTGCTGTAAATCTCCCAACAGCCAAACGCAAATGCAGCAAACATCTCGCTGTATGTCCCACATCCAAAGTGCCAAGAGAGAGCTTGCTCTCCCTGTCTTTGAGTACTGTTTTCACTGTCCCGGTTACCTCTTTGGTAACATTCTCTTCAGAGCTGCAGTGAAACCAGGAACCACGTGGAGAAGGCACCCACACTGAAAGTGCCTGGAGGGAACATTGGGGCTTCTTCTCAGTGTCTCTGACATAGGGTTTCACTGTCCCGGGAAAGTCTCTGCAAACACCCTGCGGAGCGCAGTGCTCAATATACAGAGACTTTCTCGGAACTGCTTCAAATCAACTAGATATCTTTGTGCTGTAAATCTCCCAACAGCCAAACGCAAATGCAGCAAACATCTCGCTGTATGTCCCACATCCAAAGTGCCAAGAGAGAGCTTGCTCTCCCTGTCTTTGAGTACTGTTTTCACTGTCCCGATGAGCTCTTTGCTAACATTCTCTTCAGAGCTGCAGTGAAACCAGGAACCACGTGGAGAAGGCACCCACACTGAAAGTGCCTGGAGGGAACATTGGGGCTTCTTCTCAGTGTCTCTGACCATAGGGTTTCACTGTCCCGGGAAAGTCTCTGCTAACACCCTGCAGAGCGCAGTGCCCAATATACAGAAACGTCTTGCGGTATCTCCTACAGGGAAAGTGCCAGGAGGGAATTGTCGAGCTTGTTCTCAGTGTCTCTGAGAATTGCTCTGATTATCCATGTGACCTCTTTGCTAAGACTCTCCAGAGAGACGTCCTCAAAACCAACACACATCTTGACATATCTCCCACATTGATCGCAGTTTCTCCAGGAACGGCATTCAAGGAGCCAGGAACTTTTCTCCCTGCACTGTCCTTTGAGTTGTCCTCAAAACCAATATACATCCTGCTATATCTCCCACATGGAAAGTGCCAGGAGGGAAAAGTGGGGATTATGTTTAGACTTTCTCGGAACTGCTTCAAATCAACTAGATATCTTTGTGCTGTAAATCTCCCAACAGCCAAACGCAAATGCAGCAAACATCTCGCTGTATGTCCCACATCCAAAGTGCCAAGAGAGAGCTTGCTCTCCCTGTCTTTGAGACCTGTTTTCACTGTCCCGGTTACCTCTTTGCTAACATTCTCTTCAGAGCTGCAGTGAAACCAGGAACCACGTGGAGAAGGCACCCACACTGGAAGTGCCTGGAGGGAACATTGGGGCTTCTTCTCAGTGTCTCTGACATAGGGTTTCACTGTCCCGGGAAAGTCTCTGCAAACACCCTGCGGAGCGCAGTGCTCAATATACAGAGACTTTCTCGGAACTGCTTCAAATCAACTAGATATCTTTGTGCTGTAAATCTCCCAACAGCCAAACGCAAATGCAGCAAACATCTCGCTGTATGTCCCACATCCAAAGTGCCAAGAGAGAGCTTGCTCTCCCTGTCTTTGAGTACTGTTTTCACTGTCCCGGTTACCTCTTTGCTAACATTCTCTTCAGAGCTGCAGTGAAACCAGGAACCACGTGGAGAAGGCACCCACACTGAAAGTGCCTGGAGGGAACATTGGGGCTTCTTCTCAGTGTCTCTGACATAGGGTTTCACTGTCCCGGGAAAGTCTCTGCAAACACCCTGCGGAGCGCAGTGCTCAATATACAGAGACTTTCTCGGAACTGCTTCAAATCAACTAGATATCTTTGTGCTGTAAATCTCCCAACAGCCAAACGCAAATGCAGCAAACATCTCGCTGTATGTCCCACATCCAAAGTGCCAAGAGAGAGCTTGCTCTCCCTGTCTTTGAGTACTGTTTTCACTGTCCCGATGAGCTCTTTGCTAACATTCTCTTCAGAGCTGCAGTGAAACCAGGAACCACGTGGAGAAGGCACCCACACTGAAAGTGCCTGGAGGGAACATTGGGGCTTCTTCTCAGTGTCTCTGACCATAGGGTTTCACTGTCCCGGGAAAGTCTCTGCTAACACCCTGCAGAGCGCAGTGCCCAATATACAGAAACGTCTTGCGGTATCTCCTACAGGGAAAGTGCCAGGAGGGAATTGTCGAGCTTGTTCTCAGTGTCTCTGAGAATTGCTCTGATTATCCATGTGACCTCTTTGCTAAGACTCTCCAGAGAGACGTCCTCAAAACCAACACACATCTTGACATATCTCCCACATTGATCGCAGTTTCTCCAGGAACGGCATTCAAGGAGCCAGGAACTTTTCTCCCTACACTGTCCTTTGAGTTGTCCTCAAAACCAATATACATCCTGCTATATCTCCCACATGGAAAGTGCCAGGAGGGAAAAGTGGGGATTATGTTTAGACTTTCTCGGAACTGCTTCAAATCAACTAGATATCTTTGTGCTGTAAATCTCCCAACAGCCAAACGCAAATGCAGCAAACATCTCGCTGTATGTCCCACATCCAAAGTGCCAAGAGAGAGCTTGCTCTCCCTGTCTTTGAGACCTGTTTTCACTATCCCGGTTACCTCTTTGCTAACATTCTCTTCAGAGCTGCAGTGAAACCAGGAACCACGTGGAGAAGGCACCCACACTGGAAGTGCCTGGAGGGAACATTGGGGCTTCTTCTCAGTGTCTCTGACATAGGGTTTCACTGTCCCGGGAAAGTCTCTGCTAACACCCTGCAGAGCATAGTGCCCAATATACAGAAACGTCTTGCGGTATCTCCTACAGGGAAAGTGCCAGGAGGGAATTGTCGAGCTTGTTCTCAGTGTCTCTGAGAATTGCTCTGATTATCCGTGTGACCTCTTTACCAACACACATCTTGACATATCTCCCACATTGATCGCAGTTTCTCTAGGAACGGCATTCAAGGAGCCAGGAACTTTTCTCCCTACACTGTCCATTGAGTTGGCCTCAAAACCAATCTACATCCTGCTATATCTCCCACATGGAAAGTGCCAGGAGGGAAAAGTGGGGATTATGTTTAGACTTTCTCGGAACTGCTTCAAATCAACTAGATATCTTTGTGCTGTAAATCTCCCAACAGCCAAACGCAAATGCAGCAAACATCTCGCTGTATGTCCCACATCCAAAGTGCCAAGAGAGAGCTTGCTCTCCCTGTCTTTGAGTACTGTTTTCATTGTCCCGATGACCTCTTTGCTAACATTCTCTTCAGAGCTGCAGTGAAACCAGGAACCACGTGGAGAAGGCACCCACACTGAAAGTGCCTGGAGGGAACATTGGGGCTTCTTCTCAGTGTCTCTGACCATAGGGTTTCACTGTCCCGGGAAAGTCTCTGCTAACACCCTGCAGAGCGCAGTGCCCAATATACAGAAACGTCTTGCGGTATCTCCTACAGGGAAAGTGCCAGGAGGGAATTGTCGAGCTTGTTCTCAGTGTCTCTGAGAATTGCTCTGATTATCCATGTGACCTCTTTGCTAAGACTCTCCAGAGAGACGTCCTCAAAACCAACACACATCTTGACATATCTCCCACATTGATCGCAGTTTCTCCAGGAACGGCATTCAAGGAGCCAGGAACTTTTCTCCCTACACTGTCCATTGAGTTGTCCTCAAAACCAATCTACATCCTGCTATATCTCCCACATGGAAAGTGCCAGGAGGGAAAAGTGGGGATTATGTTTAGACTTTCTCGGAACTGCTTCAAATCAACTAGATATCTTTGTGCTGTAAATCTCCCAACAGCCAAACGCAAATGCAGCAAACACCTCGCTGTATGTCCCACATCCAAAGTGCCAAGAGAGAGCTTGCTCTCCCTGTCTTTGAGTACTGTTTTCACTGTCCCGGTTACCTCTTTGGTAACATTCTCTTCAGAGCTGCAGTGAAACCAGGAACCACGTGGAGAAGGCACCCACACTGAAAGTGCCTGGAGGGAACATTGGGGCTTCTTCTCAGTGTCTCTGACATAGGGTTTCACTGTCCCGGGAAAGTCTCTGCAAACACCCTGCGGAGCGCAGTGCTCAATATACAGAGACTTTCTCGGAACTGCTTCAAATCAACTAGATATCTTTGTGCTGTAAATCTCCCAACAGCCAAACGCAAATGCAGCAAACATCTCGCTGTATGTCCCACATCCAAAGTGCCAAGAGAGAGCTTGCTCTCCCTGTCTTTGAGACCTGTTTTCACTGTCCCGGTTACCTCTTTGCTAACATTCTCTTCAGAGCTGCAGTGAAACCAGGAACCACGTGGAGAAGGCACCCACACTGGAAGTGCCTGGAGGGAACATTGGGGCTTCTTCTCAGTGTCTCTGACATAGGGTTTCACTGTCCCGGGAAAGTCTCTGCTAACACCCTGCAGAGCATAGTGCCCAATATACAGAAACGTCTTGCGGTATCTCCTACAGGGAAAGTGCCAGGAGGGAATTGTCGAGCTTCTTCTCAGTGTCTCTGAGAATTGCTCTGATTATCCGTGTGACCTCTTTACCAACACACATCTTGACATATCTCCCACATTGATCGCAGTGTCTCCAGGAACGGCATTCAAGGAGCCAGGAACTTTTCTCCCTACACTGTCCTTTGAGTTGTCCTCAAAACCAATATACATCCTGCTATATCTCCCACATGGAAAGTGCCAGGAGGGAAAAGTGGGGATTATGTTTAGACTTTCTCGGAACTGCTTCAAATCAACTAGATATCTTTGTGCTGTAAATCTCCCAACAGCCAAACGCAAATGCAGCAAACATCTCGCTGTATGTCCCACATCCAAAGTGCCAAGAGAGAGCTTGCTCTCCCTGTCTTTGAGTACTGTTTTCACTGTCCCGATGAGCTCTTTGCTAACATTCTCTTCAGAGCTGCAGTGAAACCAGGAACCACGTGGAGAAGGCACCCACACTGAAAGTGCCTGGAGGGAACATTGGGGCTTCTTCTCAGTGTCTCTGACCATAGGGTTTCACTGTCCCGGGAAAGTCTCTGCTAACACCCTGCAGAGCGCAGTGCCCAATATACAGAAACGTCTTGCGGTATCTCCTACAGGGAAAGTGCCAGGAGGGAATTGTCGAGCTTGTTCTCAGTGTCTCTGAAATTGCTCTGATTACCCATGTGACCTCTTTGCTAAGACTCTCCAGAGAGCCGTCCTCAAAACCAACACACATCTTGACATATCTCCCACATTGATCGCAGTTTCTCCAGGAACGGCATTCAAGGAGCCAGGAACTTTTCTCCCTACACTGTCCATTGAGTTGGCCTCAAAACCAATATACATCCTGCTATATCTCCCACATGGAAAGTGCCAGGAGGGAAAAGTGGGGATTATGTTTAGACTTTCTCGGAACTGCTTCAAATCAACTAGATATCTTTGTGCTGTAAATCTCCCAACAGCCAAACGCAAATGCAGCAAACATCTCGCTGTATGTCCCACATCCAAAGTGCCAAGAGAGAGCTTGCTCTCCCTGTCTTTGAGTACTGTTTTCACTGTCCCGATGAGCTCTTTGCTAACATTCTCTTCAGAGCTGCAGTGAAACCAGGAACCACGTGGAGAAGGCACCCACACTGAAAGTGCCTGGAGGGAACATTGGGGCTTCTTCTCAGTGTCTCTGACATAAGGTTTCACTGTCCCGGGAAAGTCTCTGCTAACACCCTGCAGAACGCAGTGCCCAATATACAGAAACGTCTTGCGGTATCTCCTACAGGGAAAGTGCCAGGAGGGAATTGTCGAGCTTGTTCTCAGTGTCTCTGAGAATTGCTCTGATTATCCGTGTGACCTCTTTGCTAAGACTCTCCAGAGAGACGTCCTCAAAACCAACACACATCTTGACATATCTCCCACATTGATCGCAGTGTCTCCAGGAACGGCATTCAAGGAGCCAGGAACTTTTCTCCCTACACTGTCCTTTGAGTTGGCCTCAAAACCAATCTACATCCTGCTATATCTCCCACATGGAAAGTGCCAGGAGGGAAAAGTGGGGATTATGTTTAGACTTTCTCGGAACTGCTTCAAATCAACTAGATATCTTTGTGCTGTAAATCTCCCAACAGCCAAACGCAAATGCAGCAAACATCTCGCTGTATGTCCCACATCCAAAGTGCCAAGAGAGAGCTTGCTCTCCCTGTCTTTGAGTACTGTTTTCACTGTCCCGATGAGCTCTTTGCTAACATTCTCTTCAGAGCTGCAGTGAAACCAGGAACCACGTGGAGAAGGCACCCACACTGAAAGTGCCTGGAGGGAACATTGGGGCTTCTTCTCAGTGTCTCTGACATAGGGTTTCACTGTCCCGGGAAAGTCTCTGCAAACACCCTGCGGAGCGCAGTGCTCAATATACAGAGACTTTCTCGGAACTGCTTCAAATCAACTAGATATCTTTGTGCTGTAAATCTCCCAACAGCCAAACGCAAATGCAGCAAACATCTCGCTGTATGTCCCACATCCAAAGTGCCAAGAGAGTAATGTAGAGCTTGCTCTCCCGGTCTTTGAGTACTGTTTTCACTGTCCCGATGAGCTCTTTGCTAACATTCTCTTCAGAGCTGCAGTGAAACCAGGAACCACGTGGAGAAGGCACCCACACTGAAAGTGCCTGGAGGGAACATTGGGGCTTCTTCTCAGTGTCTCTGACCATAGGGTTTCACTGTCCCGGGAAAGTCTCTGCTAACACCCTGCAGAGCGCAGTGCCCAATATACAGAAACGTCTTGCGGTATCTCCTACAGGGAAAGTGCCAGGAGGGAATTGTCGAGCTTGTTCTCAGTGTCTCTGAGAATTGCTCTGATTATCCATGTGACCTCTTTGCTAAGACTCTCCAGAGAGACGTCCTCAAAACCAACACACATCTTGACATATCTCCCACATTGATCGCAGTTTCTCCAGGAACGGCATTCAAGGAGCCAGGAACTTTTCTCCCTACACTGTCCTTTGAGTTGGCCTCAAAACCAATCTACATCCTGCTATATCTCCCACATGGACAGTGCCAGGAGGGAAAAGTGGGGATTATGTTTAGACTTTCTCGGAACTGCTTCAAATCAACTAGATATCTTTGTGCTGTAAATCTCCCAACAGCCAAACGCAAATGCAGCAAACATCTCGCTGTATGTCCCACATCCAAAGTGCCAAGAGAGAGCTTGCTCTCCCTGTCTTTGAGACCTGTTTTCACTGTCCCGGTTACCTCTTTGCTAACATTCTCTTCAGAGCTGCAGTGAAACCAGGAACCACGTGGAGAAGGCACCCACACTGGAAGTGCCTGGAGGGAACATTGGGGCTTCTTCTCAGTGTCTCTGACCATAGGGTTTCACTGTCCCGGGAAAGTCTCTGCTAACACCCTGCAGAGCGCAGTGCCCAATATACAGAAACGTCTTGCGGTATCTCCTACAGGGAAAGTGCCAGGAGGGAATTGTCGAGCTTGTTCTCAGTGTCTCTGAGAATTGCTCTGATTATCCGTGTGACCTCTTTACCAACACACATCTTGACATATCTCCCACATTGATCGCAGTGTCTCCAGGAACGGCATTCAAGGAGCCAGGAACTTTTCTCCCTACACTGTCCTTTGAGTTGGCCTCAAAACCAATCTACATCCTGCTATATCTCCCACATGGAAAGTGCCAGGAGGGAAAAGTGGGGATTATGTTTAGACTTTCTCGGAACTGCTTCAAATCAACTAGATATCTTTGTGCTGTAAATCTCCCAACAGCCAAACGCAAATGCAGCAAACATCTCGCTGTATGTCCCACATCCAAAGTGCCAAGAGAGAGCTTGCTCTCCCTGTCTTTGAGACCTGTTTTCACTGTCCCGGTTACCTCTTTGCTAACATTCTCTTCAGAGCTGCAGTGAAACCAGGAACCACGTGGAGAAGGCACCCACACTGAAAGTGCCTGGAGGGAACATTGGGGCTTCTTCTCAGTGTCTCTGACCATAGGGTTTCACTGTCCCGGGAAAGTCTCTGCTAACACCCTGCAGAGCGCAGTGCCCAATATACAGAAACGTCTTGCGGTATCTCCTACAGGGAAAGTGCCAGGAGGGAATTGTCGAGCTTGTTCTCAGTGTCTCTGAGAATTGCTCTGATTATCCGTGTGACCTCTTTGCTAAGACTCTCCAGAGAGCCGTCCTCAAAACCAACACACATCTTGACATATCTCCCACATTGATCGCAGTGTCTCCAGGAACGGCATTCAAGGAGCCAGGAACTTTTCTCCCTACACTGTTCTTTGAGTTGGCCTCAAAACCAATCTACATCCTGCTATATCTCCCACATGGAAAGTGCCAGGAGGGAAAAGTGGGGATTATGTTTAGACTTTCTCGGAACTGCTTCAAATCAACTAGATATCTTTGTGCTGTAAATCTCCCAACAGCCAAACGCAAATGCAGCAAACATCTCGCTGTATGTCCCACATCCAAAGTGCCAAGAGAGAGCTTGCTCTCCCTGTCTTTGAGTACTGTTTTCACTGTCCCGATGAGCTCTTTGCTAACATTCTCTTCAGAGCTGCAGTGAAACCAGGAACCACGTGGAGAAGGCACCCACACTGAAAGTGCCTGGAGGGAACATTGGGGCTTCTTCTCAGTGTCTCTGACCATAGGGTTTCACTGTCCCGGGAAAGTCTCTGCTAACACCCTGCAGAGCGCAGTGCCCAATATACAGAAACGTCTTGCGGTATCTCCTACAGGGAAAGTGCCAGGAGGGAATTGTCGAGCTTGTTCTCAGTGTCTCTGAGAATTGCTCTGATTATCCATGTGACCTCTTTGCTAAGACTCTCCAGAGAGACGTCCTCAAAACCAACACACATCTTGACATATCTCCCACATTGATCGCAGTTTCTCCAGGAACGGCATTCAAGGAGCCAGGAACTTTTCTCCCTACACTGTCCTTTGAGTTGGCCTCAAAACCAATCTACATCCTGCTATATCTCCCACATGGAAAGTGCCAGGAGGGAAAAGTGGGGATTATGTTTAGACTTTCTCGGAACTGCTTCAAATCAACTAGATATCTTTGTGCTGTAAATCTCCCAACAGCCAAACGCAAATGCAGCAAACATCTCGCTGTATGTCCCACATCCAAAGTGCCAAGAGAGAGCTTGCTCTCCCTGTCTTTGAGACCTGTTTTCACTGTCCCGGTTACCTCTTTGCTAACATTCTCTTCAGAGCTGCAGTGAAACCAGGAACCACGTGGAGAAGGCACCCACACTGGAAGTGCCTGGAGGGAACATTGGGGCTTCTTCTCAGTGTCTCTGACATAGGGTTTCACTGTCCCGGGAAAGTCTCTGCTAACACCCTGCAGAGCATAGTGCCCAATATACAGAAACGTCTTGCGGTATCTCCTACAGGGAAAGTGCCAGGAGGGAATTGTCGAGCTTGTTCTCAGTGTCTCTGAGAATTGCTCTGATTATCCGTGTGACCTCTTTACCAACACACATCTTGACATATCTCCCACATTGATCGCAGTGTCTCCAGGAACGGCATTCAAGGAGCCAGGAACTTTTCTCCCTACACTGTCCATTGAGTTGTCCTCAAAACCAATCTACATCCTGCTATATCTCCCACATGGAAAGTGCCAGGAGGGAAAAGTGGGGATTATGTTTAGACTTTCTCGGAACTGCTTCAAATCAACTAGATATCTTTGTGCTGTAAATCTCCCAACAGCCAAACGCAAATGCAGCAAACATCTCGCTGTATGTCCCACATCCAAAGTGCCAAGAGAGAGCTTGCTCTCCCTGTCTTTGAGTACTGTTTTCATTGTCCCGATGACCTCTTTGCTAACATTCTCTTCAGAGCTGCAGTGAAACCAGGAACCACGTGGAGAAGGCACCCACACTGAAAGTGCCTGGAGGGAACATTGGGGCTTCTTCTCAGTGTCTCTGACCATAGGGTTTCACTGTCCCGGGAAAGTCTCTGCTAACACCCTGCAGAGCGCAGTGCCCAATATACAGAAACGTCTTGCGGTATCTCCTACAGGGAAAGTGCCAGGAGGGAATTGTCGAGCTTGTTCTCAGTGTCTCTGAGAATTGCTCTGATTATCCATGTGACCTCTTTGCTAAGACTCTCCAGAGAGACGTCCTCAAAACCAACACACATCTTGACATATCTCCCACATTGATCGCAGTTTCTCCAGGAACGGCATTCAAGGAGCCAGGAACTTTTCTCCCTACACTGTCCATTGAGTTGTCCTCAAAACCAATCTACATCCTGCTATATCT
Organism: Chroicocephalus ridibundus; assembly: GCF_963924245.1. Classification (NCBI taxonomy): domain Eukaryota; kingdom Metazoa; phylum Chordata; class Aves; order Charadriiformes; family Laridae; genus Chroicocephalus; species Chroicocephalus ridibundus. The sequence continues at coordinate 646,513 of NW_026961187.1, forward strand.
CCCACATGGAAAGTGCCAGGAGGGAAAAGTGGGGATTATGTTTAGACTTTCTCGGAACTGCTTCAAATCAACTAGATATCTTTGTGCTGTAAATCTCCCAACAGCCAAACGCAAATGCAGCAAACATCTCGCTGTATGTCCCACATCCAAAGTGCCAAGAGAGAGCTTGCTCTCCCTGTCTTTGAGTACTGTTTTCACTGTCCCGGTTACCTCTTTGCTAACATTCTCTTCAGAGCTGCAGTGAAACCAGGAACCACGTGGAGAAGGCACCCACACTGAAAGTGCCTGGAGGGAACATTGGGGCTTCTTCTCAGTGTCTCTGACATAGGGTTTCACTGTCCCGGGAAAGTCTCTGCAAACACCCTGCGGAGCGCAGTGCTCAATATACAGAGACTTTCTCGGAACTGCTTCAAATCAACTAGATATCTTTGTGCTGTAAATCTCCCAACAGCCAAACGCAAATGCAGCAAACATCTCGCTGTATGTCCCACATCCAAAGTGCCAAGAGAGAGCTTGCTCTCCCTGTCTTTGAGTACTGTTTTCACTGTCCCGATGAGCTCTTTGCTAACATTCTCTTCAGAGCTGCAGTGAAACCAGGAACCACGTGGAGAAGGCACCCACACTGAAAGTGCCTGGAGGGAACATTGGGGCTTCTTCTCAGTGTCTCTGACATAGGGTTTCACTGTCCCGGGAAAGTCTCTGCTAACACCCTGCAGAACGCAGTGCCCAATATACAGAAACGTCTTGCGGTATCTCCTACAGGGAAAGTGCCAGGAGGGAATTGTCGAGCTTGTTCTCAGTGTCTCTGAGAATTGCTCTGATTATCCGTGTGACCTCTTTGCTAAGACTCTCCAGAGAGACGTCCTCAAAACCAACACACATCTTGACATATCTCCCACATTGATCGCAGTGTCTCCAGGAACGGCATTCAAGGAGCCAGGAACTTTTCTCCCTACACTGTCCTTTGAGTTGGCCTCAAAACCAATCTACATCCTGCTATATCTCCCACATGGACAGTGCCAGGAGGGAAAAGTGGGGATTATGTTTAGACTTTCTCGGAACTGCTTCAAATCAACTAGATATCTTTGTGCTGTAAATCTCCCAACAGCCAAACGCAAATGCAGCAAACATCTCGCTGTATGTCCCACATCCAAAGTGCCAAGAGAGCTTGCTCTCCCTGTCTTTGAGTACTGTTTTCACTGTCCCGATGAGCTCTTTGCTAACATTCTCTTCAGAGCTGCAGTGAAACCAGGAACCACGTGGAGAAGGCACCCACACTGAAAGTGCCTGGAGGGAACATTGGGGCTTCTTCTCAGTGTCTCTGACCATAGGGTTTCACTGTCCCGGGAAAGTCTCTGCTAACACCCTGCAGAGCGCAGTGCCCAATATACAGAAACGTCTTGCGGTATCTCCTACAGGGAAAGTGCCAGGAGGGAATTGTCGAGCTTGTTCTCAGTGTCTCTGAGAATTGCTCTGATTATCCATGTGACCTCTTTGCTAAGACTCTCCAGAGAGACGTCCTCAAAACCAACACACATCTTGACATATCTCCCACATTGATCGCAGTTTCTCCAGGAACGGCATTCAAGGAGCCAGGAACTTTTCTCCCTACACTGTCCTTTGAGTTGTCCTCAAAACCAATCTACATCCTGCTATATCTCCCACATGGAAAGTGCCAGGAGGGAAAAGTGGGGATTATGTTTAGACTTTCTCGGAACTGCTTCAAATCAACTAGATATCTTTGTGCTGTAAATCTCCCAACAGCCAAACGCAAATGCAGCAAACATCTCGCTGTATGTCCCACATTCAAAGTGCCAAGAGAGAGCTTGCTCTCCCTGTCTTTGAGTACTGTTTTCACTGTCCCGATGAGCTCTTTGCTAACATTCTCTTCAGAGCTGCAGTGAAACCAGGAACCACGTGGAGAAGGCACCCACACTGAAAGTGCCTGGAGGGAACATTGGGGCTTCTTCTCAGTGTCTCTGACCATAGGGTTTCACTGTCCCGGGAAAGTCTCTGCTAACACCCTGCAGAGCGCAGTGCCCAATATACAGAAACGTCTTGCGGTATCTCCTACAGGGAAAGTGCCAGGAGGGAATTGTCGAGCTTGTTCTCAGTGTCTCTGAAATTGCTCTGATTATCCATGTGACCTCTTTGCTAAGACTCTCCAGAGAGACGTCCTCAAAACCAACACACATCTTGACATATCTCCCACATTGATCGCAGTTTCTCCAGGAACGGCATTCAAGGAGCCAGGAACTTTTCTCCCTACACTGTCCATTGAGTTGGCCTCAAAACCAATATACATCCTGCTATATCTCCCACATGGAAAGTGCCAGGAGGGAAAAGTGGGGATTATGTTTAGACTTTCTCGGAACTGCTTCAAATCAACTAGATATCTTTGTGCTGTAAATCTCCCAACAGCCAAACGCAAATGCAGCAAACATCTCGCTGTATGTCCCACATCCAAAGTGCCAAGAGAGAGCTTGCTCTCCCTGTCTTTGAGACCTGTTTTCACTGTCCCGGTTACCTCTTTGCTAACATTCTCTTCAGAGCTGCAGTGAAACCAGGAACCACGTGGAGAAGGCACCCACACTGGAAGTGCCTGGAGGGAACATTGGGGCTTCTTCTCAGTGTCTCTGACATAGGGTTTCACTGTCCCGGGAAAGTCTCTGCTAACACCCTGCAGAGCATAGTGCCCAATATACAGAAACGTCTTGCGGTATCTCCTACAGGGAAAGTGCCAGGAGGGAATTGTCGAGCTTGTTCTCAGTGTCTCTGAGAATTGCTCTGATTATCCGTGTGACCTCTTTACCAACACACATCTTGACATATCTCCCACATTGATCGCAGTGTCTCCAGGAACGGCATTCAAGGAGCCAGGAACTTTTCTCCCTACACTGTCCATTGAGTTGTCCTCAAAACCAATCTACATCCTGCTATATCTCCCACATGGAAAGTGCCAGGAGGGAAAAGTGGGGATTATGTTTAGACTTTCTCGGAACTGCTTCAAATCAACTAGATATCTTTGTGCTGTAAATCTCCCAACAGCCAAACGCAAATGCAGCAAACATCTCGCTGTATGTCCCACATCCAAAGTGCCAAGAGAGAGCTTGCTCTCCCTGTCTTTGAGTACTGTTTTCATTGTCCCGATGATCTCTTTGCTAACATTCTCTTCAGAGCTGCAGTGAAACCAGGAACCACGTGGAGAAGGCACCCACACTGAAAGTGCCTGGAGGGAACATTGGGGCTTCTTCTCAGTGTCTCTGACCATAGGGTTTCACTGTCCCGGGAAAGTCTCTGCTAACACCCTGCAGAGCGCAGTGCCCAATATACAGAAACGTCTTGCGGTATCTCCTACAGGGAAAGTGCCAGGAGGGAATTGTCGAGCTTGTTCTCAGTGTCTCTGAGAATTGCTCTGATTATCCATGTGACCTCTTTGCTAAGACTCTCCAGAGAGACGTCCTCAAAACCAACACACATCTTGACATATCTCCCACATTGATCGCAGTGTCTCCAGGAACGGCATTCAAGGAGCCAGGAACTTTTCTCCCTACACTGTCCATTGAGTTGTCCTCAAAACCAATCTACATCCTGCTATATCTCCCACATGGAAAGTGCCAGGAGGGAAAAGTGGGGATTATGTTTAGACTTTCTCGGAACTGCTTCAAATCAACTAGATATCTTTGTGCTGTAAATCTCCCAACAGCCAAACGCAAATGCAGCAAACATCTCGCTGTATGTCCCACATCCAAAGTGCCAGTAGAGAGCTTGCTCTCCCTGTCTTTGAGTACTGTTTTCACTGTCCCGGTTACCTCTTTGCTAACATTCTCTTCAGAGCTGCAGTGAAACCAGGAACCACGTGGAGAAGGCACCCACACTGAAAGTGCCTGGAGGGAACATTGGGGCTTCTTCTCAGTGTCTCTGACATAGGGTTTCACTGTCCCGGGAAAGTCTCTGCAAACACCCTGCGGAGCGCAGTGCTCAATATACAGAGACTTTCTCGGAACTGCTTCAAATCAACTAGATATCTTTGTGCTGTAAATCTCCCAACAGCCAAACGCAAATGCAGCAAACATCTCGCTGTATGTCCCACATCCAAAGTGCCAAGAGAGAGCTTGCTCTCCCTGTCTTTGAGTACTGTTTTCACTGTCCCGATGAGCTCTTTGCTAACATTCTCTTCAGAGCTGCAGTGAAACCAGGAACCACGTGGAGAAGGCACCCACACTGAAAGTGCCTGGAGGGAACATTGGGGCTTCTTCTCAGTGTCTCTGACATAGGGTTTCACTGTCCCGGGAAAGTCTCTGCTAACACCCTGCAGAACGCAGTGCCCAATATACAGAAACGTCTTGCGGTATCTCCTACAGGGAAAGTGCCAGGAGGGAATTGTCGAGCTTGTTCTCAGTGGCTCTGAGAATTGCTCTGATTATCCGTGTGACCTCTTTGCTAAGACTCTCCAGAGAGACGTCCTCAAAACCAACACACATCTTGACATATCTCCCACATTGATCGCAGTGTCTCCAGGAACGGCATTCAAGGAGCCAGGAACTTTTCTCCCTACACTGTCCTTTGAGTTGGCCTCAAAACCAATCTACATCCTGCTATATCTCCCACATGGACAGTGCCAGGAGGGAAAAGTGGGGATTATGTTTAGACTTTCTCGGAACTGCTTCAAATCAACTAGATATCTTTGTGCTGTAAATCTCCCAACAGCCAAACGCAAATGCAGCAAACATCTCGCTGTATGTCCCACATCCAAAGTGCCAAGAGAGCTTGCTCTCCCTGTCTTTGAGTACTGTTTTCACTGTCCCGATGAGCTCTTTGCTAACATTCTCTTCAGAGCTGCAGTGAAACCATGAACCACGTGGAGAAGGCACCCACACTGAAAGTGCCTGGAGGGAACATTGGGGCTTCTTCTCAGTGTCTCTGACCATAGGGTTTCACTGTCCCGGGAAAGTCTCTGCTAACACCCTGCAGAGCGCAGTGCCCAATATACAGAAACGTCTTGCGGTATCTCCTACAGGGAAAGTGCCAGGAGGGAATTGTCGAGCTTCTTCTCAGTGTCTCTGAGAATTGCTCTGATTATCCATGTGACCTCTTTGCTAAGACTCTCCAGAGAGACGTCCTCAAAACCAACACACATCTTGACATATCTCCCACATTGATCGCAGTTTCTCCAGGAACGGCATTCAAGGAGCCAGGAACTTTTCTCCCTACACTGTCCTTTGAGTTGTCCTCAAAACCAATATACATCCTGCTATATCTCCCACATGGAAAGTGCCAGGAGGGAAAAGTGGGGATTATGTTTAGACTTTCTCGGAACTGCTTCAAATCAACTAGATATCTTTGTGCTGTAAATCTCCCAACAGCCAAACGCAAATGCAGCAAACATCTCGCTGTATGTCCCACATTCAAAGTGCCAAGAGAGAGCTTGCTCTCCCTGTCTTTGAGTACTGTTTTCACTGTCCCGATGAGCTCTTTGCTAACATTCTCTTCAGAGCTGCAGTGAAACCAGGAACCACGTGGAGAAGGCACCCACACTGGAAGTGCCTGGAGGGAACATTGGGGCTTCTTCTCAGTGTCTCTGACCATAGGGTTTCACTGTCCCGGGAAAGTCTCTGCTAACACCCTGCAGAGCGCAGTGCCCAATATACAGAAACGTCTTGCGGTATCTCCTACAGGGAAAGTGCCAGGAGGGAATTGTCGAGCTTGTTCTCAGTGTCTCTGAAATTGCTCTGATTATCCATGTGACCTCTTTGCTAAGACTCTCCAGAGAGACGTCCTCAAAACCAACACACATCTTGACATATCTCCCACATTGATCGCAGTTTCTCCAGGAACGGCATTCAAGGAGCCAGGAACTTTTCTCCCTACACTGTCCATTGAGTTGGCCTCAAAACCAATATACATCCTGCTATATCTCCCACATGGAAAGTGCCAGGAGGGAAAAGTGGGGATTATGTTTAGACTTTCTCGGAACTGCTTCAAATCAACTAGATATCTTTGTGCTGTAAATCTCCCAACAGCCAAACGCAAATGCAGCAAACATCTCGCTGTATGTCCCACATCCAAAGTGCCAAGAGAGAGCTTGCTCTCCCTGTCTTTGAGTACTGTTTTCACTGTCCCGGTTACCTCTTTGCTAACATTCTCTTCAGAGCTGCAGTGAAACCAGGAACCACGTGGAGAAGGCACCCACACTGAAAGTGCCTGGAGGGAACATTGGGGCTTCTTCTCAGTGTCTCTGACATAGGGTTTCACTGTCCCGGGAAAGTCTCTGCTAACACCCTGCAGAACGCAGTGCCCAATATACAGAAACGTCTTGCGGTATCTCCTACAGGGAAAGTGCCAGGAGGGAATTGTCGAGCTTGTTCTCAGTGTCTCTGAGAATTGCTCTGATTATCCGTGTGACCTCTTTGCTAAGACTCTCCAGAGAGACGTCCTCAAAACCAACACACATCTTGACATATCTCCCACATTGATCGCAGTGTCTCCAGGAACGGCATTCAAGGAGCCAGGAACTTTTCTCCCTACACTGTCCATTGAGTTGGCCTCAAAACCAATCTACATCCTGCTATATCTCCCACATGGAAAGTGCCAGGAGGGAAAAGTGGGGATTATGTTTAGACTTTCTCGGAACTGCTTCAAATCAACTAGATATCTTTGTGCTGTAAATCTCCCAACAGCCAAACGCAAATGCAGCAAACATCTCGCTGTATGTCCCACATCCAAAGTGCCAAGAGAGAGCTTGCTCTCCCTGTCTTTGAGTACTGTTTTCACTGTCCCGATGAGCTCTTTGCTAACATTCTCTTCAGAGCTGCAGTGAAACCAGGAACCACGTGGAGAAGGCACCCACACTGAAAGTGCCTGGAGGGAACATTGGGGCTTCTTCTCAGTGTCTCTGACATAGGGTTTCACTGTCCCGGGAAAGTCTCTGCAAACACCCTGCGGAGCGCAGTGCTCAATATACAGAGACTTTCTCGGAACTGCTTCAAATCAACTAGATATCTTTGTGCTGTAAATCTCCCAACAGCCAAACGCAAATGCAGCAAACATCTCGCTGTATGTCCCACATCCAAAGTGCCAAGAGAGTAATGTAGAGCTTGCTCTCCCTGTCTTTGAGTACTGTTTTCACTGTCCCGATGAGCTCTTTGCTAACATTCTCTTCAGAGCTGCAGTGAAACCAGGAACCACGTGGAGAAGGCACCCACACTGAAAGTGCCTGGAGGGAACATTGGGGCTTCTTCTCAGTGTCTCTGACCATAGGGTTTCACTGTCCCGGGAAAGTCTCTGCTAACACCCTGCAGAGCGCAGTGCCCAATATACAGAAACGTCTTGCGGTATCTCCTACAGGGAAAGTGCCAGGAGGGAATTGTCGAGCTTGTTCTCAGTGTCTCTGAGAATTGCTCTGATTATCCATGTGACCTCTTTGCTAAGACTCTCCAGAGAGACGTCCTCAAAACCAACACACATCTTGACATATCTCCCACATTGATCGCAGTTTCTCCAGGAACGGCATTCAAGGAGCCAGGAACTTTTCTCCCTACACTGTCCTTTGAGTTGGCCTCAAAACCAATCTACATCCTGCTATATCTCCCACATGGACAGTGCCAGGAGGGAAAAGTGGGGATTATGTTTAGACTTTCTCGGAACTGCTTCAAATCAACTAGATATCTTTGTGCTGTAAATCTCCCAACAGCCAAACGCAAATGCAGCAAACATCTCGCTGTATGTCCCACATCCAAAGTGCCAAGAGAGAGCTTGCTCTCCCTGTCTTTGAGACCTGTTTTCACTGTCCCGGTTACCTCTTTGCTAACATTCTCTTCAGAGCTGCAGTGAAACCAGGAACCACGTGGAGAAGGCACCCACACTGAAAGTGCCTGGAGGGAACATTGGGGCTTCTTCTCAGTGTCTCTGACCATAGGGTTTCACTGTCCCGGGAAAGTCTCTGCTAACACCCTGCAGAGCGCAGTGCCCAATATACAGAAACGTCTTGCGGTATCTCCTACAGGGAAAGTGCCAGGAGGGAATTGTCGAGCTTGTTCTCAGTGTCTCTGAGAATTGCTCTGATTATCCGTGTGACCTCTTTGCTAAGACTCTCCAGAGAGACGTCCTCAAAACCAACACACATCTTGACATATCTCCCACATTGATCGCAGTGTCTCCAGGAACGGCATTCAAGGAGCCAGGAACTTTTCTCCCTACACTGTCCTTTGAGTTGGCCTCAAAACCAATCTACATCCTGCTATATCTCCCACATGGAAAGTGCCAGGAGGGAAAAGTGGGGATTATGTTTAGACTTTCTCGGAACTGCTTCAAATCAACTAGATATCTTTGTGCTGTAAATCTCCCAACAGCCAAACGCAAATGCAGCAAACATCTCGCTGTATGTCCCACATCCAAAGTGCCAAGAGAGAGCTTGCTCTCCCTGTCTTTGAGACCTGTTTTCACTGTCCCGGTTACCTCTTTGCTAACATTCTCTTCAGAGCTGCAGTGAAACCAGGAACCACGTGGAGAAGGCACCCACACTGGAAGTGCCTGGAGGGAACATTGGGGCTTCTTCTCAGTGTCTCTGACCATAGGGTTTCACTGTCCCGGGAAAGTCTCTGCTAACACCCTGCAGAGCGCAGTGCCCAATATACAGAAACGTCTTGCGGTATCTCCTACAGGGAAAGTGCCAGGAGGGAATTGTCGAGCTTGTTCTCAGTGTCTCTGAGAATTGCTCTGATTATCCATGTGACCTCTTTGCTAAGACTCTCCAGAGAGACGTCCTCAAAACCAACACACATCTTGACATATCTCCCACATTGATCGCAGTTTCTCCAGGAACGGCATTCAAGGAGCCAGGAACTTTTCTCCCTACACTGTCCTTTGAGTTGGCCTCAAAACCAATCTACATCCTGCTATATCTCCCACATGGAAAGTGCCAGGAGGGAAAAGTGGGGATTATGTTTAGACTTTCTCGGAACTGCTTCAAATCAACTAGATATCTTTGTGCTGTAAATCTCCCAACAGCCAAACGCAAATGCAGCAAACATCTCGCTGTATGTCCCACATCCAAAGTGCCAAGAGAGAGCTTGCTCTCCCTGTCTTTGAGACCTGTTTTCACTGTCCCGGTTACCTCTTTGCTAACATTCTCTTCAGAGCTGCAGTGAAACCAGGAACCACGTGGAGAAGGCACCCACACTGGAAGTGCCTGGAGGGAACATTGGGGCTTCTTCTCAGTGTCTCTGACCATAGGGTTTCACTGTCCCGGGAAAGTCTCTGCTAACACCCTGCAGAGCGCAGTGCCCAATATACAGAAACGTCTTGCGGTATCTCCTACAGGGAAAGTGCCAGGAGGGAATTGTCGAGCTTCTTCTCAGTGTCTCTGAGAATTGCTCTGATTATCCGTGTGACCTCTTTACCAACACACATCTTGACATATCTCCCACATTGATCGCAGTGTCTCCAGGAACGGCATTCAAGGAGCCAGGAACTTTTCTCCCTACACTGTCCTTTGAGTTGGCCTCAAAACCAATCTACATCCTGCTATATCTCCCACATGGACAGTGCCAGGAGGGAAAAGTGGGGATTATGTTTAGACTTTCTCGGAACTGCTTCAAATCAACTAGATATCTTTGTGCTGTAAATCTCCCAACAGCCAAACGCAAATGCAGCAAACATCTCGCTGTATGTCCCACATCCAAAGTGCCAAGAGAGAGCTTGCTCTCCCTGTCTTTGAGACCTGTTTTCACTGTCCCGGTTACCTCTTTGCTAACATTCTCTTCAGAGCTGCAGTGAAACCAGGAACCACGTGGAGAAGGCACCCACACTGAAAGTGCCTGGAGGGAACATTGGGGCTTCTTCTCAGTGTCTCTGACCATAGGGTTTCACTGTCCCGGGAAAGTCTCTGCTAACACCCTGCAGAGCGCAGTGCCCAATATACAGAAACGTCTTGCGGTATCTCCTACAGGGAAAGTGCCAGGAGGGAATTGTCGAGCTTGTTCTCAGTGTCTCTGAGAATTGCTCTGATTATCCGTGTGACCTCTTTGCTAAGACTCTCCAGAGAGACGTCCTCAAAACCAACACACATCTTGACATATCTCCCACATTGATCGCAGTGTCTCCAGGAACGGCATTCAAGGAGCCAGGAACTTTTCTCCCTACACTGTCCTTTGAGTTGGCCTCAAAACCAATCTACATCCTGCTATATCTCCCACATGGAAAGTGCCAGGAGGGAAAAGTGGGGATTATGTTTAGACTTTCTCGGAACTGCTTCAAATCAACTAGATATCTTTGTGCTGTAAATCTCCCAACAGCCAAACGCAAATGCAGCAAACATCTCGCTGTATGTCCCACATCCAAAGTGCCAAGAGAGAGCTTGCTCTCCCTGTCTTTGAGTACTGTTTTCACTGTCCCGATGAGCTCTTTGCTAACATTCTCTTCAGAGCTGCAGTGAAACCAGGAACCACGTGGAGAAGGCACCCACACTGAAAGTGCCTGGAGGGAACATTGGGGCTTCTTCTCAGTGTCTCTGACCATAGGGTTTCACTGTCCCGGGAAAGTCTCTGCTAACACCCTGCAGAGCGCAGTGCCCAATATACAGAAACGTCTTGCGGTATCTCCTACAGGGAAAGTGCCAGGAGGGAATTGTCGAGCTTGTTCTCAGTGTCTCTGAGAATTGCTCTGATTATCCATGTGACCTCTTTGCTAAGACTCTCCAGAGAGACGTCCTCAAAACCAACACACATCTTGACATATCTCCCACATTGATCGCAGTTTCTCCAGGAACGGCATTCAAGGAGCCAGGAACTTTTCTCCCTACACTGTCCATTGAGTTGGCCTCAAAACCAATATACATCCTGCTATATCTCCCACATGGAAAGTGCCAGGAGGGAAAAGTGGGGATTATGTTTAGACTTTCTCGGAACTGCTTCAAATCAACTAGATATCTTTGTGCTGTAAATCTCCCAACAGCCAAACGCAAATGCAGCAAACATCTCGCTGTATGTCCCACATCCAAAGTGCCAAGAGAGAGCTTGCTCTCCCTGTCTTTGAGTACTGTTTTCACTGTCCCGGTTACCTCTTTGCTAACATTCTCTTCAGAGCTGCAGTGAAACCAGGAACCACGTGGAGAAGGCACCCACACTGAAAGTGCCTGGAGGGAACATTGGGGCTTCTTCTCAGTGTCTCTGACATAGGGTTTCACTGTCCCGGGAAAGTCTCTGCTAACACCCTGCAGAACGCAGTGCCCAATATACAGAAACGTCTTGCGGTATCTCCTACAGGGAAAGTGCCAGGAGGGAATTGTCGAGCTTGTTCTCAGTGTCTCTGAGAATTGCTCTGATTATCCGTGTGACCTCTTTGCTAAGACTCTCCAGAGAGACGTCCTCAAAACCAACACACATCTTGACATATCTCCCACATTGATCGCAGTGTCTCCAGGAACGGCATTCAAGGAGCCAGGAACTTTTCTCCCTACACTGTCCATTGAGTTGGCCTCAAAACCAATCTACATCCTGCTATATCTCCCACATGGAAAGTGCCAGGAGGGAAAAGTGGGGATTATGTTTAGACTTTCTCGGAACTGCTTCAAATCAACTAGATATCTTTGTGCTGTAAATCTCCCAACAGCCAAACGCAAATGCAGCAAACATCTCGCTGTATGTCCCACATCCAAAGTGCCAAGAGAGAGCTTGCTCTCCCTGTCTTTGAGTACTGTTTTCACTGTCCCGATGAGCTCTTTGCTAACATTCTCTTCAGAGCTGCAGTGAAACCAGGAACCACGTGGAGAAGGCACCCACACTGAAAGTGCCTGGAGGGAACATTGGGGCTTCTTCTCAGTGTCTCTGACATAGGGTTTCACTGTCCCGGGAAAGTCTCTGCAAACACCCTGCGGAGCGCAGTGCTCAATATACAGAGACTTTCTCGGAACTGCTTCAAATCAACTAGATATCTTTGTGCTGTAAATCTCCCAACAGCCAAACGCAAATGCAGCAAACATCTCGCTGTATGTCCCACATCCAAAGTGCCAAGAGAGTAATGTAGAGCTTGCTCTCCCTGTCTTTGAGTACTGTTTTCACTGTCCCGATGAGCTCTTTGCTAACATTCTCTTCAGAGCTGCAGTGAAACCAGGAACCACGTGGAGAAGGCACCCACACTGAAAGTGCCTGGAGGGAACATTGGGGCTTCTTCTCAGTGTCTCTGACCATAGGGTTTCACTGTCCCGGGAAAGTCTCTGCTAACACCCTGCAGAGCGCAGTGCCCAATATACAGAAACGTCTTGCGGTATCTCCTACAGGGAAAGTGCCAGGAGGGAATTGTCGAGCTTCTTCTCAGTGTCTCTGAGAATTGCTCTGATTATCCGTGTGACCTCTTTACCAACACACATCTTGACATATCTCCCACATTGATCGCAGTGTCTCCAGGAACGGCATTCAAGGAGCCAGGAACTTTTCTCCCTACACTGTCCTTTGAGTTGGCCTCAAAACCAATCTACATCCTGCTATATCTCCCACATGGACAGTGCCAGGAGGGAAAAGTGGGGATTATGTTTAGACTTTCTCGGAACTGCTTCAAATCAACTAGATATCTTTGTGCTGTAAATCTCCCAACAGCCAAACGCAAATGCAGCAAACATCTCGCTGTATGTCCCACATCCAAAGTGCCAAGAGAGAGCTTGCTCTCCCTGTCTTTGAGACCTGTTTTCACTGTCCCGGTTACCTCTTTGCTAACATTCTCTTCAGAGCTGCAGTGAAACCAGGAACCACGTGGAGAAGGCACCCACACTGAAAGTGCCTGGAGGGAACATTGGGGCTTCTTCTCAGTGTCTCTGACCATAGGGTTTCACTGTCCCGGGAAAGTCTCTGCTAACACCCTGCAGAGCGCAGTGCCCAATATACAGAAACGTCTTGCGGTATCTCCTACAGGGAAAGTGCCAGGAGGGAATTGTCGAGCTTGTTCTCAGTGTCTCTGAGAATTGCTCTGATTATCCGTGTGACCTCTTTGCTAAGACTCTCCAGAGAGACGTCCTCAAAACCAACACACATCTTGACATATCTCCCACATTGATCGCAGTGTCTCCAGGAACGGCATTCAAGGAGCCAGGAACTTTTCTCCCTACACTGTCCTTTGAGTTGGCCTCAAAACCAATCTACATCCTGCTATATCTCCCACATGGAAAGTGCCAGGAGGGAAAAGTGGGGATTATGTTTAGACTTTCTCGGAACTGCTTCAAATCAACTAGATATCTTTGTGCTGTAAATCTCCCAACAGCCAAACGCAAATGCAGCAAACATCTCGCTGTATGTCCCACATCCAAAGTGCCAAGAGAGAGCTTGCTCTCCCTGTCTTTGAGTACTGTTTTCACTGTCCCGATGAGCTCTTTGCTAACATTCTCTTCAGAGCTGCAGTGAAACCAGGAACCACGTGGAGAAGGCACCCACACTGAAAGTGCCTGGAGGGAACATTGGGGCTTCTTCTCAGTGTCTCTGACCATAGGGTTTCACTGTCCCGGGAAAGTCTCTGCTAACACCCTGCAGAGCGCAGTGCCCAATATACAGAAACGTCTTGCGGTATCTCCTACAGGGAAAGTGCCAGGAGGGAATTGTCGAGCTTGTTCTCAGTGTCTCTGAGAATTGCTCTGATTATCCATGTGACCTCTTTGCTAAGACTCTCCAGAGAGACGTCCTCAAAACCAACACACATCTTGACATATCTCCCACATTGATCGCAGTTTCTCCAGGAACGGCATTCAAGGAGCCAGGAACTTTTCTCCCTACACTGTCCATTGAGTTGGCCTCAAAACCAATATACATCCTGCTATATCTCCCACATGGAAAGTGCCAGGAGGGAAAAGTGGGGATTATGTTTAGACTTTCTCGGAACTGCTTCAAATCAACTAGATATCTTTGTGCTGTAAATCTCCCAACAGCCAAACGCAAATGCAGCAAACATCTCGCTGTATGTCCCACATCCAAAGTGCCAAGAGAGAGCTTGCTCTCCCTGTCTTTGAGTACTGTTTTCACTGTCCCGGTTACCTCTTTGCTAACATTCTCTTCAGAGCTGCAGTGAAACCAGGAACCACGTGGAGAAGGCACCCACACTGAAAGTGCCTGGAGGGAACATTGGGGCTTCTTCTCAGTGTCTCTGACATAGGGTTTCACTGTCCCGGGAAAGTCTCTGCTAACACCCTGCAGAACGCAGTGCCCAATATACAGAAACGTCTTGCGGTATCTCCTACAGGGAAAGTGCCAGGAGGGAATTGTCGAGCTTGTTCTCAGTGTCTCTGAGAATTGCTCTGATTATCCGTGTGACCTCTTTGCTAAGACTCTCCAGAGAGACGTCCTCAAAACCAACACACATCTTGACATATCTCCCACATTGATCGCAGTGTCTCCAGGAACGGCATTCAAGGAGCCAGGAACTTTTCTCCCTACACTGTCCATTGAGTTGGCCTCAAAACCAATCTACATCCTGCTATATCTCCCACATGGAAAGTGCCAGGAGGGAAAAGTGGGGATTATGTTTAGACTTTCTCGGAACTGCTTCAAATCAACTAGATATCTTTGTGCTGTAAATCTCCCAACAGCCAAACGCAAATGCAGCAAACATCTCGCTGTATGTCCCACATCCAAAGTGCCAAGAGAGAGCTTGCTCTCCCTGTCTTTGAGTACTGTTTTCACTGTCCCGATGAGCTCTTTGCTAACATTCTCTTCAGAGCTGCAGTGAAACCAGGAACCACGTGGAGAAGGCACCCACACTGAAAGTGCCTGGAGGGAACATTGGGGCTTCTTCTCAGTGTCTCTGACATAGGGTTTCACTGTCCCGGGAAAGTCTCTGCAAACACCCTGCGGAGCGCAGTGCTCAATATACAGAGACTTTCTCGGAACTGCTTCAAATCAACTAGATATCTTTGTGCTGTAAATCTCCCAACAGCCAAACGCAAATGCAGCAAACATCTCGCTGTATGTCCCACATCCAAAGTGCCAAGAGAGTAATGTAGAGCTTGCTCTCCCTGTCTTTGAGTACTGTTTTCACTGTCCCGATGAGCTCTTTGCTAACATTCTCTTCAGAGCTGCAGTGAAACCAGGAACCACGTGGAGAAGGCACCCACACTGAAAGTGCCTGGAGGGAACATTGGGGCTTCTTCTCAGTGTCTCTGACCATAGGGTTTCACTGTCCCGGGAAAGTCTCTGCTAACACCCTGCAGAGCGCAGTGCCCAATATACAGAAACGTCTTGCGGTATCTCCTACAGGGAAAGTGCCAGGAGGGAATTGTCGAGCTTCTTCTCAGTGTCTCTGAGAATTGCTCTGATTATCCGTGTGACCTCTTTGCTAAGACTCTCCAGAGAGACGTCCTCAAAACCAACACACATCTTGACATATCTCCCACATTGATCGCAGTGTCTCCAGGAACGGCATTCAAGGAGCCAGGAACTTTTCTCCCTACACTGTCCTTTGAGTTGGCCTCAAAACCAATCTACATCCTGCTATATCTCCCACATGGACAGTGCCAGGAGGGAAAAGTGGGGATTATGTTTAGACTTTCTCGGAACTGCTTCAAATCAACTAGATATCTTTGTGCTGTAAATCTCCCAACAGCCAAACGCAAATGCAGCAAACATCTCGCTGTATGTCCCACATCCAAAGTGCCAAGAGAGAGCTTGCTCTCCCTTTCTTTGAGTACTGTTTTCACTGTCCCGATGAGCTCTTTGCTAACATTCTCTTCAGAGCTGCAGTGAAACCAGGAACCACGTGGAGAAGGCACCCACACTGAAAGTGCCTGGAGGGAACATTGGGGCTTCTTCTCAGTGTCTCTGACCATAGGGTTTCACTGTCCCGGGAAAGTCTCTGCTAACACCCTGCAGAGCGCAGTGCCCAATATACAGAAACGTCTTGCGGTATCTCCTACAGGGAAAGTGCCAGGAGGGAATTGTCGAGCTTGTTCTCAGTGTCTCTGAGAATTGCTCTGATTATCCATGTGACCTCTTTGCTAAGACTCTCCAGAGAGACGTCCTCAAAACCAACACACATCTTGACATATCTCCCACATTGATCGCAGTTTCTCCAGGAACGGCATTCAAGGAGCCAGGAACTTTTCTCCCTACACTGTCCTTTGAGTTGGCCTCAAAACCAATCTACATCCTGCTATATCTCCCACATGGAAAGTGCCAGGAGGGAAAAGTGGGGATTATGTTTAGACTTTCTCGGAACTGCTTCAAATCAACTAGATATCTTTGTGCTGTAAATCTCCCAACAGCCAAACGCAAATGCAGCAAACATCTCGCTGTATGTCCCACATCCAAAGTGCCAAGAGAGAGCTTGCTCTCCCTGTCTTTGAGACCTGTTTTCACTGTCCCGGTTACCTCTTTGCTAACATTCTCTTCAGAGCTGCAGTGAAACCAGGAACCACGTGGAGAAGGCACCCACACTGGAAGTGCCTGGAGGGAACATTGGGGCTTCTTCTCAGTGTCTCTGACCATAGGGTTTCACTGTCCCGGGAAAGTCTCTGCTAACACCCTGCAGAGCGCAGTGCCCAATATACAGAAACGTCTTGCGGTATCTCCTACAGGGAAAGTGCCAGGAGGGAATTGTCGAGCTTCTTCTCAGTGTCTCTGAGAATTGCTCTGATTATCCGTGTGACCTCTTTACCAACACACATCTTGACATATCTCCCACATTGATCGCAGTGTCTCCAGGAACGGCATTCAAGGAGCCAGGAACTTTTCTCCCTACACTGTCCTTTGAGTTGGCCTCAAAACCAATCTACATCCTGCTATATCTCCCACATGGACAGTGCCAGGAGGGAAAAGTGGGGATTATGTTTAGACTTTCTCGGAACTGCTTCAAATCAACTAGATATCTTTGTGCTGTAAATCTCCCAACAGCCAAACGCAAATGCAGCAAACATCTCGCTGTATGTCCCACATCCAAAGTGCCAAGAGAGAGCTTGCTCTCCCTGTCTTTGAGACCTGTTTTCACTGTCCCGGTTACCTCTTTGCTAACATTCTCTTCAGAGCTGCAGTGAAACCAGGAACCACGTGGAGAAGGCACCCACACTGAAAGTGCCTGGAGGGAACATTGGGGCTTCTTCTCAGTGTCTCTGACCATAGGGTTTCACTGTCCCGGGAAAGTCTCTGCTAACACCCTGCAGAGCGCAGTGCCCAATATACAGAAACGTCTTGCGGTATCTCCTACAGGGAAAGTGCCAGGAGGGAATTGTCGAGCTTGTTCTCAGTGTCTCTGAGAATTGCTCTGATTATCCATGTGACCTCTTTGCTAAGACTCTCCAGAGAGACGTCCTCAAAACCAACACACATCTTGACATATCTCCCACATTGATCGCAGTTTCTCCAGGAACGGCATTCAAGGAGCCAGGAACTTTTCTCCCTACACTGTCCTTTGAGTTGGCCTCAAAACCAATCTACATCCTGCTATATCTCCCACATGGAAAGTGCCAGGAGGGAAAAGTGGGGATTATGTTTAGACTTTCTCGGAACTGCTTCAAATCAACTAGATATCTTTGTGCTGTAAATCTCCCAACAGCCAAACGCAAATGCAGCAAACATCTCGCTGTAAGTCCCACATCCAAAGTGCCAAGAGAGAGCTTGCTCTCCCTGTCTTTGAGACCTGTTTTCACTGTCCCGGTTACCTCTTTGCTAACATTCTCTTCAGAGCTGCAGTGAAACCAGGAACCACGTGGAGAAGGCACCCACACTGAAAGTGCCTGGAGGGAACATTGGGGCTTCTTCTCAGTGTCTCTGACCATAGGGTTTCACTGTCCCGGGAAAGTCTCTGCTAACACCCTGCAGAGCGCAGTGCCCAATATACAGAAACGTCTTGCGGTATCTCCTACAGGGAAAGTGCCAGGAGGGAATTGTCGAGCTTCTTCTCAGTGTCTCTGAGAATTGCTCTGATTATCCGTGTGACCTCTTTACCAACACACATCTTGACATATCTCCCACATTGATCGCAGTGTCTCCAGGAACGGCATTCAAGGAGCCAGGAACTTTTCTCCCTACACTGTCCTTTGAGTTGGCCTCAAAACCAATCTACATCCTGCTATATCTCCCACATGGACAGTGCCAGGAGGGAAAAGTGGGGATTATGTTTAGACTTTCTCGGAACTGCTTCAAATCAACTAGATATCTTTGTGCTGTAAATCTCCCAACAGCCAAACGCAAATGCAGCAAACATCTCGCTGTATGTCCCACATCCAAAGTGCCAAGAGAGAGCTTGCTCTCCCTGTCTTTGAGACCTGTTTTCACTGTCCCGGTTACCTCTTTGCTAACATTCTCTTCAGAGCTGCAGTGAAACCAGGAACCACGTGGAGAAGGCACCCACACTGAAAGTGCCTGGAGGGAACATTGGGGCTTCTTCTCAGTGTCTCTGACCATAGGGTTTCACTGTCCCGGGAAAGTCTCTGCTAACACCCTGCAGAGCGCAGTGCCCAATATACAGAAACGTCTTGCGGTATCTCCTACAGGGAAAGTGCCAGGAGGGAATTGTCGAGCTTGTTCTCAGTGTCTCTGAGAATTGCTCTGATTATCCGTGTGACCTCTTTGCTAAGACTCTCCAGAGAGACGTCCTCAAAACCAACACACATCTTGACATATCTCCCACATTGATCGCAGTGTCTCCAGGAACGGCATTCAAGGAGCCAGGAACTTTTCTCCCTACACTGTCCTTTGAGTTGGCCTCAAAACCAATCTACATCCTGCTATATCTCCCACATGGAAAGTGCCAGGAGGGAAAAGTGGGGATTATGTTTAGACTTTCTCGGAACTGCTTCAAATCAACTAGATATCTTTGTGCTGTAAATCTCCCAACAGCCAAACGCAAATGCAGCAAACATCTCGCTGTATGTCCCACATCCAAAGTGCCAAGAGAGAGCTTGCTCTCCCTGTCTTTGAGTACTGTTTTCACTGTCCCGATGAGCTCTTTGCTAACATTCTCTTCAGAGCTGCAGTGAAACCAGGAACCACGTGGAGAAGGCACCCACACTGAAAGTGCCTGGAGGGAACATTGGGGCTTCTTCTCAGTGTCTCTGACCATAGGGTTTCACTGTCCCGGGAATGTCTCTGCTAACACCCTGCAGAGCGCAGTGCCCAATATACAGAAACGTCTTGCGGTATCTCCTACAGGGAAAGTGCCAGGAGGGAATTGTCGAGCTTGTTCTCAGTGTCTCTGAGAATTGCTCTGATTATCCATGTGACCTCTTTGCTAAGACTCTCCAGAGAGACGTCCTCAAAACCAACACACATCTTGACATATCTCCCACATTGATCGCAGTTTCTCCAGGAACGGCATTCAAGGAGCCAGGAACTTTTCTCCCTACACTGTCCTTTGAGTTGGCCTCAAAACCAATCTACATCCTGCTATATCTCCCACATGGAAAGTGCCAGGAGGGAAAAGTGGGGATTATGTTTAGACTTTCTCGGAACTGCTTCAAATCAACTAGATATCTTTGTGCTGTAAATCTCCCAACAGCCAAACGCAAATGCAGCAAACATCTCGCTGTATGTCCCACATCCAAAGTGCCAAGAGAGAGCTTGCTCTCCCTGTCTTTGAGACCTGTTTTCACTGTCCCGGTTACCTCTTTGCTAACATTCTCTTCAGAGCTGCAGTGAAACCAGGAACCACGTGGAGAAGGCACCCACACTGGAAGTGCCTGGAGGGAACATTGGGGCTTCTTCTCAGTGTCTCTGACCATAGGGTTTCACTGTCCCGGGAAAGTCTCTGCTAACACCCTGCAGAGCGCAGTGCCCAATATACAGAAACGTCTTGCGGTATCTCCTACAGGGAAAGTGCCAGGAGGGAATTGTCGAGCTTCTTCTCAGTGTCTCTGAGAATTGCTCTGATTATCCGTGTGACCTCTTTACCAACACACATCTTGACATATCTCCCACATTGATCGCAGTGTCTCCAGGAACGGCATTCAAGGAGCCAGGAACTTTTCTCCCTACACTGTCCTTTGAGTTGGCCTCAAAACCAATCTACATCCTGCTATATCTCCCACATGGACAGTGCCAGGAGGGAAAAGTGGGGATTATGTTTAGACTTTCTCGGAACTGCTTCAAATCAACTAGATATCTTTGTGCTGTAAATCTCCCAACAGCCAAACGCAAATGCAGCAAACATCTCGCTGTATGTCCCACATCCAAAGTGCCAAGAGAGAGCTTGCTCTCCCTGTCTTTGAGACCTGTTTTCACTGTCCCGGTTACCTCTTTGCTAACATTCTCTTCAGAGCTGCAGTGAAACCAGGAACCACGTGGAGAAGGCACCCACACTGAAAGTGCCTGGAGGGAACATTGGGGCTTCTTCTCAGTGTCTCTGACCATAGGGTTTCACTGTCCCGGGAAAGTCTCTGCTAACACCCTGCAGAGCGCAGTGCCCAATATACAGAAACGTCTTGCGGTATCTCCTACAGGGAAAGTGCCAGGAGGGAATTGTCGAGCTTGTTCTCAGTGTCTCTGAGAATTGCTCTGATTATCCATGTGACCTCTTTGCTAAGACTCTCCAGAGAGACGTCCTCAAAACCAACACACATCTTGACATATCTCCCACATTGATCGCAGTTTCTCCAGGAACGGCATTCAAGGAGCCAGGAACTTTTCTCCCTACACTGTCCTTTGAGTTGGCCTCAAAACCAATCTACATCCTGCTATATCTCCCACATGGAAAGTGCCAGGAGGGAAAAGTGGGGATTATGTTTAGACTTTCTCGGAACTGCTTCAAATCAACTAGATATCTTTGTGCTGTAAATCTCCCAACAGCCAAACGCAAATGCAGCAAACATCTCGCTGTATGTCCCACATCCAAAGTGCCAAGAGAGAGCTTGCTCTCCCTGTCTTTGAGACCTGTTTTCACTGTCCCGGTTACCTCTTTGCTAACATTCTCTTCAGAGCTGCAGTGAAACCAGGAACCACGTGGAGAAGGCACCCACACTGGAAGTGCCTGGAGGGAACATTGGGGCTTCTTCTCAGTGTCTCTGACCATAGGGTTTCACTGTCCCGGGAAAGTCTCTGCTAACACCCTGCAGAGCGCAGTGCCCAATATACAGAAACGTCTTGCGGTATCTCCTACAGGGAAAGTGCCAGGAGGGAATTGTCGAGCTTGTTCTCAGTGTCTCTGAGAATTGCTCTGATTATCCGTGTGACCTCTTTGCTAAGACTCTCCAGAGAGACGTCCTCAAAACCAACACACATCTTGACATATCTCCCACATTGATCGCAGTGTCTCCAGGAACGGCATTCAAGGAGCCAGGAACTTTTCTCCCTACACTGTCCTTTGAGTTGGCCTCAAAACCAATCTACATCCTGCTATATCTCCCACATGGAAAGTGCCAGGAGGGAAAAGAGGGGATTATGTTTAGACTTTCTCGGAACTGCTTCAAATCAACTAGATATCTTTGTGCTGTAAATCTCCCAACAGCCAAACGCAAATGCAGCAAACATCTCGCTGTATGTCCCACATCCAAAGTGCCAAGAGAGAGCTTGCTCTCCCTGTCTTTGAGACCTGTTTTCACTGTCCCGGTTACCTCTTTGCTAACATTCTCTTCAGAGCTGCAGTGAAACCAGGAACCACGTGGAGAAGGCACCCACACTGAAAGTGCCTGGAGGGAACATTGGGGCTTCTTCTCAGTGTCTCTGACCATAGGGTTTCACTGTCCCGGGAAAGTCTCTGCTAACACCCTGCAGAGCGCAGTGCCCAATATACAGAAACGTCTTGCGGTATCTCCTACAGGGAAAGTGCCAGGAGGGAATTGTCGAGCTTGTTCTCAGTGTCTCTGAGAATTGCTCTGATTATCCGTGTGACCTCTTTGCTAAGACTCTCCAGAGAGACGTCCTCAAAACCAACACACATCTTGACATATCTCCCACATTGATCGCAGTTTCTCCAGGAACGGCATTCAAGGAGCCAGGAACTTTTCTCCCTACACTGTCCTTTGAGTTGGCCTCAAAACCAATCTACATCCTGCTATATCTCCCACATGGACAGTGCCAGGAGGGAAAAGAGGGGATTATGTTTAGACTTTCTCGGAACTGCTTCAAATCAACTAGATATCTTTGTGCTGTAAATCTCCCAACAGCCAAACGCAAATGCAGCAAACATCTCGCTGTATGTCCCACATCCAAAGTGCCAAGAGAGAGCTTGCTCTCCCTGTCTTTGAGACCTGTTTTCACTGTCCCGGTTACCTCTTTGCTAACATTCTCTTCAGAGCTGCAGTGAAACCAGGAACCACGTGGAGAAGGCACCCACACTGAAAGTGCCTGGAGGGAACATTGGGGCTTCTTCTCAGTGTCTCTGACCATAGGGTTTCACTGTCCCGGGAAAGTCTCTGCTAACACCCTGCAGAGCGCAGTGCCCAATATACAGAAACGTCTTGCGGTATCTCCTACAGGGAAAGTGCCAGGAGGGAATTGTCGAGCTTGTTCTCAGTGTCTCTGAGAATTGCTCTGATTATCCGTGTGACCTCTTTGCTAAGACTCTCCAGAGAGACGTCCTCAAAACCAACACACATCTTGACATATCTCCCACATTGATCGCAGTGTCTCCAGGAACGGCATTCAAGGAGCCAGGAACTTTTCTCCCTACACTGTCCTTTGAGTTGGCCTCAAAACCAATCTACATCCTGCTATATCTCCCACATGGACAGTGCCAGGAGGGAAAAGTGGGGATTATGTTTAGACTTTCTCGGAACTGCTTCAAATCAACTAGATATCTTTGTGCTGTAAATCTCCCAACAGCCAAACGCAAATGCAGCAAACATCTCGCTGTATGTCCCACATCCAAAGTGCCAAGAGAGAGCTTGCTCTCCCTGTCTTTGAGTACTGTTTTCACTGTCCCGATGAGCTCTTTGCTAACATTCTCTTCAGAGCTGCAGTGAAACCAGGAACCACGTGGAGAAGGCACCCACACTGAAAGTGCCTGGAGGGAACATTGGGGCTTCTTCTCAGTGTCTCTGACCATAGGGTTTCACTGTCCCGGGAAAGTCTCTGCTAACACCCTGCAGAGCGCAGTGCCCAATATACAGAAATGTCTTGCGGTATCTCCTACAGGGAAAGTGCCAGGAGGGAATTGTCGAGCTTGTTCTCAGTGTCTCTGAGAATTGCTCTGATTATCCATGTGACCTCTTTGCTAAGACTCTCCAGAGAGACGTCCTCAAAACCAACACACATCTTGACATATCTCCCACATTGATCGCAGTTTCTCCAGGAACGGCATTCAAGGAGCCAGGAACTTTTCTCCCTACACTGTCCTTTGAGTTGGCCTCAAAACCAATCTACATCCTGCTATATCTCCCACATGGAAAGTGCCAGGAGGGAAAAGTGGGGATTATGTTTAGACTTTCTCGGAACTGCTTCAAATCAACTAGATATCTTTGTGCTGTAAATCTCCCAACAGCCAAACGCAAATGCAGCAAACATCTCGCTGTATGTCCCACATCCAAAGTGCCAAGAGAGAGCTTGCTCTCCCTGTCTTTGAGACCTGTTTTCACTGTCCCGGTTACCTCTTTGCTAACATTCTCTTCAGAGCTGCAGTGAAACCAGGAACCACGTGGAGAAGGCACCCACACTGGAAGTGCCTGGAGGGAACATTGGGGCTTCTTCTCAGTGTCTCTGACCATAGGGTTTCACTGTCCCGGGAAAGTCTCTGCTAACACCCTGCAGAGCGCAGTGCCCAATATACAGAAACGTCTTGCGGTATCTCCTACAGGGAAAGTGCCAGGAGGGAATTGTCGAGCTTCTTCTCAGTGTCTCTGAGAATTGCTCTGATTATCCGTGTGACCTCTTTACCAACACACATCTTGACATATCTCCCACATTGATCGCAGTGTCTCCAGGAACGGCATTCAAGGAGCCAGGAACTTTTCTCCCTACACTGTCCTTTGAGTTGGCCTCAAAACCAATCTACATCCTGCTATATCTCCCACATGGACAGTGCCAGGAGGGAAAAGTGGGGATTATGTTTAGACTTTCTCGGAACTGCTTCAAATCAACTAGATATCTTTGTGCTGTAAATCTCCCAACAGCCAAACGCAAATGCAGCAAACATCTCGCTGTATGTCCCACATCCAAAGTGCCAAGAGAGAGCTTGCTCTCCCTGTCTTTGAGACCTGTTTTCACTGTCCCGGTTACCTCTTTGCTAACATTCTCTTCAGAGCTGCAGTGAAACCAGGAACCACGTGGAGAAGGCACCCACACTGAAAGTGCCTGGAGGGAACATTGGGGCTTCTTCTCAGTGTCTCTGACCATAGGGTTTCACTGTCCCGGGAAAGTCTCTGCTAACACCCTGCAGAGCGCAGTGCCCAATATACAGAAACGTCTTGCGGTATCTCCTACAGGGAAAGTGCCAGGAGGGAATTGTCGAGCTTGTTCTCAGTGTCTCTGAGAATTGCTCTGATTATCCATGTGACCTCTTTGCTAAGACTCTCCAGAGAGACGTCCTCAAAACCAACACACATCTTGACATATCTCCCACATTGATCGCAGTTTCTCCAGGAACGGCATTCAAGGAGCCAGGAACTTTTCTCCCTACACTGTCCTTTGAGTTGGCCTCAAAACCAATCTACATCCTGCTATATCTCCCACATGGAAAGTGCCAGGAGGGAAAAGTGGGGATTATGTTTAGACTTTCTCGGAACTGCTTCAAATCAACTAGATATCTTTGTGCTGTAAATCTCCCAACAGCCAAACGCAAATGCAGCAAACATCTCGCTGTATGTCCCACATCCAAAGTGCCAAGAGAGAGCTTGCTCTCCCTGTCTTTGAGACCTGTTTTCACTGTCCCGGTTACCTCTTTGCTAACATTCTCTTCAGAGCTGCAGTGAAACCAGGAACCACGTGGAGAAGGCACCCACACTGGAAGTGCCTGGAGGGAACATTGGGGCTTCTTCTCAGTGTCTCTGACCATAGGGTTTCACTGTCCCGGGAAAGTCTCTGCTAACACCCTGCAGAGCGCAGTGCCCAATATACAGAAACGTCTTGCGGTATCTCCTACAGGGAAAGTGCCAGGAGGGAATTGTCGAGCTTCTTCTCAGTGTCTCTGAGAATTGCTCTGATTATCCATGTGACCTCTTTGCTAAGACTCTCCAGAGAGACGTCCTCAAAACCAACACACATCTTGACATATCTCCCACATTGATCGCAGTTTCTCCAGGAACGGCATTCAAGGAGCCAGGAACTTTTCTCCCTACACTGTCCTTTGAGTTGGCCTCAAAACCAATCTACATCCTGCTATATCTCCCACATGGACAGTGCCAGGAGGGAAAAGAGGGGATTATGTTTAGACTTTCTCGGAACTGCTTCAAATCAACTAGATATCTTTGTGCTGTAAATCTCCCAACAGCCAAACGCAAATGCAGCAAACATCTCGCTGTATGTCCCACATCCAAAGTGCCAAGAGAGAGCTTGCTCTCCCTGTCTTTGAGACCTGTTTTCACTGTCCCGGTTACCTCTTTGCTAACATTCTCTTCAGAGCTGCAGTGAAACCAGGAACCACGTGGAGAAGGCACCCACACTGAAAGTGCCTGGAGGGAACATTGGGGCTTCTTCTCAGTGTCTCTGACCATAGGGTTTCACTGTCCCGGGAAAGTCTCTGCTAACACCCTGCAGAGCGCAGTGCCCAATATACAGAAACGTCTTGCGGTATCTCCTACAGGGAAAGTGCCAGGAGGGAATTGTCGAGCTTGTTCTCAGTGTCTCTGAGAATTGCTCTGATTATCCGTGTGACCTCTTTGCTAAGACTCTCCAGAGAGACGTCCTCAAAACCAACACACATCTTGACATATCTCCCACATTGATCGCAGTGTCTCCAGGAACGGCATTCAAGGAGCCAGGAACTTTTCTCCCTACACTGTCCTTTGAGTTGGCCTCAAAACCAATCTACATCCTGCTATATCTCCCACATGGAAAGTGCCAGGAGGGAAAAGAGGGGATTATGTTTAGACTTTCTCGGAACTGCTTCAAATCAACTAGATATCTTTGTGCTGTAAATCTCCCAACAGCCAAACGCAAATGCAGCAAACATCTCGCTGTATGTCCCACATCCAAAGTGCCAAGAGAGAGCTTGCTCTCCCTGTCTTTGAGACCTGTTTTCACTGTCCCGGTTACCTCTTTGCTAACATTCTCTTCAGAGCTGCAGTGAAACCAGGAACCACGTGGAGAAGGCACCCACACTGAAAGTGCCTGGAGGGAACATTGGGGCTTCTTCTCAGTGTCTCTGACCATAGGGTTTCACTGTCCCGGGAAAGTCTCTGCTAACACCCTGCAGAGCGCAGTGCCCAATATACAGAAACGTCTTGCGGTATCTCCTACAGGGAAAGTGCCAGGAGGGAATTGTCGAGCTTGTTCTCAGTGTCTCTGAGAATTGCTCTGATTATCCGTGTGACCTCTTTGCTAAGACTCTCCAGAGAGACGTCCTCAAAACCAACACACATCTTGACATATCTCCCACATTGATCGCAGTTTCTCCAGGAACGGCATTCAAGGAGCCAGGAACTTTTCTCCCTACACTGTCCTTTGAGTTGGCCTCAAAACCAATCTACATCCTGCTATATCTCCCACATGGACAGTGCCAGGAGGGAAAAGAGGGGATTATGTTTAGACTTTCTCGGAACTGCTTCAAATCAACTAGATATCTTTGTGCTGTAAATCTCCCAACAGCCAAACGCAAATGCAGCAAACATCTCGCTGTATGTCCCACATCCAAAGTGCCAAGAGAGAGCTTGCTCTCCCTGTCTTTGAGACCTGTTTTCACTGTCCCGGTTACCTCTTTGCTAACATTCTCTTCAGAGCTGCAGTGAAACCAGGAACCACGTGGAGAAGGCACCCACACTGAAAGTGCCTGGAGGGAACATTGGGGCTTCTTCTCAGTGTCTCTGACCATAGGGTTTCACTGTCCCGGGAAAGTCTCTGCTAACACCCTGCAGAGCGCAGTGCCCAATATACAGAAACGTCTTGCGGTATCTCCTACAGGGAAAGTGCCAGGAGGGAATTGTCGAGCTTGTTCTCAGTGTCTCTGAGAATTGCTCTGATTATCCGTGTGACCTCTTTGCTAAGACTCTCCAGAGAGACGTCCTCAAAACCAACACACATCTTGACATATCTCCCACATTGATCGCAGTGTCTCCAGGAACGGCATTCAAGGAGCCAGGAACTTTTCTCCCTACACTGTCCTTTGAGTTGGCCTCAAAACCAATCTACATCCTGCTATATCTCCCACATGGAAAGTGCCAGGAGGGAAAAGAGGGGATTATGTTTAGACTTTCTCGGAACTGCTTCAAATCAACTAGATATCTTTGTGCTGTAAATCTCCCAACAGCCAAACGCAAATGCAGCAAACATCTCGCTGTATGTCCCACATCCAAAGTGCCAAGAGAGAGCTTGCTCTCCCTGTCTTTGAGACCTGTTTTCACTGTCCCGGTTACCTCTTTGCTAACATTCTCTTCAGAGCTGCAGTGAAACCAGGAACCACGTGGAGAAGGCACCCACACTGAAAGTGCCTGGAGGGAACATTGGGGCTTCTTCTCAGTGTCTCTGACCATAGGGTTTCACTGTCCCGGGAAAGTCTCTGCTAACACCCTGCAGAGCGCAGTGCCCAATATACAGAAACGTCTTGCGGTATCTCCTACAGGGAAAGTGCCAGGAGGGAATTGTCGAGCTTGTTCTCAGTGTCTCTGAGAATTGCTCTGATTATCCGTGTGACCTCTTTGCTAAGACTCTCCAGAGAGACGTCCTCAAAACCAACACACATCTTGACATATCTCCCACATTGATCGCAGTGTCTCCAGGAACGGCATTCAAGGAGCCAGGAACTTTTCTCCCTACACTGTCCTTTGAGTTGGCCTCAAAACCAATCTACATCCTGCTATATCTCCCACATGGAAAGTGCCAGGAGGGAAAAGTGGGGATTATGTTTAGACTTTCTCGGAACTGCTTCAAATCAACTAGATATCTTTGTGCTGTAAATCTCCCAACAGCCAAACGCAAATGCAGCAAACATCTCGCTGTATGTCCCACATCCAAAGTGCCAAGAGAGAGCTTGCTCTCCCTGTCTTTGAGACCTGTTTTCACTGTCCCGGTTACCTCTTTGCTAACATTCTCTTCAGAGCTGCAGTGAAACCAGGAACCACGTGGAGAAGGCACCCACACTGGAAGTGCCTGGAGGGAACATTGGGGCTTCTTCTCAGTGTCTCTGACCATAGGGTTTCACTGTCCCGGGAAAGTCTCTGCTAACACCCTGCAGAGCGCAGTGCCCAATATACAGAAACGTCTTGCGGTATCTCCTACAGGGAAAGTGCCAGGAGGGAATTGTCGAGCTTCTTCTCAGTGTCTCTGAGAATTGCTCTGATTATCCGTGTGACCTCTTTACCAACACACATCTTGACATATCTCCCACATTGATCGCAGTGTCTCCAGGAACGGCATTCAAGGAGCCAGGAACTTTTCTCCCTACACTGTCCTTTGAGTTGGCCTCAAAACCAATCTACATCCTGCTATATCTCCCACATGGACAGTGCCAGGAGGGAAAAGTGGGGATTATGTTTAGACTTTCTCGGAACTGCTTCAAATCAACTAGATATCTTTGTGCTGTAAATCTCCCAACAGCCAAACGCAAATGCAGCAAACATCTCGCTGTATGTCCCACATCCAAAGTGCCAAGAGAGAGCTTGCTCTCCCTGTCTTTGAGTACTGTTTTCACTGTCCCGATGAGCTCTTTGCTAACATTCTCTTCAGAGCTGCAGTGAAACCAGGAACCACGTGGAGAAGGCACCCACACTGAAAGTGCCTGGAGGGAACATTGGGGCTTCTTCTCAGTGTCTCTGACCATAGGGTTTCACTGTCCCGGGAAAGTCTCTGCTAACACCCTGCAGAGCGCAGTGCCCAATATACAGAAATGTCTTGCGGTATCTCCTACAGGGAAAGTGCCAGGAGGGAATTGTCGAGCTTGTTCTCAGTGTCTCTGAGAATTGCTCTGATTATCCATGTGACCTCTTTGCTAAGACTCTCCAGAGAGACGTCCTCAAAACCAACACACATCTTGACATATCTCCCACATTGATCGCAGTTTCTCCAGGAACGGCATTCAAGGAGCCAGGAACTTTTCTCCCTACACTGTCCTTTGAGTTGGCCTCAAAACCAATCTACATCCTGCTATATCTCCCACATGGACAGTGCCAGGAGGGAAAAGTGGGGATTATGTTTAGACTTTCTCGGAACTGCTTCAAATCAACTAGATATCTTTGTGCTGTAAATCTCCCAACAGCCAAACGCAAATGCAGCAAACATCTCGCTGTATGTCCCACATCCAAAGTGCCAAGAGAGAGCTTGCTCTCCCTGTCTTTGAGACCTGTTTTCACTGTCCCGGTTACCTCTTTGCTAACATTCTCTTCAGAGCTGCAGTGAAACCAGGAACCACGTGGAGAAGGCACCCACACTGGAAGTGCCTGGAGGGAACATTGGGGCTTCTTCTCAGTGTCTCTGACCATAGGGTTTCACTGTCCCGGGAAAGTCTCTGCTAACACCCTGCAGAGCGCAGTGCCCAATATACAGAAACGTCTTGCGGTATCTCCTACAGGGAAAGTGCCAGGAGGGAATTGTCGAGCTTGTTCTCAGTGTCTCTGAGAATTGCTCTGATTATCCATGTGACCTCTTTGCTAAGACTCTCCAGAGAGACGTCCTCAAAACCAACACACATCTTGACATATCTCCCACATTGATCGCAGTGTCTCCAGGAACGGCATTCAAGGAGCCAGGAACTTTTCTCCCTACACTGTCCTTTGAGTTGGCCTCAAAACCAATCTACATCCTGCTATATCTCCCACATGGACAGTGCCAGGAGGGAAAAGTGGGGATTATGTTTAGACTTTCTCGGAACTGCTTCAAATCAACTAGATATCTTTGTGCTGTAAATCTCCCAACAGCCAAACGCAAATGCAGCAAACATCTCGCTGTATGTCCCACATCCAAAGTGCCAAGAGAGAGCTTGCTCTCCCTGTCTTTGAGACCTGTTTTCACTGTCCCGGTTACCTCTTTGCTAACATTCTCTTCAGAGCTGCAGTGAAACCAGGAACCACGTGGAGAAGGCACCCACACTGGAAGTGCCTGGAGGGAACATTGGGGCTTCTTCTCAGTGTCTCTGACCATAGGGTTTCACTGTCCCGGGAAAGTCTCTGCTAACACCCTGCAGAGCGCAGTGCCCAATATACAGAAACGTCTTGCGGTATCTCCTACAGGGAAAGTGCCAGGAGGGAATTGTCGAGCTTGTTCTCAGTGTCTCTGAGAATTGCTCTGATTATCCATGTGACCTCTTTGCTAAGACTCTCCAGAGAGACGTCCTCAAAACCAACACACATCTTGACATATCTCTCACATTGATCGCAGTTTCTCCAGGAACGGCATTCAAGGAGCCAGGAACTTTTCTCCCTACACTGTCCTTTGAGTTGGCCTCAAAACCAATCTACATCCTGCTATATCTCCCACATGGACAGTGCCAGGAGGGAAAAGTGGGGATTATGTTTAGACTTTCTCGGAACTGCTTCAAATCAACTAGATATCTTTGTGCTGTAAATCTCCCAACAGCCAAACGCAAATGCAGCAAACATCTCGCTGTATGTCCCACATCCAAAGTGCCAAGAGAGAGCTTGCTCTCCCTGTCTTTGAGACCTGTTTTCACTGTCCCGGTTACCTCTTTGCTAACATTCTCTTCAGAGCTGCAGTGAAACCAGGAACCACGTGGAGAAGGCACCCACACTGAAAGTGCCTGGAGGGAACATTGGGGCTTCTTCTCAGTGTCTCTGACATAGGGTTTCACTGTCCCGGGAAAGTCTCTGCTAACACCCTGCAGAGCGCAGTGCCCAATATACAGAAACGTCTTGCGGTATCTCCTACAGGGAAAGTGCCAGGAGGGAATTGTCGAGCTTGTTCTCAGTGTCTCTGAGAATTGCTCTGATTATCCATGTGACCTCTTTGCTAAGACTCTCCAGAGAGACGTCCTCAAAACCAACACACATCTTGACATATCTCCCACATTGATCGCAGTTTCTCCAGGAACGGCATTCAAGGAGCCAGGAACTTTTCTCCCTACACTGTCCTTTGAGTTGGCCTCAAAACCAATCTACATCCTGCTATATCTCCCACATGGAAAGTGCCAGGAGGGAAAAGTGGGGATTATGTTTAGACTTTCTCGGAACTGCTTCAAATCAACTAGATATCTTTGTGCTGTAAATCTCCCAACAGCCAAACGCAAATGCAGCAAACATCTCGCTGTATGTCCCACATCCAAAGTGCCAAGAGAGAGCTTGCTCTCCCTGTCTTTGAGACCTGTTTTCACTGTCCCGGTTACCTCTTTGCTAACATTCTCTTCAGAGCTGCAGTGAAACCAGGAACCACGTGGAGAAGGCACCCACACTGAAAGTGCCTGGAGGGAACATTGGGGCTTCTTCTCAGTGTCTCTGACCATAGGGTTTCACTGTCCCGGGAAAGTCTCTGCTAACACCCTGCAGAGCGCAGTGCCCAATATACAGAAACGTCTTGCGGTATCTCCTACAGGGAAAGTGCCAGGAGGGAATTGTCGAGCTTGTTCTCAGTGTCTCTGAGAATTGCTCTGATTATCCATGTGACCTCTTTGCTAAGACTCTCCAGAGAGACGTCCTCAAAACCAACACACATCTTGACATATCTCCCACATTGATCGCAGTTTCTCCAGGAACGGCATTCAAGGAGCCAGGAACTTTTCTCCCTACACTGTCCTTTGAGTTGGCCTCAAAACCAATCTACATCCTGCTATATCTCCCACATGGACAGTGCCAGGAGGGAAAAGTGGGGATTATGTTTAGACTTTCTCGGAACTGCTTCAAATCAACTAGATATCTTTGTGCTGTAAATCTCCCAACAGCCAAACGCAAATGCAGCAAACATCTCGCTGTATGTCCCACATCCAAAGTGCCAAGAGAGAGCTTGCTCTCCCTGTCTTTGAGACCTGTTTTCACTGTCCCGGTTACTTCTTTGCTAACATTCTCTTCAGAGCTGCAGTGAAACCAGGAACCACGTGGAGAAGGCACCCACACTGAAAGTGCCTGGAGGGAACATTGGGGCTTCTTCTCAGTGTCTCTGACCATAGGGTTTCACTGTCCCGGGAAAGTCTCTGCTAACACCCTGCAGAGCGCAGTGCCCAATATACAGAAACGTCTTGCGGTATCTCCTACAGGGAAAGTGCCAGGAGGGAATTGTCGAGCTTGTTCTCAGTGTCTCTGAGAATTGCTCTGATTATCCATGTGACCTCTTTGCTAAGACTCTCCAGAGAGACGTCCTCAAAACCAACACACATCTTGACATATCTCCCACATTGATCGCAGTTTCTCCAGGAACGGCATTCAAGGAGCCAGGAACTTTTCTCCCTACACTGTCCTTTGAGTTGGCCTCAAAACCAATCTACATCCTGCTATATCTCCCACATGGAAAGTGCCAGGAGGGAAAAGTGGGGATTATGTTTAGACTTTCTCGGAACTGCTTCAAATCAACTAGATATCTTTGTGCTGTAAATCTCCCAACAGCCAAACGCAAATGCAGCAAACATCTCGCTGTATGTCCCACATCCAAAGTGCCAAGAGAGAGCTTGCTCTCCCTGTCTTTGAGACCTGTTTTCACTGTCCCGGTTACCTCTTTGCTAACATTCTCTTCAGAGCTGCAGTGAAACCAGGAACCACGTGGAGAAGGCACCCACACTGAAAGTGCCTGGAGGGAACATTGGGGCTTCTTCTCAGTGTCTCTGACCATAGGGTTTCACTGTCCCGGGAAAGTCTCTGCTAACACCCTGCAGAGCGCAGTGCCCAATATACAGAAACGTCTTGCGGTATCTCCTACAGGGAAAGTGCCAGGAGGGAATTGTCGAGCTTGTTCTCAGTGTCTCTGAGAATTGCTCTGATTATCCATGTGACCTCTTTGCTAAGACTCTCCAGAGAGACGTCCTCAAAACCAACACACATCTTGACATATCTCCCACATTGATCGCAGTGTCTCCAGGAACGGCATTCAAGGAGCCAGGAACTTTTCTCCCTACACTGTCCTTTGAGTTGGCCTCAAAACCAATCTACATCCTGCTATATCTCCCACATGGAAAGTGCCAGGAGGGAAAAGTGGGGATTATGTTTAGACTTTCTCGGAACTGCTTCAAATCAACTAGATATCTTTGTGCTGTAAATCTCCCAACAGCCAAACGCAAATGCAGCAAACATCTCGCTGTATGTCCCACATCCAAAGTGCCAAGAGAGAGCTTGCTCTCCCTGTCTTTGAGACCTGTTTTCACTGTCCCGGTTACCTCTTTGCTAACATTCTCTTCAGAGCTGCAGTGAAACCAGGAACCACGTGGAGAAGGCACCCACACTGAAAGTGCCTGGAGGGAACATTGGGGCTTCTTCTCAGTGTCTCTGACCATAGGGTTTCACTGTCCCGGGAAAGTCTCTGCTAACACCCTGCAGAGCGCAGTGCCCAATATACAGAAACGTCTTGCGGTATCTCCTACAGGGAAAGTGCCAGGAGGGAATTGTCGAGCTTGTTCTCAGTGTCTCTGAGAATTGCTCTGATTATCCGTGTGACCTCTTTACCAACACACATCTTGACATATCTCCCACATTGATCGCAGTGTCTCCAGGAACGGCATTCAAGGAGCCAGGAACTTTTCTCCCTACACTGTCCATTGAGTTGTCCTCAAAACCAATCTACATCCTGCTATATCTCCCACATGGAAAGTGCCAGGAGGGAAAAGTGGGGATTATGTTTAGACTTTCTCGGAACTGCTTCAAATCAACTAGATATCTTTGTGCTGTAAATCTCCCAACAGCCAAACGCAAATGCAGCAAACATCTCGCTGTATGTCCCACATCCAAAGTGCCAAGAGAGAGCTTGCTCTCCCTGTCTTTGAGTACTGTTTTCATTGTCCCGATGACCTCTTTGCTAACATTCTCTTCAGAGCTGCAGTGAAACCAGGAACCACGTGGAGAAGGCACCCACACTGAAAGTGCCTGGAGGGAACATTGGGGCTTCTTCTCAGTGTCTCTGACCATAGGGTTTCACTGTCCCGGGAAAGTCTCTGCTAACACCCTGCAGAGCGCAGTGCCCAATATACAGAAACGTCTTGCGGTATCTCCTACAGGGAAAGTGCCAGGAGGGAATTGTCGAGCTTGTTCTCAGTGTCTCTGAGAATTGCTCTGATTATCCATGTGACCTCTTTGCTAAGACTCTCCAGAGAGACGTCCTCAAAACCAACACACATCTTGACATATCTCCCACATTGATCGCAGTTTCTCCAGGAACGGCATTCAAGGAGCCAGGAACTTTTCTCCCTACACTGTCCATTGAGTTGTCCTCAAAACCAATCTACATCCTGCTATATCTCCCACATGGAAAGTGCCAGGAGGGAAAAGTGGGGATTATGTTTAGACTTTCTCGGAACTGCTTCAAATCAACTAGATATCTTTGTGCTGTAAATCTCCCAACAGCCAAACGCAAATGCAGCAAACATCTCGCTGTATGTCCCACATCCAAAGTGCCAAGAGAGAGCTTGCTCTCCCTGTCTTTGAGTACTGTTTTCACTGTCCCGGTTACCTCTTTGCTAACATTCTCTTCAGAGCTGCAGTGAAACCAGGAACCACGTGGAGAAGGCACCCACACTGAAAGTGCCTGGAGGGAACATTGGGGCTTCTTCTCAGTGTCTCTGACATAGGGTTTCACTGTCCCGGGAAAGTCTCTGCAAACACCCTGCGGAGCGCAGTGCTCAATATACAGAGACTTTCTCGGAACTGCTTCAAATCAACTAGATATCTTTGTGCTGTAAATCTCCCAACAGCCAAACGCAAATGCAGCAAACATCTCGCTGTATGTCCCACATCCAAAGTGCCAAGAGAGAGCTTGCTCTCCCTGTCTTTGAGTACTGTTTTCACTGTCCCGATGAGCTCTTTGCTAACATTCTCTTCAGAGCTGCAGTGAAACCAGGAACCACGTGGAGAAGGCACCCACACTGAAAGTGCCTGGAGGGAACATTGGGGCTTCTTCTCAGTGTCTCTGACATAGGGTTTCACTGTCCCGGGAAAGTCTCTGCTAACACCCTGCAGAACGCAGTGCCCAATATACAGAAACGTCTTGCGGTATCTCCTACAGGGAAAGTGCCAGGAGGGAATTGTCGAGCTTGTTCTCAGTGGCTCTGAGAATTGCTCTGATTATCCGTGTGACCTCTTTGCTAAGACTCTCCAGAGAGACGTCCTCAAAACCAACACACATCTTGACATATCTCCCACATTGATCGCAGTGTCTCCAGGAACGGCATTCAAGGAGCCAGGAACTTTTCTCCCTACACTGTCCTTTGAGTTGGCCTCAAAACCAATCTACATCCTGCTATATCTCCCACATGGACAGTGCCAGGAGGGAAAAGTGGGGATTATGTTTAGACTTTCTCGGAACTGCTTCAAATCAACTAGATATCTTTGTGCTGTAAATCTCCCAACAGCCAAACGCAAATGCAGCAAACATCTCGCTGTATGTCCCACATCCAAAGTGCCAAGAGAGCTTGCTCTCCCTGTCTTTGAGTACTGTTTTCACTGTCCCGATGAGCTCTTTGCTAACATTCTCTTCAGAGCTGCAGTGAAACCATGAACCACGTGGAGAAGGCACCCACACTGAAAGTGCCTGGAGGGAACATTGGGGCTTCTTCTCAGTGTCTCTGACCATAGGGTTTCACTGTCCCGGGAAAGTCTCTGCTAACACCCTGCAGAGCGCAGTGCCCAATATACAGAAACGTCTTGCGGTATCTCCTACAGGGAAAGTGCCAGGAGGGAATTGTCGAGCTTCTTCTCAGTGTCTCTGAGAATTGCTCTGATTATCCATGTGACCTCTTTGCTAAGACTCTCCAGAGAGACGTCCTCAAAACCAACACACATCTTGACATATCTCCCACATTGATCGCAGTTTCTCCAGGAACGGCATTCAAGGAGCCAGGAACTTTTCTCCCTACACTGTCCTTTGAGTTGTCCTCAAAACCAATATACATCCTGCTATATCTCCCACATGGAAAGTGCCAGGAGGGAAAAGTGGGGATTATGTTTAGACTTTCTCGGAACTGCTTCAAATCAACTAGATATCTTTGTGCTGTAAATCTCCCAACAGCCAAACGCAAATGCAGCAAACATCTCGCTGTATGTCCCACATTCAAAGTGCCAAGAGAGAGCTTGCTCTCCCTGTCTTTGAGACCTGTTTTCACTGTCCCGATGAGCTCTTTGCTAACATTCTCTTCAGAGCTGCAGTGAAACCAGGAACCACGTGGAGAAGGCACCCACACTGGAAGTGCCTGGAGGGAACATTGGGGCTTCTTCTCAGTGTCTCTGACCATAGGGTTTCACTGTCCCGGGAAAGTCTCTGCTAACACCCTGCAGAGCGCAGTGCCCAATATACAGAAACGTCTTGCGGTATCTCCTACAGGGAAAGTGCCAGGAGGGAATTGTCGAGCTTGTTCTCAGTGTCTCTGAAATTGCTCTGATTATCCATGTGACCTCTTTGCTAAGACTCTCCAGAGAGACGTCCTCAAAACCAACACACATCTTGACATATCTCCCACATTGATCGCAGTTTCTCCAGGAACGGCATTCAAGGAGCCAGGAACTTTTCTCCCTACACTGTCCATTGAGTTGGCCTCAAAACCAATATACATCCTGCTATATCTCCCACATGGAAAGTGCCAGGAGGGAAAAGTGGGGATTATGTTTAGACTTTCTCGGAACTGCTTCAAATCAACTAGATATCTTTGTGCTGTAAATCTCCCAACAGCCAAACGCAAATGCAGCAAACATCTCGCTGTATGTCCCACATCCAAAGTGCCAAGAGAGAGCTTGCTCTCCCTGTCTTTGAGTACTGTTTTCACTGTCCCGGTTACCTCTTTGCTAACATTCTCTTCAGAGCTGCAGTGAAACCAGGAACCACGTGGAGAAGGCACCCACACTGAAAGTGCCTGGAGGGAACATTGGGGCTTCTTCTCAGTGTCTCTGACATAGGGTTTCACTGTCCCGGGAAAGTCTCTGCTAACACCCTGCAGAACGCAGTGCCCAATATACAGAAACGTCTTGCGGTATCTCCTACAGGGAAAGTGCCAGGAGGGAATTGTCGAGCTTGTTCTCAGTGTCTCTGAGAATTGCTCTGATTATCCGTGTGACCTCTTTGCTAAGACTCTCCAGAGAGACGTCCTCAAAACCAACACACATCTTGACATATCTCCCACATTGATCGCAGTGTCTCCAGGAACGGCATTCAAGGAGCCAGGAACTTTTCTCCCTACACTGTCCATTGAGTTGGCCTCAAAACCAATCTACATCCTGCTATATCTCCCACATGGAAAGTGCCAGGAGGGAAAAGTGGGGATTATGTTTAGACTTTCTCGGAACTGCTTCAAATCAACTAGATATCTTTGTGCTGTAAATCTCCCAACAGCCAAACGCAAATGCAGCAAACATCTCGCTGTATGTCCCACATCCAAAGTGCCAAGAGAGAGCTTGCTCTCCCTGTCTTTGAGTACTGTTTTCACTGTCCCGGTTACCTCTTTGCTAACATTCTCTTCAGAGCTGCAGTGAAACCAGGAACCACGTGGAGAAGGCACCCACACTGAAAGTGCCTGGAGGGAACATTGGGGCTTCTTCTCAGTGTCTCTGACATAGGGTTTCACTGTCCCGGGAAAGTCTCTGCTAACACCCTGCAGAACGCAGTGCCCAATATACAGAAACGTCTTGCGGTATCTCCTACAGGGAAAGTGCCAGGAGGGAATTGTCGAGCTTGTTCTCAGTGTCTCTGAGAATTGCTCTGATTATCCGTGTGACCTCTTTGCTAAGACTCTCCAGAGAGACGTCCTCAAAACCAACACACATCTTGACATATCTCCCACATTGATCGCAGTTTCTCCAGGAACGGCATTCAAGGAGCCAGGAACTTTTCTCCCTACACTGTCCATTGAGTTGGCCTCAAAACCAATCTACATCCTGCTATATCTCCCACATGGAAAGTGCCAGGAGGGAAAAGTGGGGATTATGTTTAGACTTTCTCGGAACTGCTTCAAATCAACTAGATATCTTTGTGCTGTAAATCTCCCAACAGCCAAACGCAAATGCAGCAAACATCTCGCTGTATGTCCCACATCCAAAGTGCCAAGAGAGAGCTTGCTCTCCCTGTCTTTGAGTACTGTTTTCACTGTCCCGATGAGCTCTTTGCTAACATTCTCTTCAGAGCTGCAGTGAAACCAGGAACCACGTGGAGAAGGCACCCACACTGAAAGTGCCTGGAGGGAACATTGGGGCTTCTTCTCAGTGTCTCTGACATAGGGTTTCACTGTCCCGGGAAAGTCTCTGCAAACACCCTGCGGAGCGCAGTGCTCAATATACAGAGACTTTCTCGGAACTGCTTCAAATCAACTAGATATCTTTGTGCTGTAAATCTCCCAACAGCCAAACGCAAATGCAGCAAACATCTCGCTGTATGTCCCACATCCAAAGTGCCAAGAGAGTAATGTAGAGCTTGCTCTCCCTGTCTTTGAGTACTGTTTTCACTGTCCCGATGAGCTCTTTGCTAACATTCTCTTCAGAGCTGCAGTGAAACCAGGAACCACGTGGAGAAGGCACCCACACTGAAAGTGCCTGGAGGGAACATTGGGGCTTCTTCTCAGTGTCTCTGACCATAGGGTTTCACTGTCCCGGGAAAGTCTCTGCTAACACCCTGCAGAGCGCAGTGCCCAATATACAGAAACGTCTTGCGGTATCTCCTACAGGGAAAGTGCCAGGAGGGAATTGTCGAGCTTGTTCTCAGTGTCTCTGAGAATTGCTCTGATTATCCATGTGACCTCTTTGCTAAGACTCTCCAGAGAGACGTCCTCAAAACCAACACACATCTTGACATATCTCCCACATTGATCGCAGTTTCTCCAGGAACGGCATTCAAGGAGCCAGGAACTTTTCTCCCTACACTGTCCTTTGAGTTGGCCTCAAAACCAATCTACATCCTGCTATATCTCCCACATGGACAGTGCCAGGAGGGAAAAGTGGGGATTATGTTTAGACTTTCTCGGAACTGCTTCAAATCAACTAGATATCTTTGTGCTGTAAATCTCCCAACAGCCAAACGCAAATGCAGCAAACATCTCGCTGTATGTCCCACATCCAAAGTGCCAAGAGAGAGCTTGCTCTCCCTGTCTTTGAGACCTGTTTTCACTGTCCCGGTTACCTCTTTGCTAACATTCTCTTCAGAGCTGCAGTGAAACCAGGAACCACGTGGAGAAGGCACCCACACTGAAAGTGCCTGGAGGGAACATTGGGGCTTCTTCTCAGTGTCTCTGACCATAGGGTTTCACTGTCCCGGGAAAGTCTCTGCTAACACCCTGCAGAGCGCAGTGCCCAATATACAGAAACGTCTTGCGGTATCTCCTACAGGGAAAGTGCCAGGAGGGAATTGTCGAGCTTGTTCTCAGTGTCTCTGAGAATTGCTCTGATTATCCGTGTGACCTCTTTGCTAAGACTCTCCAGAGAGACGTCCTCAAAACCAACACACATCTTGACATATCTCCCACATTGATCGCAGTGTCTCCAGGAACGGCATTCAAGGAGCCAGGAACTTTTCTCCCTACACTGTCCTTTGAGTTGGCCTCAAAACCAATCTACATCCTGCTATATCTCCCACATGGAAAGTGCCAGGAGGGAAAAGTGGGGATTATGTTTAGACTTTCTCGGAACTGCTTCAAATCAACTAGATATCTTTGTGCTGTAAATCTCCCAACAGCCAAACGCAAATGCAGCAAACATCTCGCTGTATGTCCCACATCCAAAGTGCCAAGAGAGAGCTTGCTCTCCCTGTCTTTGAGACCTGTTTTCACTGTCCCGGTTACCTCTTTGCTAACATTCTCTTCAGAGCTGCAGTGAAACCAGGAACCACGTGGAGAAGGCACCCACACTGGAAGTGCCTGGAGGGAACATTGGGGCTTCTTCTCAGTGTCTCTGACCATAGGGTTTCACTGTCCCGGGAAAGTCTCTGCTAACACCCTGCAGAGCGCAGTGCCCAATATACAGAAACGTCTTGCGGTATCTCCTACAGGGAAAGTGCCAGGAGGGAATTGTCGAGCTTGTTCTCAGTGTCTCTGAGAATTGCTCTGATTATCCATGTGACCTCTTTGCTAAGACTCTCCAGAGAGACGTCCTCAAAACCAACACACATCTTGACATATCTCCCACATTGATCGCAGTTTCTCCAGGAACGGCATTCAAGGAGCCAGGAACTTTTCTCCCTACACTGTCCTTTGAGTTGGCCTCAAAACCAATCTACATCCTGCTATATCTCCCACATGGAAAGTGCCAGGAGGGAAAAGTGGGGATTATGTTTAGACTTTCTCGGAACTGCTTCAAATCAACTAGATATCTTTGTGCTGTAAATCTCCCAACAGCCAAACGCAAATGCAGCAAACATCTCGCTGTATGTCCCACATCCAAAGTGCCAAGAGAGAGCTTGCTCTCCCTGTCTTTGAGACCTGTTTTCACTGTCCCGGTTACCTCTTTGCTAACATTCTCTTCAGAGCTGCAGTGAAACCAGGAACCACGTGGAGAAGGCACCCACACTGGAAGTGCCTGGAGGGAACATTGGGGCTTCTTCTCAGTGTCTCTGACCATAGGGTTTCACTGTCCCGGGAAAGTCTCTGCTAACACCCTGCAGAGCGCAGTGCCCAATATACAGAAACGTCTTGCGGTATCTCCTACAGGGAAAGTGCCAGGAGGGAATTGTCGAGCTTCTTCTCAGTGTCTCTGAGAATTGCTCTGATTATCCGTGTGACCTCTTTACCAACACACATCTTGACATATCTCCCACATTGATCGCAGTGTCTCCAGGAACGGCATTCAAGGAGCCAGGAACTTTTCTCCCTACACTGTCCTTTGAGTTGGCCTCAAAACCAATCTACATCCTGCTATATCTCCCACATGGACAGTGCCAGGAGGGAAAAGTGGGGATTATGTTTAGACTTTCTCGGAACTGCTTCAAATCAACTAGATATCTTTGTGCTGTAAATCTCCCAACAGCCAAACGCAAATGCAGCAAACATCTCGCTGTATGTCCCACATCCAAAGTGCCAAGAGAGAGCTTGCTCTCCCTGTCTTTGAGACCTGTTTTCACTGTCCCGGTTACCTCTTTGCTAACATTCTCTTCAGAGCTGCAGTGAAACCAGGAACCACGTGGAGAAGGCACCCACACTGAAAGTGCCTGGAGGGAACATTGGGGCTTCTTCTCAGTGTCTCTGACCATAGGGTTTCACTGTCCCGGGAAAGTCTCTGCTAACACCCTGCAGAGCGCAGTGCCCAATATACAGAAACGTCTTGCGGTATCTCCTACAGGGAAAGTGCCAGGAGGGAATTGTCGAGCTTGTTCTCAGTGTCTCTGAGAATTGCTCTGATTATCCGTGTGACCTCTTTGCTAAGACTCTCCAGAGAGACGTCCTCAAAACCAACACACATCTTGACATATCTCCCACATTGATCGCAGTGTCTCCAGGAACGGCATTCAAGGAGCCAGGAACTTTTCTCCCTACACTGTCCTTTGAGTTGGCCTCAAAACCAATCTACATCCTGCTATATCTCCCACATGGAAAGTGCCAGGAGGGAAAAGTGGGGATTATGTTTAGACTTTCTCGGAACTGCTTCAAATCAACTAGATATCTTTGTGCTGTAAATCTCCCAACAGCCAAACGCAAATGCAGCAAACATCTCGCTGTATGTCCCACATCCAAAGTGCCAAGAGAGAGCTTGCTCTCCCTGTCTTTGAGTACTGTTTTCACTGTCCCGATGAGCTCTTTGCTAACATTCTCTTCAGAGCTGCAGTGAAACCAGGAACCACGTGGAGAAGGCACCCACACTGAAAGTGCCTGGAGGGAACATTGGGGCTTCTTCTCAGTGTCTCTGACCATAGGGTTTCACTGTCCCGGGAAAGTCTCTGCTAACACCCTGCAGAGCGCAGTGCCCAATATACAGAAACGTCTTGCGGTATCTCCTACAGGGAAAGTGCCAGGAGGGAATTGTCGAGCTTGTTCTCAGTGTCTCTGAGAATTGCTCTGATTATCCATGTGACCTCTTTGCTAAGACTCTCCAGAGAGACGTCCTCAAAACCAACACACATCTTGACATATCTCCCACATTGATCGCAGTTTCTCCAGGAACGGCATTCAAGGAGCCAGGAACTTTTCTCCCTACACTGTCCTTTGAGTTGGCCTCAAAACCAATCTACATCCTGCTATATCTCCCACATGGAAAGTGCCAGGAGGGAAAAGTGGGGATTATGTTTAGACTTTCTCGGAACTGCTTCAAATCAACTAGATATCTTTGTGCTGTAAATCTCCCAACAGCCAAACGCAAATGCAGCAAACATCTCGCTGTATGTCCCACATCCAAAGTGCCAAGAGAGAGCTTGCTCTCCCTGTCTTTGAGACCTGTTTTCACTGTCCCGGTTACCTCTTTGCTAACATTCTCTTCAGAGCTGCAGTGAAACCAGGAACCACGTGGAGAAGGCACCCACACTGGAAGTGCCTGGAGGGAACATTGGGGCTTCTTCTCAGTGTCTCTGACCATAGGGTTTCACTGTCCCGGGAAAGTCTCTGCTAACACCCTGCAGAGCGCAGTGCCCAATATACAGAAACGTCTTGCGGTATCTCCTACAGGGAAAGTGCCAGGAGGGAATTGTCGAGCTTCTTCTCAGTGTCTCTGAGAATTGCTCTGATTATCCGTGTGACCTCTTTACCAACACACATCTTGACATATCTCCCACATTGATCGCAGTGTCTCCAGGAACGGCATTCAAGGAGCCAGGAACTTTTCTCCCTACACTGTCCTTTGAGTTGGCCTCAAAACCAATCTACATCCTGCTATATCTCCCACATGGACAGTGCCAGGAGGGAAAAGTGGGGATTATGTTTAGACTTTCTCGGAACTGCTTCAAATCAACTAGATATCTTTGTGCTGTAAATCTCCCAACAGCCAAACGCAAATGCAGCAAACATCTCGCTGTATGTCCCACATCCAAAGTGCCAAGAGAGAGCTTGCTCTCCCTGTCTTTGAGACCTGTTTTCACTGTCCCGGTTACCTCTTTGCTAACATTCTCTTCAGAGCTGCAGTGAAACCAGGAACCACGTGGAGAAGGCACCCACACTGAAAGTGCCTGGAGGGAACATTGGGGCTTCTTCTCAGTGTCTCTGACCATAGGGTTTCACTGTCCCGGGAAAGTCTCTGCTAACACCCTGCAGAGCGCAGTGCCCAATATACAGAAACGTCTTGCGGTATCTCCTACAGGGAAAGTGCCAGGAGGGAATTGTCGAGCTTGTTCTCAGTGTCTCTGAGAATTGCTCTGATTATCCGTGTGACCTCTTTGCTAAGACTCTCCAGAGAGACGTCCTCAAAACCAACACACATCTTGACATATCTCCCACATTGATCGCAGTGTCTCCAGGAACGGCATTCAAGGAGCCAGGAACTTTTCTCCCTACACTGTCCTTTGAGTTGGCCTCAAAACCAATCTACATCCTGCTATATCTCCCACATGGAAAGTGCCAGGAGGGAAAAGTGGGGATTATGTTTAGACTTTCTCGGAACTGCTTCAAATCAACTAGATATCTTTGTGCTGTAAATCTCCCAACAGCCAAACGCAAATGCAGCAAACATCTCGCTGTATGTCCCACATCCAAAGTGCCAAGAGAGAGCTTGCTCTCCCTGTCTTTGAGTACTGTTTTCACTGTCCCGATGAGCTCTTTGCTAACATTCTCTTCAGAGCTGCAGTGAAACCAGGAACCACGTGGAGAAGGCACCC
Organism: Chroicocephalus ridibundus; assembly: GCF_963924245.1. Classification (NCBI taxonomy): domain Eukaryota; kingdom Metazoa; phylum Chordata; class Aves; order Charadriiformes; family Laridae; genus Chroicocephalus; species Chroicocephalus ridibundus. The sequence continues at coordinate 690,351 of NW_026961187.1, forward strand.
ACACTGAAAGTGCCTGGAGGGAACATTGGGGCTTCTTCTCAGTGTCTCTGACCATAGGGTTTCACTGTCCCGGGAAAGTCTCTGCTAACACCCTGCAGAGCGCAGTGCCCAATATACAGAAACGTCTTGCGGTATCTCCTACAGGGAAAGTGCCAGGAGGGAATTGTCGAGCTTGTTCTCAGTGTCTCTGAGAATTGCTCTGATTATCCATGTGACCTCTTTGCTAAGACTCTCCAGAGAGACGTCCTCAAAACCAACACACATCTTGACATATCTCCCACATTGATCGCAGTTTCTCCAGGAACGGCATTCAAGGAGCCAGGAACTTTTCTCCCTACACTGTCCTTTGAGTTGTCCTCAAAACCAATATACATCCTGCTATATCTCCCACATGGAAAGTGCCAGGAGGGAAAAGTGGGGATTATGTTTAGACTTTCTCGGAACTTCTTCAAATCAACTAGATATCTTTGTGCTGTAAATCTCCCAACAGCCAAACGCAAATGCAGCAAACATCTCGCTGTATGTCCCACATCCAAAGTGCCAAGAGAGAGCTTGCTCTCCCTGTCTTTGAGACCTGTTTTCACTGTCCCGGTTACCTCTTTGCTAACATTCTCTTCAGAGCTGCAGTGAAACCAGGAACCACGTGGAGAAGGCACCCACACTGGAAGTGCCTGGAGGGAACATTGGGGCTTCTTCTCAGTGTCTCTGACCATAGGGTTTCACTGTCCCGGGAAAGTCTCTGCTAACACCCTGCAGAGCGCAGTGCCCAATATACAGAAACGTCTTGCGGTATCTCCTACAGGGAAAGTGCCAGGAGGGAATTGTCGAGCTTCTTCTCAGTGTCTCTGAGAATTGCTCTGATTATCCGTGTGACCTCTTTACCAACACACATCTTGACATATCTCCCACATTGATCGCAGTGTCTCCAGGAACGGCATTCAAGGAGCCAGGAACTTTTCTCCCTACACTGTCCTTTGAGTTGGCCTCAAAACCAATCTACATCCTGCTATATCTCCCACATGGACAGTGCCAGGAGGGAAAAGTGGGGATTATGTTTAGACTTTCTCGGAACTGCTTCAAATCAACTAGATATCTTTGTGCTGTAAATCTCCCAACAGCCAAACGCAAATGCAGCAAACATCTCGCTGTATGTCCCACATCCAAAGTGCCAAGAGAGAGCTTGCTCTCCCTGTCTTTGAGACCTGTTTTCACTGTCCCGGTTACCTCTTTGCTAACATTCTCTTCAGAGCTGCAGTGAAACCAGGAACCACGTGGAGAAGGCACCCACACTGAAAGTGCCTGGAGGGAACATTGGGGCTTCTTCTCAGTGTCTCTGACCATAGGGTTTCACTGTCCCGGGAAAGTCTCTGCTAACACCCTGCAGAGCGCAGTGCCCAATATACAGAAACGTCTTGCGGTATCTCCTACAGGGAAAGTGCCAGGAGGGAATTGTCGAGCTTGTTCTCAGTGTCTCTGAGAATTGCTCTGATTATCCGTGTGACCTCTTTGCTAAGACTCTCCAGAGAGACGTCCTCAAAACCAACACACATCTTGACATATCTCCCACATTGATCGCAGTGTCTCCAGGAACGGCATTCAAGGAGCCAGGAACTTTTCTCCCTACACTGTCCTTTGAGTTGGCCTCAAAACCAATCTACATCCTGCTATATCTCCCACATGGAAAGTGCCAGGAGGGAAAAGTGGGGATTATGTTTAGACTTTCTCGGAACTGCTTCAAATCAACTAGATATCTTTGTGCTGTAAATCTCCCAACAGCCAAACGCAAATGCAGCAAACATCTCGCTGTATGTCCCACATCCAAAGTGCCAAGAGAGAGCTTGCTCTCCCTGTCTTTGAGTACTGTTTTCACTGTCCCGATGAGCTCTTTGCTAACATTCTCTTCAGAGCTGCAGTGAAACCAGGAACCACGTGGAGAAGGCACCCACACTGAAAGTGCCTGGAGGGAACATTGGGGCTTCTTCTCAGTGTCTCTGACCATAGGGTTTCACTGTCCCGGGAAAGTCTCTGCTAACACCCTGCAGAGCGCAGTGCCCAATATACAGAAACGTCTTGCGGTATCTCCTACAGGGAAAGTGCCAGGAGGGAATTGTCGAGCTTGTTCTCAGTGTCTCTGAGAATTGCTCTGATTATCCATGTGACCTCTTTGCTAAGACTCTCCAGAGAGACGTCCTCAAAACCAACACACATCTTGACATATCTCCCACATTGATCGCAGTTTCTCCAGGAACGGCATTCAAGGAGCCAGGAACTTTTCTCCCTACACTGTCCTTTGAGTTGGCCTCAAAACCAATCTACATCCTGCTATATCTCCCACATGGAAAGTGCCAGGAGGGAAAAGTGGGGATTATGTTTAGACTTTCTCGGAACTGCTTCAAATCAACTAGATATCTTTGTGCTGTAAATCTCCCAACAGCCAAACGCAAATGCAGCAAACATCTCGCTGTATGTCCCACATCCAAAGTGCCAAGAGAGAGCTTGCTCTCCCTGTCTTTGAGACCTGTTTTCACTGTCCCGGTTACCTCTTTGCTAACATTCTCTTCAGAGCTGCAGTGAAACCAGGAACCACGTGGAGAAGGCACCCACACTGGAAGTGCCTGGAGGGAACATTGGGGCTTCTTCTCAGTGTCTCTGACCATAGGGTTTCACTGTCCCGGGAAAGTCTCTGCTAACACCCTGCAGAGCGCAGTGCCCAATATACAGAAACGTCTTGCGGTATCTCCTACAGGGAAAGTGCCAGGAGGGAATTGTCGAGCTTGTTCTCAGTGTCTCTGAGAATTGCTCTGATTATCCGTGTGACCTCTTTACCAACACACATCTTGACATATCTCCCACATTGATCGCAGTGTCTCCAGGAACGGCATTCAAGGAGCCAGGAACTTTTCTCCCTACACTGTCCTTTGAGTTGGCCTCAAAACCAATCTACATCCTGCTATATCTCCCACATGGACAGTGCCAGGAGGGAAAAGTGGGGATTATGTTTAGACTTTCTCGGAACTGCTTCAAATCAACTAGATATCTTTGTGCTGTAAATCTCCCAACAGCCAAACGCAAATGCAGCAAACATCTCGCTGTATGTCCCACATCCAAAGTGCCAAGAGAGAGCTTGCTCTCCCTGTCTTTGAGACCTGTTTTCACTGTCCCGGTTACCTCTTTGCTAACATTCTCTTCAGAGCTGCAGTGAAACCAGGAACCACGTGGAGAAGGCACCCACACTGAAAGTGCCTGGAGGGAACATTGGGGCTTCTTCTCAGTGTCTCTGACCATAGGGTTTCACTGTCCCGGGAAAGTCTCTGCTAACACCCTGCAGAGCGCAGTGCCCAATATACAGAAACGTCTTGCGGTATCTCCTACAGGGAAAGTGCCAGGAGGGAATTGTCGAGCTTGTTCTCAGTGTCTCTGAGAATTGCTCTGATTATCCATGTGACCTCTTTGCTAAGACTCTCCAGAGAGACGTCCTCAAAACCAACACACATCTTGACATATCTCCCACATTGATCGCAGTTTCTCCAGGAACGGCATTCAAGGAGCCAGGAACTTTTCTCCCTACACTGTCCTTTGAGTTGGCCTCAAAACCAATCTACATCCTGCTATATCTCCCACATGGAAAGTGCCAGGAGGGAAAAGTGGGGATTATGTTTAGACTTTCTCGGAACTGCTTCAAATCAACTAGATATCTTTGTGCTGTAAATCTCCCAACAGCCAAACGCAAATGCAGCAAACATCTCGCTGTATGTCCCACATCCAAAGTGCCAAGAGAGAGCTTGCTCTCCCTGTCTTTGAGACCTGTTTTCACTGTCCCGGTTACCTCTTTGCTAACATTCTCTTCAGAGCTGCAGTGAAACCAGGAACCACGTGGAGAAGGCACCCACACTGGAAGTGCCTGGAGGGAACATTGGGGCTTCTTCTCAGTGTCTCTGACCATAGGGTTTCACTGTCCCGGGAAAGTCTCTGCTAACACCCTGCAGAGCGCAGTGCCCAATATACAGAAACGTCTTGCGGTATCTCCTACAGGGAAAGTGCCAGGAGGGAATTGTCGAGCTTCTTCTCAGTGTCTCTGAGAATTGCTCTGATTATCCATGTGACCTCTTTGCTAAGACTCTCCAGAGAGACGTCCTCAAAACCAACACACATCTTGACATATCTCCCACATTGATCGCAGTTTCTCCAGGAACGGCATTCAAGGAGCCAGGAACTTTTCTCCCTACACTGTCCTTTGAGTTGGCCTCAAAACCAATCTACATCCTGCTATATCTCCCACATGGACAGTGCCAGGAGGGAAAAGAGGGGATTATGTTTAGACTTTCTCGGAACTGCTTCAAATCAACTAGATATCTTTGTGCTGTAAATCTCCCAACAGCCAAACGCAAATGCAGCAAACATCTCGCTGTATGTCCCACATCCAAAGTGCCAAGAGAGAGCTTGCTCTCCCTGTCTTTGAGACCTGTTTTCACTGTCCCGGTTACCTCTTTGCTAACATTCTCTTCAGAGCTGCAGTGAAACCAGGAACCACGTGGAGAAGGCACCCACACTGAAAGTGCCTGGAGGGAACATTGGGGCTTCTTCTCAGTGTCTCTGACCATAGGGTTTCACTGTCCCGGGAAAGTCTCTGCTAACACCCTGCAGAGCGCAGTGCCCAATATACAGAAACGTCTTGCGGTATCTCCTACAGGGAAAGTGCCAGGAGGGAATTGTCGAGCTTGTTCTCAGTGTCTCTGAGAATTGCTCTGATTATCCGTGTGACCTCTTTGCTAAGACTCTCCAGAGAGACGTCCTCAAAACCAACACACATCTTGACATATCTCCCACATTGATCGCAGTGTCTCCAGGAACGGCATTCAAGGAGCCAGGAACTTTTCTCCCTACACTGTCCTTTGAGTTGGCCTCAAAACCAATCTACATCCTGCTATATCTCCCACATGGAAAGTGCCAGGAGGGAAAAGAGGGGATTATGTTTAGACTTTCTCGGAACTGCTTCAAATCAACTAGATATCTTTGTGCTGTAAATCTCCCAACAGCCAAACGCAAATGCAGCAAACATCTCGCTGTATGTCCCACATCCAAAGTGCCAAGAGAGAGCTTGCTCTCCCTGTCTTTGAGACCTGTTTTCACTGTCCCGGTTACCTCTTTGCTAACATTCTCTTCAGAGCTGCAGTGAAACCAGGAACCACGTGGAGAAGGCACCCACACTGAAAGTGCCTGGAGGGAACATTGGGGCTTCTTCTCAGTGTCTCTGACCATAGGGTTTCACTGTCCCGGGAAAGTCTCTGCTAACACCCTGCAGAGCGCAGTGCCCAATATACAGAAACGTCTTGCGGTATCTCCTACAGGGAAAGTGCCAGGAGGGAATTGTCGAGCTTGTTCTCAGTGTCTCTGAGAATTGCTCTGATTATCCGTGTGACCTCTTTGCTAAGACTCTCCAGAGAGACGTCCTCAAAACCAACACACATCTTGACATATCTCCCACATTGATCGCAGTGTCTCCAGGAACGGCATTCAAGGAGCCAGGAACTTTTCTCCCTACACTGTCCTTTGAGTTGGCCTCAAAACCAATCTACATCCTGCTATATCTCCCACATGGAAAGTGCCAGGAGGGAAAAGTGGGGATTATGTTTAGACTTTCTCGGAACTGCTTCAAATCAACTAGATATCTTTGTGCTGTAAATCTCCCAACAGCCAAACGCAAATGCAGCAAACATCTCGCTGTATGTCCCACATCCAAAGTGCCAAGAGAGAGCTTGCTCTCCCTGTCTTTGAGACCTGTTTTCACTGTCCCGGTTACCTCTTTGCTAACATTCTCTTCAGAGCTGCAGTGAAACCAGGAACCACGTGGAGAAGGCACCCACACTGGAAGTGCCTGGAGGGAACATTGGGGCTTCTTCTCAGTGTCTCTGACCATAGGGTTTCACTGTCCCGGGAAAGTCTCTGCTAACACCCTGCAGAGCGCAGTGCCCAATATACAGAAACGTCTTGCGGTATCTCCTACAGGGAAAGTGCCAGGAGGGAATTGTCGAGCTTCTTCTCAGTGTCTCTGAGAATTGCTCTGATTATCCGTGTGACCTCTTTACCAACACACATCTTGACATATCTCCCACATTGATCGCAGTGTCTCCAGGAACGGCATTCAAGGAGCCAGGAACTTTTCTCCCTACACTGTCCTTTGAGTTGGCCTCAAAACCAATCTACATCCTGCTATATCTCCCACATGGACAGTGCCAGGAGGGAAAAGTGGGGATTATGTTTAGACTTTCTCGGAACTGCTTCAAATCAACTAGATATCTTTGTGCTGTAAATCTCCCAACAGCCAAACGCAAATGCAGCAAACATCTCGCTGTATGTCCCACATCCAAAGTGCCAAGAGAGAGCTTGCTCTCCCTGTCTTTGAGACCTGTTTTCACTGTCCCGGTTACCTCTTTGCTAACATTCTCTTCAGAGCTGCAGTGAAACCAGGAACCACGTGGAGAAGGCACCCACACTGAAAGTGCCTGGAGGGAACATTGGGGCTTCTTCTCAGTGTCTCTGACCATAGGGTTTCACTGTCCCGGGAAAGTCTCTGCTAACACCCTGCAGAGCGCAGTGCCCAATATACAGAAACGTCTTGCGGTATCTCCTACAGGGAAAGTGCCAGGAGGGAATTGTCGAGCTTGTTCTCAGTGTCTCTGAGAATTGCTCTGATTATCCATGTGACCTCTTTGCTAAGACTCTCCAGAGAGACGTCCTCAAAACCAACACACATCTTGACATATCTCCCACATTGATCGCAGTTTCTCCAGGAACGGCATTCAAGGAGCCAGGAACTTTTCTCCCTACACTGTCCTTTGAGTTGGCCTCAAAACCAATCTACATCCTGCTATATCTCCCACATGGAAAGTGCCAGGAGGGAAAAGTGGGGATTATGTTTAGACTTTCTCGGAACTGCTTCAAATCAACTAGATATCTTTGTGCTGTAAATCTCCCAACAGCCAAACGCAAATGCAGCAAACATCTCGCTGTATGTCCCACATCCAAAGTGCCAAGAGAGAGCTTGCTCTCCCTGTCTTTGAGACCTGTTTTCACTGTCCCGGTTACCTCTTTGCTAACATTCTCTTCAGAGCTGCAGTGAAACCAGGAACCACGTGGAGAAGGCACCCACACTGGAAGTGCCTGGAGGGAACATTGGGGCTTCTTCTCAGTGTCTCTGACCATAGGGTTTCACTGTCCCGGGAAAGTCTCTGCTAACACCCTGCAGAGCGCAGTGCCCAATATACAGAAACGTCTTGCGGTATCTCCTACAGGGAAAGTGCCAGGAGGGAATTGTCGAGCTTCTTCTCAGTGTCTCTGAGAATTGCTCTGATTATCCATGTGACCTCTTTGCTAAGACTCTCCAGAGAGACGTCCTCAAAACCAACACACATCTTGACATATCTCCCACATTGATCGCAGTTTCTCCAGGAACGGCATTCAAGGAGCCAGGAACTTTTCTCCCTACACTGTCCTTTGAGTTGGCCTCAAAACCAATCTACATCCTGCTATATCTCCCACATGGACAGTGCCAGGAGGGAAAAGAGGGGATTATGTTTAGACTTTCTCGGAACTGCTTCAAATCAACTAGATATCTTTGTGCTGTAAATCTCCCAACAGCCAAACGCAAATGCAGCAAACATCTCGCTGTATGTCCCACATCCAAAGTGCCAAGAGAGAGCTTGCTCTCCCTGTCTTTGAGACCTGTTTTCACTGTCCCGGTTACCTCTTTGCTAACATTCTCTTCAGAGCTGCAGTGAAACCAGGAACCACGTGGAGAAGGCACCCACACTGAAAGTGCCTGGAGGGAACATTGGGGCTTCTTCTCAGTGTCTCTGACCATAGGGTTTCACTGTCCCGGGAAAGTCTCTGCTAACACCCTGCAGAGCGCAGTGCCCAATATACAGAAACGTCTTGCGGTATCTCCTACAGGGAAAGTGCCAGGAGGGAATTGTCGAGCTTGTTCTCAGTGTCTCTGAGAATTGCTCTGATTATCCGTGTGACCTCTTTGCTAAGACTCTCCAGAGAGACGTCCTCAAAACCAACACACATCTTGACATATCTCCCACATTGATCGCAGTGTCTCCAGGAACGGCATTCAAGGAGCCAGGAACTTTTCTCCCTACACTGTCCTTTGAGTTGGCCTCAAAACCAATCTACATCCTGCTATATCTCCCACATGGAAAGTGCCAGGAGGGAAAAGAGGGGATTATGTTTAGACTTTCTCGGAACTGCTTCAAATCAACTAGATATCTTTGTGCTGTAAATCTCCCAACAGCCAAACGCAAATGCAGCAAACATCTCGCTGTATGTCCCACATCCAAAGTGCCAAGAGAGAGCTTGCTCTCCCTGTCTTTGAGACCTGTTTTCACTGTCCCGGTTACCTCTTTGCTAACATTCTCTTCAGAGCTGCAGTGAAACCAGGAACCACGTGGAGAAGGCACCCACACTGAAAGTGCCTGGAGGGAACATTGGGGCTTCTTCTCAGTGTCTCTGACCATAGGGTTTCACTGTCCCGGGAAAGTCTCTGCTAACACCCTGCAGAGCGCAGTGCCCAATATACAGAAACGTCTTGCGGTATCTCCTACAGGGAAAGTGCCAGGAGGGAATTGTCGAGCTTGTTCTCAGTGTCTCTGAGAATTGCTCTGATTATCCGTGTGACCTCTTTGCTAAGACTCTCCAGAGAGACGTCCTCAAAACCAACACACATCTTGACATATCTCCCACATTGATCGCAGTGTCTCCAGGAACGGCATTCAAGGAGCCAGGAACTTTTCTCCCTACACTGTCCTTTGAGTTGGCCTCAAAACCAATCTACATCCTGCTATATCTCCCACATGGAAAGTGCCAGGAGGGAAAAGTGGGGATTATGTTTAGACTTTCTCGGAACTGCTTCAAATCAACTAGATATCTTTGTGCTGTAAATCTCCCAACAGCCAAACGCAAATGCAGCAAACATCTCGCTGTATGTCCCACATCCAAAGTGCCAAGAGAGAGCTTGCTCTCCCTGTCTTTGAGACCTGTTTTCACTGTCCCGGTTACCTCTTTGCTAACATTCTCTTCAGAGCTGCAGTGAAACCAGGAACCACGTGGAGAAGGCACCCACACTGGAAGTGCCTGGAGGGAACATTGGGGCTTCTTCTCAGTGTCTCTGACCATAGGGTTTCACTGTCCCGGGAAAGTCTCTGCTAACACCCTGCAGAGCGCAGTGCCCAATATACAGAAACGTCTTGCGGTATCTCCTACAGGGAAAGTGCCAGGAGGGAATTGTCGAGCTTCTTCTCAGTGTCTCTGAGAATTGCTCTGATTATCCGTGTGACCTCTTTACCAACACACATCTTGACATATCTCCCACATTGATCGCAGTGTCTCCAGGAACGGCATTCAAGGAGCCAGGAACTTTTCTCCCTACACTGTCCTTTGAGTTGGCCTCAAAACCAATCTACATCCTGCTATATCTCCCACATGGACAGTGCCAGGAGGGAAAAGTGGGGATTATGTTTAGACTTTCTCGGAACTGCTTCAAATCAACTAGATATCTTTGTGCTGTAAATCTCCCAACAGCCAAACGCAAATGCAGCAAACATCTCGCTGTATGTCCCACATCCAAAGTGCCAAGAGAGAGCTTGCTCTCCCTGTCTTTGAGTACTGTTTTCACTGTCCCGATGAGCTCTTTGCTAACATTCTCTTCAGAGCTGCAGTGAAACCAGGAACCACGTGGAGAAGGCACCCACACTGAAAGTGCCTGGAGGGAACATTGGGGCTTCTTCTCAGTGTCTCTGACCATAGGGTTTCACTGTCCCGGGAAAGTCTCTGCTAACACCCTGCAGAGCGCAGTGCCCAATATACAGAAATGTCTTGCGGTATCTCCTACAGGGAAAGTGCCAGGAGGGAATTGTCGAGCTTGTTCTCAGTGTCTCTGAGAATTGCTCTGATTATCCATGTGACCTCTTTGCTAAGACTCTCCAGAGAGACGTCCTCAAAACCAACACACATCTTGACATATCTCCCACATTGATCGCAGTTTCTCCAGGAACGGCATTCAAGGAGCCAGGAACTTTTCTCCCTACACTGTCCTTTGAGTTGGCCTCAAAACCAATCTACATCCTGCTATATCTCCCACATGGACAGTGCCAGGAGGGAAAAGTGGGGATTATGTTTAGACTTTCTCGGAACTGCTTCAAATCAACTAGATATCTTTGTGCTGTAAATCTCCCAACAGCCAAACGCAAATGCAGCAAACATCTCGCTGTATGTCCCACATCCAAAGTGCCAAGAGAGAGCTTGCTCTCCCTGTCTTTGAGACCTGTTTTCACTGTCCCGGTTACCTCTTTGCTAACATTCTCTTCAGAGCTGCAGTGAAACCAGGAACCACGTGGAGAAGGCACCCACACTGGAAGTGCCTGGAGGGAACATTGGGGCTTCTTCTCAGTGTCTCTGACCATAGGGTTTCACTGTCCCGGGAAAGTCTCTGCTAACACCCTGCAGAGCGCAGTGCCCAATATACAGAAACGTCTTGCGGTATCTCCTACAGCGAAAGTGCCAGGAGGGAATTGTCGAGCTTGTTCTCAGTGTCTCTGAGAATTGCTCTGATTATCCATGTGACCTCTTTGCTAAGACTCTCCAGAGAGACGTCCTCAAAACCAACACACATCTTGACATATCTCCCACATTGATCGCAGTTTCTCCAGGAACGGCATTCAAGGAGCCAGGAACTTTTCTCCCTACACTGTCCTTTGAGTTGGCCTCAAAACCAATCTACATCCTGCTATATCTCCCACATGGACAGTGCCAGGAGGGAAAAGTGGGGATTATGTTTAGACTTTCTCGGAACTGCTTCAAATCAACTAGATATCTTTGTGCTGTAAATCTCCCAACAGCCAAACGCAAATGCAGCAAACATCTCGCTGTATGTCCCACATCCAAAGTGCCAAGAGAGAGCTTGCTCTCCCTGTCTTTGAGACCTGTTTTCACTGTCCCGGTTACCTCTTTGCTAACATTCTCTTCAGAGCTGCAGTGAAACCAGGAACCACGTGGAGAAGGCACCCACACTGGAAGTGCCTGGAGGGAACATTGGGGCTTCTTCTCAGTGTCTCTGACCATAGGGTTTCACTGTCCCGGGAAAGTCTCTGCTAACACCCTGCAGAGCGCAGTGCCCAATATACAGAAACGTCTTGCGGTATCTCCTACAGGGAAAGTGCCAGGAGGGAATTGTCGAGCTTGTTCTCAGTGTCTCTGAGAATTGCTCTGATTATCCATGTGACCTCTTTGCTAAGACTCTCCAGAGAGCCGTCCTCAAAACCAACACACATCTTGACATATCTCCCACATTGATCGCAGTTTCTCCAGGAACGGCATTCAAGGAGCCAGGAACTTTTCTCCCTACACTGTCCTTTGAGTTGGCCTCAAAACCAATCTACATCCTGCTATATCTCCCACATGGACAGTGCCAGGAGGGAAAAGTGGGGATTATGTTTAGACTTTCTCGGAACTGCTTCAAATCAACTAGATATCTTTGTGCTGTAAATCTCCCAACAGCCAAACGCAAATGCAGCAAACATCTCGCTGTATGTCCCACATCCAAAGTGCCAAGAGAGAGCTTGCTCTCCCTGTCTTTGAGACCTGTTTTCACTGTCCCGGTTACCTCTTTGCTAACATTCTCTTCAGAGCTGCAGTGAAACCAGGAACCACGTGGAGAAGGCACCCACACTGAAAGTGCCTGGAGGGAACATTGGGGCTTCTTCTCAGTGTCTCTGACATAGGGTTTCACTGTCCCGGGAAAGTCTCTGCTAACACCCTGCAGAACGCAGTGCCCAATATACAGAAACGTCTTGCGGTATCTCCTACAGGGAAAGTGCCAGGAGGGAATTGTCGAGCTTGTTCTCAGTGTCTCTGAGAATTGCTCTGATTATCCATGTGACCTCTTTGCTAAGACTCTCCAGAGAGACGTCCTCAAAACCAACACACATCTTGACATATCTCCCACATTGATCGCAGTTTCTCCAGGAACGGCATTCAAGGAGCCAGGAACTTTTCTCCCTACACTGTCCTTTGAGTTGGCCTCAAAACCAATCTACATCCTGCTATATCTCCCACATGGAAAGTGCCAGGAGGGAAAAGTGGGGATTATGTTTAGACTTTCTCGGAACTGCTTCAAATCAACTAGATATCTTTGTGCTGTAAATCTCCCAACAGCCAAACGCAAATGCAGCAAACATCTCGCTGTATGTCCCACATCCAAAGTGCCAAGAGAGAGCTTGCTCTCCCTGTCTTTGAGACCTGTTTTCACTGTCCCGGTTACCTCTTTGCTAACATTCTCTTCAGAGCTGCAGTGAAACCAGGAACCACGTGGAGAAGGCACCCACACTGAAAGTGCCTGGAGGGAACATTGGGGCTTCTTCTCAGTGTCTCTGACCATAGGGTTTCACTGTCCCGGGAAAGTCTCTGCTAACACCCTGCAGAGCGCAGTGCCCAATATACAGAAACGTCTTGCGGTATCTCCTACAGGGAAAGTGCCAGGAGGGAATTGTCGAGCTTGTTCTCAGTGTCTCTGAGAATTGCTCTGATTATCCATGTGACCTCTTTGCTAAGACTCTCCAGAGAGACGTCCTCAAAACCAACACACATCTTGACATATCTCCCACATTGATCGCAGTTTCTCCAGGAACGGCATTCAAGGAGCCAGGAACTTTTCTCCCTACACTGTCCTTTGAGTTGGCCTCAAAACCAATCTACATCCTGCTATATCTCCCACATGGACAGTGCCAGGAGGGAAAAGTGGGGATTATGTTTAGACTTTCTCGGAACTGCTTCAAATCAACTAGATATCTTTGTGCTGTAAATCTCCCAACAGCCAAACGCAAATGCAGCAAACATCTCGCTGTATGTCCCACATCCAAAGTGCCAAGAGAGAGCTTGCTCTCCCTGTCTTTGAGACCTGTTTTCACTGTCCCGGTTACTTCTTTGCTAACATTCTCTTCAGAGCTGCAGTGAAACCAGGAACCACGTGGAGAAGGCACCCACACTGAAAGTGCCTGGAGGGAACATTGGGGCTTCTTCTCAGTGTCTCTGACCATAGGGTTTCACTGTCCCGGGAAAGTCTCTGCTAACACCCTGCAGAGCGCAGTGCCCAATATACAGAAACGTCTTGCGGTATCTCCTACAGGGAAAGTGCCAGGAGGGAATTGTCGAGCTTGTTCTCAGTGTCTCTGAGAATTGCTCTGATTATCCATGTGACCTCTTTGCTAAGACTCTCCAGAGAGACGTCCTCAAAACCAACACACATCTTGACATATCTCCCACATTGATCGCAGTTTCTCCAGGAACGGCATTCAAGGAGCCAGGAACTTTTCTCCCTACACTGTCCTTTGAGTTGGCCTCAAAACCAATCTACATCCTGCTATATCTCCCACATGGAAAGTGCCAGGAGGGAAAAGTGGGGATTATGTTTAGACTTTCTCGGAACTGCTTCAAATCAACTAGATATCTTTGTGCTGTAAATCTCCCAACAGCCAAACGCAAATGCAGCAAACATCTCGCTGTATGTCCCACATCCAAAGTGCCAAGAGAGAGCTTGCTCTCCCTGTCTTTGAGTACTGTTTTCACTGTCCCGATGAGCTCTTTGCTAACATTCTCTTCAGAGCTGCAGTGAAACCAGGAACCACGTGGAGAAGGCACCCACACTGAAAGTGCCTGGAGGGAACATTGGGGCTTCTTCTCAGTGTCTCTGACCATAGGGTTTCACTGTCCCGGGAAAGTCTCTGCTAACACCCTGCAGAGCGCAGTGCCCAATATACAGAAACATCTTGCGGTATCTCCTACAGGGAAAGTGCCAGGAGGGAATTGTCGAGCTTGTTCTCAGTGTCTCTGAGAATTGCTCTGATTATCCATGTGACCTCTTTGCTAAGACTCTCCAGAGAGACGTCCTCAAAACCAACACACATCTTGACATATCTCCCACATTGATCGCAGTTTCTCCAGGAACGGCATTCAAGGAGCCAGGAACTTTTCTCCCTACACTGTCCTTTGAGTTGGCCTCAAAACCAATCTACATCCTGCTATATCTCCCACATGGAAAGTGCCAGGAGGGAAAAGTGGGGATTATGTTTAGACTTTCTCGGAACTGCTTCAAATCAACTAGATATCTTTGTGCTGTAAATCTCCCAACAGCCAAACGCAAATGCAGCAAACATCTCGCTGTATGTCCCACATCCAAAGTGCCAAGAGAGAGCTTGCTCTCCCTGTCTTTGAGACCTGTTTTCACTGTCCCGGTTACCTCTTTGCTAACATTCTCTTCAGAGCTGCAGTGAAACCAGGAACCACGTGGAGAAGGCACCCACACTGAAAGTGCCTGGAGGGAACATTGGGGCTTCTTCTCAGTGTCTCTGACCATAGGGTTTCACTGTCCCGGGAAAGTCTCTGCTAACACCCTGCAGAGCGCAGTGCCCAATATACAGAAACGTCTTGTGGTATCTCCTACAGGGAAAGTGCCAGGAGGGAATTGTCGAGCTTCTTCTCAGTGTCTCTGAGAATTGCTCTGATTATCCGTGTGACCTCTTTGCTAAGACTCTCCAGAGAGACGTCCTCAAAACCAACACACATCTTGACATATCTCCCACATTGATCGCAGTTTCTCCAGGAACGGCATTCAAGGAGCCAGGAACTTTTCTCCCTACACTGTCCTTTGAGTTGGCCTCAAAACCAATCTACATCCTGCTATATCTCCCACATGGAAAGTGCCAGGAGGGAAAAGTGGGGATTATGTTTAGACTTTCTCGGAACTGCTTCAAATCAACTAGATATCTTTGTGCTGTAAATCTCCCAACAGCCAAACGCAAATGCAGCAAACATCTCGCTGTATGTCCCACATCCAAAGTGCCAAGAGAGAGCTTGCTCTCCCTGTCTTTGAGTAGTTTTCACTGTCCCGATGAGCTCTTTGCTAACATTCTCTTCAGAGCTGCAGTGAAACCAGGAACCACGTGGAGAAGGCACCCACACTGAAAGTGCCTGGAGGGAACATTGGGGCTTCTTCTCAGTGTCTCTGACCATAGGGTTTCACTGTCCCGGGAAAGTCTCTGCTAACACCCTGCAGAGCGCAGTGCCCAATATACAGAAACGTCTTGCGGTATCTCCTACAGGGAAAGTGCCAGGAGGGAATTGTCGAGCTTGTTCTCAGTGTCTCTGAGAATTGCTCTGATTATCCGTGTGACCTCTTTGCTAAGACTCTCCAGAGAGACGTCCTCAAAACCAACACACATCTTGACATATCTCCCACATTGATCGCAGTGTCTCCAGGAACGGCATTCAAGGAGCCAGGAACTTTTCTCCCTACACTGTCCTTTGAGTTGGCCTCAAAACCAATCTACATCCTGCTATATCTCCCACATGGAAAGTGCCAGGAGGGAAAAGTGGGGATTATGTTTAGACTTTCTCGGAACTGCTTCAAATCAACTAGATATCTTTGTGCTGTAAATCTCCCAACAGCCAAACGCAAATGCAGCAAACATCTCGCTGTATGTCCCACATCCAAAGTGCCAAGAGAGAGCTTGCTCTCCCTGTCTTTGAGTACTGTTTTCACTGTCCCGATGAGCTCTTTGCTAACATTCTCTTCAGAGCTGCAGTGAAACCAGGAACCACGTGGAGAAGGAACCCACACTGAAAGTGCCTGGAGGGAACATTGGGGCTTCTTCTCAGTGTCTCTGACCATAGGGTTTCACTGTCCCGGGAAAGTCTCTGCTAACACCCTGCAGAGCGCAGTGCCCAATATACAGAAACGTCTTGCGGTATCTCCTACAGGGAAAGTGCCAGGAGGGAATTGTCGAGCTTGTTCTCAGTGTCTCTGAGAATTGCTCTGATTATCCATGTGACCTCTTTGCTAAGACTCTCCAGAGAGACGTCCTCAAAACCAACACACATCTTGACATATCTCCCACATTGATCGCAGTTTCTCCAGGAATGGCATTCAAGGAGCCAGGAACTTTTCTCCCTACACTGTCCTTTGAGTTGTCCTCAAAACCAATCTACATCCTGCTATATCTCCCACATGGAAAGTGCCAGGAGGGAAAAGTGGGGATTATGTTTAGACTTTCTCGGAACTGCTTCAAATCAACTAGATATCTTTGTGCTGTAAATCTCCCAACAGCCAAACGCAAATGCAGCAAACATCTCGCTGTATGTCCCACATCCAAAGTGCCAAGAGAGAGCTTGCTCTCCCTGTCTTTGAGTAGTTTTCACTGTCCCGATGAGCTCTTTGCTAACATTCTCTTCAGAGCTGCAGTGAAACCAGGAACCACGTGGAGAAGGCACCCACACTGAAAGTGCCTGGAGGGAACATTGGGGCTTCTTCTCAGTGTCTCTGACCATAGGGTTTCACTGTCCCGGGAAAGTCTCTGCTAACACCCTGCAGAGCGCAGTGCCCAATATACAGAAACGTCTTGCGGTATCTCCTACAGGGAAAGTGCCAGGAGGGAATTGTCGAGCTTGTTCTCAGTGTCTCTGAGAATTGCTCTGATTATCCGTGTGACCTCTTTGCTAAGACTCTCCAGAGAGACGTCCTCAAAACCAACACACATCTTGACATATCACCCACATTGATCGCAGTTTCTCCAGGAACGGCATTCAAGGAGCCAGGAACTTTTCTCCCTACACTGTCCTTTGAGTTGGCCTCAAAACCAATATACATCCTGCTATATCTCCCACATGGAAAGTGCCAGGAGGGAAAAGTGGGGATTATGTTTAGACTTTCTCGGAACTGCTTCAAATCAACTAGATATCTTTGTGCTGTAAATCTCCCAACAGCCAAACGCAAATGCAGCAAACATCTCGCTGTATGTCCCACATCCAAAGTGCCAAGAGAGAGCTTGCTCTCCCTGTCTTTGAGACCTGTTTTCACTGTCCCGGTTACCTCTTTGCTAACATTCTCTTCAGAGCTGCAGTGAAACCAGGAACCACGTGGAGAAGGCACCCACACTGGAAGTGCCTGGAGGGAACATTGGGGCTTCTTCTCAGTGTCTCTGACATAGGGTTTCACTGTCCCGGGAAAGTCTCTGCAAACACCCTGCGGAGCGCAGTGCTCAATATACAGAGACTTTCTCGGAACTGCTTCAAATCAACTAGATATCTTTGTGCTGTAAATCTCCCAACAGCCAAACGCAAATGCAGCAAACATCTCGCTGTATGTCCCACATCCAAAGTGCCAAGAGAGAGCTTGCTCTCCCTGTCTTTGAGTACTGTTTTCACTGTCCCGGTTACCTCTTTGCTAACATTCTCTTCAGAGCTGCAGTGAAACCAGGAACCACGTGGAGAAGGCACCCACACTGAAAGTGCCTGGAGGGAACATTGGGGCTTCTTCTCAGTGTCTCTGACCATAGGGTTTCACTGTCCCGGGAAAGTCTCTGCTAACACCCTGCAGAGCGCAGTGCCCAATATACAGAAACGTCTTGCGGTATCTCCTACAGGGAAAGTGCCAGGAGGGAATTGTCGAGCTTGTTCTCAGTGTCTCTGAGAATTGCTCTGATTATCCATGTGACCTCTTTGCTAAGACTCTCCAGAGAGACGTCCTCAAAACCAACACACATCTTGACATATCTCCCACATTGATCGCAGTTTCTCCAGGAAAGGCATTCAAGGAGCCAGGAACTTTTCTCCCTACACTGTCCTTTGAGTTGGCCTCAAAACCAATCTACATCCTGCTATATCTCCCACATGGAAAGTGCCAGGAGGGAAAAGTGGGGATTATGTTTAGACTTTCTCGGAACTGCTTCAAATCAACTAGATATCTTTGTGCTGTAAATCTCCCAACAGCCAAACGCAAATGCAGCAAACATCTCGCTGTATGTCCCACATCCAAAGTGCCAAGAGAGTAATGTAGAGCTTGCTCTCCCTGTCTTTGAGTACTGTTTTCACTGTCCCGATGAGCTCTTTGCTAACATTCTCTTCAGAGCTGCAGTGAAACCAGGAACCACGTGGAGAAGGCACCCACACTGAAAGTGCCTGGAGGGAACATTGGGGCTTCTTCTCAGTGTCTCTGACCATAGGGTTTCACTGTCCCGGGAAAGTCTCTGCTAACACCCTGCAGAGCGCAGTGCCCAATATACAGAAACGTCTTGCGGTATCTCCTACAGGGAAAGTGCCAGGAGGGAATTGTCGAGCTTGTTCTCAGTGTCTCTGAGAATTGCTCTGATTATCCATGTGACCTCTTTGCTAAGAATCTCCAGAGAGACGTCCTCAAAACCAACACACATCTTGACATATCACCCACATTGATCGCAGTTTCTCCAGGAACGGCATTCAAGGAGCCAGGAACTTTTCTCCCTACACTGTCCTTTGAGTTGGCCTCAAAACCAATCTACATCCTGCTATATCTCCCACATGGAAAGTGCCAGGAGGGAAAAGTGGGGATTATGTTTAGACTTTCTCGGAACTGCTTCAAATCAACTAGATATCTTTGTGCTGTAAATCTCCCAACAGCCAAACGCAAATGCAGCAAACATCTCGCTGTATGTCCCACATCCAAAGTGCCAAGAGAGAGCTTGCTCTCCCTGTCTTTGAGACCTGTTTTCACTGTCCCGGTTACCTCTTTGCTAACATTCTCTTCAGAGCTGCAGTGAAACCAGGAACCACGTGGAGAAGGCACCCACACTGGAAGTGCCTGGAGGGAACATTGGGGCTTCTTCTCAGTGTCTCTGACCATAGGGTTTCACTGTCCCGGGAAAGTCTCTGCTAACACCCTGCAGAGCGCAGTGCCCAATATACAGAAACGTCTTGCGGTATCTCCTACAGGGAAAGTGCCAGGAGGGAATTGTCGAGCTTCTTCTCACTGTCTCTGAGAATTGCTCTGATTATCCGTGTGACCTCTTTACCAACACACATCTTGACATATCTCCCACATTGATCGCAGTGTCTCCAGGAACGGCATTCAAGGAGCCAGGAACTTTTCTCCCTACACTGTCCATTGAGTTGGCCTCAAAACCAATATACATCCTGCTATATCTCCCACATGGAAAGTGCCAGGAGGGAAAAGTGGGGATTATGTTTAGACTTTCTCGGAACTGCTTCAAATCAACTAGATATCTTTGTGCTGTAAATCTCCCAACAGCCAAACGCAAATGCAGCAAACATCTCGCTGTATGTCCCACATCCAAAGTGCCAAGAGAGTAATGTAGAGCTTGCTCTCCCTGTCTTTGAGTACTGTTTTCACTGTCCCGATGAGCTCTTTGCTAACATTCTCTTCAGAGCTGCAGTGAAACCAGGAACCACGTGGAGAAGGCACCCACACTGAAAGTGCCTGGAGGGAACATTGGGGCTTCTTCTCAGTGTCTCTGACCATAGGGTTTCACTGTCCCGGGAAAGTCTCTGCTAACACCCTGCAGAGCGCAGTGCCCAATATACAGAAACGTCTTGCGGTATCTCCTACAGGGAAAGTGCCAGGAGGGAATTGTCGAGCTTGTTCTCAGTGTCTCTGAGAATTGCTCTGATTATCCATGTGACCTCTTTGCTAAGACTCTCCAGAGAGACGTCCTCAAAACCAACACACATCTTGACATATCTCCCACATTGATCGCAGTTTCTCCAGGAACGGCATTCAAGGAGCCAGGAACTTTTCTCCCTACACTGTCCTTTGAGTTGGCCTCAAAACCAATCTACATCCTGCTATATCTCCCACATGGAAAGTGCCAGGAGGGAAAAGTGGGGATTATGTTTAGACTTTCTCGGAACTGCTTCAAATCAACTAGATATCTTTGTGCTGTAAATCTCCCAACAGCCAAACGCAAATGCAGCAAACATCTCGCTGTATGTCCCACATCCAAAGTGCCAAGAGAGAGCTTGCTCTCCCTGTCTTTGAGTACTGTTTTCACTGTCCCGATGAGCTCTTTGCTAACATTCTCTTCAGAGCTGCAGTGAAACCAGGAACCACGTGGAGAAGGCACCCACACTGAAAGTGCCTGGAGGGAACACTGGGGCTTCTTCTCAGTGTCTCTGACCATAGGGTTTCACTGTCCCGGGAAAGTCTCTGCTAACACCCTGCAGAGCGCAGTGCCCAATATACAGAAACGTCTTGCGGTATCTCCTACAGGGAAAGTGCCAGGAGGGAATTGTCGAGCTTGTTCTCAGTGTCTCTGAGAATTGCTCTGATTATCCATGTGACCTCTTTGCTAAGACTCTCCAGAGAGACGTCCTCAAAACCAACACACATCTTGACATATCTCCCACATTGATCGCAGTTTCTCCAGGAACGGCATTCAAGGAGCCAGGAACTTTTCTCCCTACACTGTCCTTTGAGTTGGCCTCAAAACCAATCTACATCCTGCTATATCTCCCACATGGAAAGTGCCAGGAGGGAAAAGTGGGGATTATGTTTAGACTTTCTCGGAACTGCTTCAAATCAACTAGATATCTTTGTGCTGTAAATCTCCCAACAGCCAAACGCAAATGCAGCAAACATCTCGCTGTATGTCCCACATCCAAAGTGCCAAGAGAGAGCTTGCTCTCCCTGTCTTTGAGTACTGTTTTCACTGTCCCGATGAGCTCTTTGCTAACATTCTCTTCAGAGCTGCAGTGAAACCAGGAACCACGTGGAGAAGGAACCCACACTGAAAGTGCCTGGAGGGAACATTGGGGCTTCTTCTCAGTGTCTCTGACCATAGGGTTTCACTGTCCCGGGAAAGTCTCTGCTAACACCCTGCAGAGCGCAGTGCCCAATATACAGAAACGTCTTGCGGTATCTCCTACAGGGAAAGTGCCAGGAGGGAATTGTCGAGCTTGTTCTCAGTGTCTCTGAGAATTGCTCTGATTATCCATGTGACCTCTTTGCTAAGACTCTCCAGAGAGACGTCCTCAAAACCAACACACATCTTGACATATCTCCCACATTGATCGCAGTTTCTCCAGGAATGGCATTCAAGGAGCCAGGAACTTTTCTCCCTACACTGTCCTTTGAGTTGTCCTCAAAACCAATCTACATCCTGCTATATCTCCCACATGGAAAGTGCCAGGAGGGAAAAGTGGGGATTATGTTTAGACTTTCTCGGAACTGCTTCAAATCAACTAGATATCTTTGTGCTGTAAATCTCCCAACAGCCAAACGCAAATGCAGCAAACATCTCGCTGTATGTCCCACATCCAAAGTGCCAAGAGAGAGCTTGCTCTCCCTGTCTTTGAGTAGTTTTCACTGTCCCGATGAGCTCTTTGCTAACATTCTCTTCAGAGCTGCAGTGAAACCAGGAACCACGTGGAGAAGGCACCCACACTGAAAGTGCCTGGAGGGAACATTGGGGCTTCTTCTCAGTGTCTCTGACCATAGGGTTTCACTGTCCCGGGAAAGTCTCTGCTAACACCCTGCAGAGCGCAGTGCCCAATATACAGAAACGTCTTGCGGTATCTCCTACAGGGAAAGTGCCAGGAGGGAATTGTCGAGCTTGTTCTCAGTGTCTCTGAGAATTGCTCTGATTATCCATGTGACCTCTTTGCTAAGACTCTCCAGAGAGACGTCCTCAAAACCAACACACATCTTGACATATCTCCCACATTGATCGCAGTTTCTCCAGGAACGGCATTCAAGGAGCCAGGAACTTTTCTCCCTACACTGTCCTTTGAGTTGGCCTCAAAACCAATCTACATCCTGCTATATCTCCCACATGGAAAGTGCCAGGAGGGAAAAGTGGGGATTATGTTTAGACTTTCTCGGAACTGCTTCAAATCAACTAGATATCTTTGTGCTGTAAATCTCCCAACAGCCAAACGCAAATGCAGCAAACATCTCGCTGTATGTCCCACATCCAAAGTGCCAAGAGAGAGCTTGCTCTCCCTGTCTTTGAGTACTGTTTTCACTGTCCCGATGAGCTCTTTGCTAACATTCTCTTCAGAGCTGCAGTGAAACCAGGAACCACGTGGAGAAGGCACCCACACTGAAAGTGCCTGGAGGGAACATTGGGGCTTCTTCTCAGTGTCTCTGACCATAGGGTTTCACTGTCCCGGGAAAGTCTCTGCTAACACCCTGCAGAGCGCAGTGCCCAATATACAGAAACGTCTTGCGGTATCTCCTACAGGGAAAGTGCCAGGAGGGAATTGTCGAGCTTGTTCTCAGTGTCTCTGAGAATTGCTCTGATTATCCGTGTGACCTCTTTGCTAAGACTCTCCAGAGAGACGTCCTCAAAACCAACACACATCTTGACATATCACCCACATTGATCGCAGTTTCTCCAGGAACGGCATTCAAGGAGCCAGGAACTTTTCTCCCTACACTGTCCTTTGAGTTGGCCTCAAAACCAATATACATCCTGCTATATCTCCCACATGGAAAGTGCCAGGAGGGAAAAGTGGGGATTATGTTTAGACTTTCTCGGAACTGCTTCAAATCAACTAGATATCTTTGTGCTGTAAATCTCCCAACAGCCAAACGCAAATGCAGCAAACATCTCGCTGTATGTCCCACATCCAAAGTGCCAAGAGAGAGCTTGCTCTCCCTGTCTTTGAGACCTGTTTTCACTGTCCCGGTTACCTCTTTGCTAACATTCTCTTCAGAGCTGCAGTGAAACCAGGAACCACGTGGAGAAGGCACCCACACTGGAAGTGCCTGGAGGGAACATTGGGGCTTCTTCTCAGTGTCTCTGACATAGGGTTTCACTGTCCCGGGAAAGTCTCTGCAAACACCCTGCGGAGCGCAGTGCTCAATATACAGAGACTTTCTCGGAACTGCTTCAAATCAACTAGATATCTTTGTGCTGTAAATCTCCCAACAGCCAAACGCAAATGCAGCAAACATCTCGCTGTATGTCCCACATCCAAAATGCCAAGAGAGTAATGTAGAGCTTGCTCTCCCTGTCTTTGAGTACTGTTTTCACTGTCCCGATGAGCTCTTTGCTAACATTCTCTTCAGAGCTGCAGTGAAACCAGGAACCACGTGGAGAAGGCACCCACACTGAAAGTGCCTGGAGGGAACATTGGGGCTTCTTCTCAGTGTCTCTGACCATAGGGTTTCACTGTCCCGGGAAAGTCTCTGCTAACACCCTGCAGAGCGCAGTGCCCAATATACAGAAACGTCTTGCGGTATCTCCTACAGGGAAAGTGCCAGGAGGGAATTGTCGAGCTTGTTCTCAGTGTCTCTGAGAATTGCTCTGATTATCCGTGTGACCTCTTTACCAACACACATCTTGACATATCTCCCACATTGATCGCAGTGTCTCCAGGAACGGCATTCAAGGAGCCAGGAACTTTTCTCCCTACACTGTCCATTGAGTTGTCCTCAAAACCAATCTACATCCTGCTATATCTCCCACATGGAAAGTGCCAGGAGGGAAAAGTGGGGATTATGTTTAGACTTTCTCGGAACTGCTTCAAATCAACTAGATATCTTTGTGCTGTAAATCTCCCAACAGCCAAACGCAAATGCAGCAAACATCTCGCTGTATGTCCCACATCCAAAGTGCCAAGAGAGAGCTTGCTCTCCCTGTCTTTGAGTACTGTTTTCACTGTCCCGGTTACCTCTTTGCTAACATTCTCTTCAGAGCTGCAGTGAAACCAGGAACCACGTGGAGAAGGCACCCACACTGAAAGTGCCTGGAGGGAACATTGGGGCTTCTTCTCAGTGTCTCTGACCATAGGGTTTCACTGTCCCGGGAAAGTCTCTGCTAACACCCTGCAGAGCGCAGTGCCCAATATACAGAAACGTCTTGCGGTATCTCCTACAGGGAAAGTGCCAGGAGGGAATTGTCGAGCTTGTTCTCAGTGTCTCTGAGAATTGCTCTGATTATCCATGTGACCTCTTTGCTAAGACTCTCCAGAGAGACGTCCTCAAAACCAACACACATCTTGACATATCTCCCACATTGATCGTAGTTTCTCCAGGAACGGCATTCAAGGAGCCAGGAACTTTTCTCCCTACACTGTCCTTGGAGTTGGCCTCAAAACCAATCTACATCCTGCTATATCTCCCACATGGAAAGTGCCAGGAGGGAAAAGTGGGGATTATGTTTAGACTTTCTCGGAACTGCTTCAAATCAACTAGATATCTTTGTGCTGTAAATCTCCCAACAGCCAAACGCAAATGCAGCAAACATCTCGCTGTATGTCCCACATCCAAAGTGCCAAGAGAGAGCTTGCTCTCCCTGTCTTTGAGTACTGTTTTCACTGTCCCGATGAGCTCTTTGCTAACATTCTCTTCAGAGCTGCAGTGAAACCAGGAACCACGTGGAGAAGGCACCCACACTGAAAGTGCCTGGAGGGAACATTGGGGCTTCTTCTCAGTGTCTCTGACCATAGGGTTTCACTGTCCCGGGAAAGTCTCTGCTAACACCCTGCAGAGCGCAGTGCCCAATATACAGAAACGTCTTGCGGTATCTCCTACAGGGAAAGTGCCAGGAGGGAATTGTCGAGCTTGTTCTCAGTGTCTCTGAGAATTGCTCTGATTATCCATGTGACCTCTTTGCTAAGACTCTCCAGAGAGACGTCCTCAAAACCAACAAACATCTTGACATATCTCCCACATTGATCGCAGTTTCTCCAGGAATGGCATTCAAGGAGCCAGGAACTTTTCTCCCTACACTGTCCTTTGAGTTGGCCTCAAAACCAATATACATCCTGCTATATCTCCCACATGGAAAGTGCCAGGAGGGAAAAGTGGGGATTATGTTTAGACTTTCTCGGAACTGCTTCAAATCAACTAGATATCTTTGTGCTGTAAATCTCCCAACAGCCAAACGCAAATGCAGCAAACATCTCGCTGTATGTCCCACATCCAAAGTGCCAAGAGAGAGCTTGCTCTCCCTGTCTTTGAGTACTGTTTTCACTGTCCCGATGAGCTCTTTGCTAACATTCTCTTCAGAGCTGCAGTGAAACCAGGAACCACGTGGAGAAGGCACCCACACTGAAAGTGCCTGGAGGGAACATTGGGGCTTCTTCTCAGTGTCTCTGACCATAGGGTTTCACTGTCCCGGGAAAGTCTCTGCTAACACCCTGCAGAGCGCAGTGCCCAATATACAGAAACGTCTTGCGGTATCTCCTACAGGGAAAGTGCCAGGAGGGAATTGTCGAGCTTGTTCTCAGTGTCTCTGAGAATTGCTCTGATTATCCATGTGACCTCTTTGCTAAGACTCTCCAGAGAGACGTCCTCAAAACCAACACACATCTTGACATATCTCCCACATTGATCGCAGTTTCTCCAGGAACGGCATTCAAGGAGCCAGGAACTTTTCTCCCTACACTGTCCTTTGAGTTGGCCTCAAAACCAATCTACATCCTGCTATATCTCCCACATGGAAAGTGCCAGGAGGGAAAAGTGGGGATTATGTTTAGACTTTCTCGGAACTGCTTCAAATCAACTAGATATCTTTGTGCTGTAAATCTCCCAACAGCCAAACGCAAATGCAGCAAACATCTCGCTGTATGTCCCACATCCAAAGTGCCAAGAGAGAGCTTGCTCTCCCTGTCTTTGAGTACTGTTTTCACTGTCCCGATGAGCTCTTTGCTAACATTCTCTTCAGAGCTGCAGTGAAACCAGGAACCACGTGGAGAAGGCACCCACACTGAAAGTGCCTGGAGGGAACACTGGGGCTTCTTCTCAGTGTCTCTGACCATAGGGTTTCACTGTCCCGGGAAAGTCTCTGCTAACACCCTGCAGAGCGCAGTGCCCAATATACAGAAACGTCTTGCGGTATCTCCTACAGGGAAAGTGCCAGGAGGGAATTGTCGAGCTTGTTCTCAGTGTCTCTGAGAATTGCTCTGATTATCCATGTGACCTCTTTGCTAAGACTCTCCAGAGAGACGTCCTCAAAACCAACACACATCTTGACATATCTCCCACATTGATCGCAGTTTCTCCAGGAACGGCATTCAAGGAGCCAGGAACTTTTCTCCCTACACTGTCCTTTGAGTTGGCCTCAAAACCAATCTACATCCTGCTATATCTCCCACATGGAAAGTGCCAGGAGGGAAAAGTGGGGATTATGTTTAGACTTTCTCGGAACTGCTTCAAATCAACTAGATATCTTTGTGCTGTAAATCTCCCAACAGCCAAACGCAAATGCAGCAAACATCTCGCTGTATGTCCCACATCCAAAGTGCCAAGAGAGAGCTTGCTCTCCCTGTCTTTGAGTACTGTTTTCACTGTCCCGATGAGCTCTTTGCTAACATTCTCTTCAGAGCTGCAGTGAAACCAGGAACCACGTGGAGAAGGCACCCACACTGAAAGTGCCTGGAGGGAACATTGGGGCTTCTTCTCAGTGTCTCTGACCATAGGGTTTCACTGTCCCGGGAAAGTCTCTGCTAACACCCTGCAGAGCGCAGTGCCCAATATACAGAAACGTCTTGCGGTATCTCCTACAGGGAAAGTGCCAGGAGGGAATTGTCGAGCTTGTTCTCAGTGTCTCTGAGAATTGCTCTGATTATCCATGTGACCTCTTTGCTAAGACTCTCCAGAGAGACGTCCTCAAAACCAACACACATCTTGACATATCTCCCACATTGATCGCAGTTTCTCCAGGAATGGCATTCAAGGAGCCAGGAACTTTTCTCCCTACACTGTCCTTTGAGTTGTCCTCAAAACCAATCTACATCCTGCTATATCTCCCACATGGAAAGTGCCAGGAGGGAAAAGTGGGGATTATGTTTAGACTTTCTCGGAACTGCTTCAAATCAACTAGATATCTTTGTGCTGTAAATCTCCCAACAGCCAAACGCAAATGCAGCAAACATCTCGCTGTATGTCCCACATCCAAAGTGCCAAGAGAGAGCTTGCTCTCCCTGTCTTTGAGTAGTTTTCACTGTCCCGATGAGCTCTTTGCTAACATTCTCTTCAGAGCTGCAGTGAAACCAGGAACCACGTGGAGAAGGCACCCACACTGAAAGTGCCTGGAGGGAACATTGGGGCTTCTTCTCAGTGTCTCTGACCATAGGGTTTCACTGTCCCGGGAAAGTCTCTGCTAACACCCTGCAGAGCGCAGTGCCCAATATACAGAAACGTCTTGCGGTATCTCCTACAGGGAAAGTGCCAGGAGGGAATTGTCGAGCTTGTTCTCAGTGTCTCTGAGAATTGCTCTGATTATCCATGTGACCTCTTTGCTAAGACTCTCCAGAGAGACGTCCTCAAAACCAACACACATCTTGACATATCTCCCACATTGATCGCAGTTTCTCCAGGAACGGCATTCAAGGAGCCAGGAACTTTTCTCCCTACACTGTCCTTTGAGTTGGCCTCAAAACCAATCTACATCCTGCTATATCTCCCACATGGAAAGTGCCAGGAGGGAAAAGTGGGGATTATGTTTAGACTTTCTCGGAACTGCTTCAAATCAACTAGATATCTTTGTGCTGTAAATCTCCCAACAGCCAAACGCAAATGCAGCAAACATCTCGCTGTATGTCCCACATCCAAAGTGCCAAGAGAGAGCTTGCTCTCCCTGTCTTTGAGTACTGTTTTCACTGTCCCGATGAGCTCTTTGCTAACATTCTCTTCAGAGCTGCAGTGAAACCAGGAACCACGTGGAGAAGGCACCCACACTGAAAGTGCCTGGAGGGAACATTGGGGCTTCTTCTCAGTGTCTCTGACCATAGGGTTTCACTGTCCCGGGAAAGTCTCTGCTAACACCCTGCAGAGCGCAGTGCCCAATATACAGAAACGTCTTGCGGTATCTCCTACAGGGAAAGTGCCAGGAGGGAATTGTCGAGCTTGTTCTCAGTGTCTCTGAGAATTGCTCTGATTATCCATGTGACCTCTTTGCTAAGACTCTCCAGAGAGACGTCCTCAAAACCAACACACATCTTGACATATCACCCACATTGATCGCAGTTTCTCCAGGAACGGCATTCAAGGAGCCAGGAACTTTTCTCCCTACACTGTCCTTTGAGTTGGCCTCAAAACCAATATACATCCTGCTATATCTCCCACATGGAAAGTGCCAGGAGGGAAAAGTGGGGATTATGTTTAGACTTTCTCGGAACTGCTTCAAATCAACTAGATATCTTTGTGCTGTAAATCTCCCAACAGCCAAACGCAAATGCAGCAAACATCTCGCTGTATGTCCCACATCCAAAGTGCCAAGAGAGAGCTTGCTCTCCCTGTCTTTGAGACCTGTTTTCACTGTCCCGGTTACCTCTTTGCTAACATTCTCTTCAGAGCTGCAGTGAAACCAGGAACCACGTGGAGAAGGCACCCACACTGGAAGTGCCTGGAGGGAACATTGGGGCTTCTTCTCAGTGTCTCTGACCATAGGGTTTCACTGTCCCGGGAAAGTCTCTGCTAACACCCTGCAGAGCGCAGTGCCCAATATACAGAAACGTCTTGCGGTATCTCCTACAGGGAAAGTGCCAGGAGGGAATTGTCGAGCTTCTTCTCACTGTCTCTGAGAATTGCTCTGATTATCCGTGTGACCTCTTTACCAACACACATCTTGACATATCTCCCACATTGATCGCAGTGTCTCCAGGAACGGCATTCAAGGAGCCAGGAACTTTTCTCCCTACACTGTCCATTGAGTTGTCCTCAAAACCAATCTACATCCTGCTATATCTCCCACATGGAAAGTGCCAGGAGGGAAAAGTGGGGATTATGTTTAGACTTTCTCGGAACTGCTTCAAATCAACTAGATATCTTTGTGCTGTAAATCTCCCAACAGCCAAACGCAAATGCAGCAAACATCTCGCTGTATGTCCCACATCCAAAGTGCCAAGAGAGAGCTTGCTCTCCCTGTCTTTGAGTAGTTTTCACTGTCCCGATGAGCTCTTTGCTAACATTCTCTTCAGAGCTGCAGTGAAACCAGGAACCACGTGGAGAAGGCACCCACACTGAAAGTGCCTGGAGGGAACATTGGGGCTTCTTCTCAGTGTCTCTGACCATAGGGTTTCACTGTCCCGGGAAAGTCTCTGCTAACACCCTGCAGAGCGCAGTGCCCAATATACAGAAACGTCTTGCGGTATCTCCTACAGGGAAAGTGCCAGGAGGGAATTGTCGAGCTTGTTCTCAGTGTCTCTGAGAATTGCTCTGATTATCCATGTGACCTCTTTGCTAAGACTCTCCAGAGAGACGTCCTCAAAACCAACACACATCTTGACATATCTCCCACATTGATCGCAGTTTCTCCAGGAACGGCATTCAAGGAGCCAGGAACTTTTCTCCCTACACTGTCCTTTGAGTTGGCCTCAAAACCAATCTACATCCTGCTATATCTCCCACATGGAAAGTGCCAGGAGGGAAAAGTGGGGATTATGTTTAGACTTTCTCGGAACTGCTTCAAATCAACTAGATATCTTTGTGCTGTAAATCTCCCAACAGCCAAACGCAAATGCAGCAAACATCTCGCTGTATGTCCCACATCCAAAGTGCCAAGAGAGAGCTTGCTCTCCCTGTCTTTGAGTACTGTTTTCACTGTCCCGATGAGCTCTTTGCTAACATTCTCTTCAGAGCTGCAGTGAAACCAGGAACCACGTGGAGAAGGCACCCACACTGAAAGTGCCTGGAGGGAACATTGGGGCTTCTTCTCAGTGTCTCTGACCATAGGGTTTCACTGTCCCGGGAAAGTCTCTGCTAACACCCTGCAGAGCGCAGTGCCCAATATACAGAAACGTCTTGCGGTATCTCCTACAGGGAAAGTGCCAGGAGGGAATTGTCGAGCTTGTTCTCAGTGTCTCTGAGAATTGCTCTGATTATCCGTGTGACCTCTTTACCAACACACATCTTGACATATCTCCCACATTGATCGCAGTGTCTCCAGGAACGGCATTCAAGGAGCCAGGAACTTTTCTCCCTACACTGTCCATTGAGTTGTCCTCAAAACCAATCTACATCCTGCTATATCTCCCACATGGAAAGTGCCAGGAGGGAAAAGTGGGGATTATGTTTAGACTTTCTCGGAACTGCTTCAAATCAACTAGATATCTTTGTGCTGTAAATCTCCCAACAGCCAAACGCAAATGCAGCAAACATCTCGCTGTATGTCCCACATCCAAAGTGCCAAGAGAGAGCTTGCTCTCCCTGTCTTTGAGTACTGTTTTCACTGTCCCGGTTACCTCTTTGCTAACATTCTCTTCAGAGCTGCAGTGAAACCAGGAACCACGTGGAGAAGGCACCCACACTGAAAGTGCCTGGAGGGAACATTGGGGCTTCTTCTCAGTGTCTCTGACCATAGGGTTTCACTGTCCCGGGAAAGTCTCTGCTAACACCCTGCAGAGCGCAGTGCCCAATATACAGAAACGTCT
This sequence comes from Chroicocephalus ridibundus, assembly GCF_963924245.1. Classification (NCBI taxonomy): domain Eukaryota; kingdom Metazoa; phylum Chordata; class Aves; order Charadriiformes; family Laridae; genus Chroicocephalus; species Chroicocephalus ridibundus. The sequence continues at coordinate 720,555 of NW_026961187.1, forward strand.
TGCGGTATCTCCTACAGGGAAAGTGCCAGGAGGGAATTGTCGAGCTTGTTCTCAGTGTCTCTGAGAATTGCTCTGATTATCCATGTGACCTCTTTGCTAAGACTCTCCAGAGAGACGTCCTCAAAACCAACACACATCTTGACATATCTCCCACATTGATCGCAGTTTCTCCAGGAACGGCATTCAAGGAGCCAGGAACTTTTCTCCCTACACTGTCCTTTGAGTTGGCCTCAAAACCAATCTACATCCTGCTATATCTCCCACATGGAAAGTGCCAGGAGGGAAAAGTGGGGATTATGTTTAGACTTTCTCGGAACTGCTTCAAATCAACTAGATATCTTTGTGCTGTAAATCTCCCAACAGCCAAACGCAAATGCAGCAAACATCTCGCTGTATGTCCCACATCCAAAGTGCCAAGAGAGAGCTTGCTCTCCCTGTCTTTGAGTACTGTTTTCACTGTCCCGATGAGCTCTTTGCTAACATTCTCTTCAGAGCTGCAGTGAAACCAGGAACCACGTGGAGAAGGCACCCACACTGAAAGTGCCTGGAGGGAACATTGGGGCTTCTTCTCAGTGTCTCTGACCATAGGGTTTCACTGTCCCGGGAAAGTCTCTGCTAACACCCTGCAGAGCGCAGTGCCCAATATACAGAAACGTCTTGCGGTATCTCCTACAGGGAAAGTGCCAGGAGGGAATTGTCGAGCTTGTTCTCAGTGTCTCTGAGAATTGCTCTGATTATCCGTGTGACCTCTTTGCTAAGACTCTCCAGAGAGACGTCCTCAAAACCAACACACATCTTGACATATCACCCACATTGATCGCAGTTTCTCCAGGAACGGCATTCAAGGAGCCAGGAACTTTTCTCCCTACACTGTCCTTTGAGTTGGCCTCAAAACCAATATACATCCTGCTATATCTCCCACATGGAAAGTGCCAGGAGGGAAAAGTGGGGATTATGTTTAGACTTTCTCGGAACTGCTTCAAATCAACTAGATATCTTTGTGCTGTAAATCTCCCAACAGCCAAACGCAAATGCAGCAAACATCTCGCTGTATGTCCCACATCCAAAGTGCCAAGAGAGAGCTTGCTCTCGCTGTCTTTGAGACCTGTTTTCACTGTCCCGGTTACCTCTTTGCTAACATTCTCTTCAGAGCTGCAGTGAAACCAGGAACCACGTGGAGAAGGCACCCACACTGGAAGTGCCTGGAGGGAACATTGGGGCTTCTTCTCAGTGTCTCTGACCATAGGGTTTCACTGTCCCGGGAAAGTCTCTGCTAACACCCTGCAGAGCGCAGTGCCCAATATACAGAAACGTCTTGCGGTATCTCCTACAGGGAAAGTGCCAGGAGGGAATTGTCGAGCTTCTTCTCACTGTCTCTGAGAATTGCTCTGATTATCCGTGTGACCTCTTTACCAACACACATCTTGACATATCTCCCACATTGATCGCAGTGTCTCCAGGAACGGCATTCAAGGAGCCAGGAACTTTTCTCCCTACACTGTCCATTGAGTTGGCCTCAAAACCAATCTACATCCTGCTATATCTCCCACATGGAAAGTGCCAGGAGGGAAAAGTGGGGATTATGTTTAGACTTTCTCGGAACTGCTTCAAATCAACTAGATATCTTTGTGCTGTAAATCTCCCAACAGCCAAACGCAAATGCAGCAAACATCTCGCTGTATGTCCCACATCCAAAGTGCCAAGAGAGTAATGTAGAGCTTGCTCTCCCTGTCTTTGAGTACTGTTTTCACTGTCCCGATGAGCTCTTTGCTAACATTCTCTTCAGAGCTGCAGTGAAACCAGGAACCACGTGGAGAAGGCACCCACACTGAAAGTGCCTGGAGGGAACATTGGGGCTTCTTCTCAGTGTCTCTGACCATAGGGTTTCACTGTCCCGGGAAAGTCTCTGCTAACACCCTGCAGAGCGCAGTGCCCAATATACAGAAACGTCTTGCGGTATCTCCTACAGGGAAAGTGCCAGGAGGGAATTGTCGAGCTTGTTCTCAGTGTCTCTGAGAATTGCTCTGATTATCCATGTGACCTCTTTGCTAAGACTCTCCAGAGAGACGTCCTCAAAACCAACACACATCTTGACATATCTCCCACATTGATCGCAGTGTCTCCAGGAACGGCATTCAAGGAGCCAGGAACTTTTCTCCCTACACTGTCCTTTGAGTTGTCCTCAAAACCAATCTACATCCTGCTATATCTCCCACATGGAAAGTGCCAGGAGGGAAAAGTGGGGATTATGTTTAGACTTTCTCGGAACTGCTTCAAATCAACTAGATATCTTTGTGCTGTAAATCTCCCAACAGCCAAACGCAAATGCAGCAAACATCTCGCTGTATGTCCCACATCCAAAGTGCCAAGAGAGAGCTTGCTCTCCCTGTCTTTGAGACCTGTTTTCACTGTCCCGGTTACCTCTTTGCTAACATTCTCTTCAGAGCTGCAGTGAAACCAGGAACCACGTGGAGAAGGCACCCACACTGAAAGTGCCTGGAGGGAACATTGGGGCTTCTTCTCAGTGTCTCTGACATAGGGTTTCACTGTCCCGGGAAAGTCTCTGCAAACACCCTGCGGAGCGCAGTGCTCAATATACAGAGATTTTCTCGGAACTGCTTCAAATCAACTAGATATCTTTGTGCTGTAAATCTCCCAACAGCCAAACGCAAATGCAGCAAACATCTCGCTGTATGTCCCACATCCAAAATGCCAAGAGAGTAATGTAGAGCTTGCTCTCCCTGTCTTTGAGTACTGTTTTCACTGTCCCGATGAGCTCTTTGCTAACATTCTCTTCAGAGCTGCAGTGAAACCAGGAACCACGTGGAGAAGGCACCCACACTGAAAGTGCCTGGAGGGAACATTGGGGCTTCTTCTCAGTGTCTCTGACCATAGGGTTTCACTGTCCCGGGAAAGTCTCTGCTAACACCCTGCAGAGCGCAGTGCCCAATATACAGAAACGTCTTGCGGTATCTCCTACAGGGAAAGTGCCAGGAGGGAATTGTCGAGCTTGTTCTCAGTGTCTCTGAGAATTGCTCTGATTATCCGTGTGACCTCTTTACCAACACACATCTTGACATATCTCCCACATTGATCGCAGTGTCTCCAGGAACGGCATTCAAGGAGCCAGGAACTTTTCTCCCTACACTGTCCATTGAGTTGTCCTCAAAACCAATCTACATCCTGCTATATCTCCCACATGGAAAGTGCCAGGAGGGAAAAGTGGGGATTATGTTTAGACTTTCTCGGAACTGCTTCAAATCAACTAGATATCTTTGTGCTGTAAATCTCCCAACAGCCAAACGCAAATGCAGCAAACATCTCGCTGTATGTCCCACATCCAAAGTGCCAAGAGAGAGCTTGCTCTCCCTGTCTTTGAGTACTGTTTTCACTGTCCCGGTTACCTCTTTGCTAACATTCTCTTCAGAGCTGCAGTGAAACCAGGAACCACGTGGAGAAGGCACCCACACTGAAAGTGCCTGGAGGGAACATTGGGGCTTCTTCTCAGTGTCTCTGACCATAGGGTTTCACTGTCCCGGGAAAGTCTCTGCTAACACCCTGCAGAGCGCAGTGCCCAATATACAGAAACGTCTTGCGGTATCTCCTACAGGGAAAGTGCCAGGAGGGAATTGTCGAGCTTCTTCTCAGTGTCTCTGAGAATTGCTCTGATTATCCGTGTGACCTCTTTACCAACACACATCTTGACATATCTCCCACATTGATCGCAGTGTCTCCAGGAACGGCATTCAAGGAGCCAGGAACTTTTCTCCCTACACTGTCCATTGAGTTGGCCTCAAAACCAATCTACATCCTGCTATATCTCCCACATGGAAAGTGCCAGGAGGGAAAAGTGGGGATTATGTTTAGACTTTCTCGGAACTGCTTCAAATCAACTAGATATCTTTGTGCTGTAAATCTCCCAACAGCCAAACGCAAATGCAGCAAACATCTCGCTGTATGTCCCACATCCAAAGTGCCAAGAGAGTAATGTAGAGCTTGCTCTCCCTGTCTTTGAGTACTGTTTTCACTGTCCCGATGAGCTCTTTGCTAACATTCTCTTCAGAGCTGCAGTGAAACCAGGAACCACGTGGAGAAGGCACCCACACTGAAAGTGCCTGGAGGGAACATTGGGGCTTCTTCTCAGTGTCTCTGACCATAGGGTTTCACTGTCCCGGGAAAGTCTCTGCTAACACCCTGCAGAGCGCAGTGCCCAATATACAGAAACGTCTTGCGGTATCTCCTACAGGGAAAGTGCCAGGAGGGAATTGTCGAGCTTGTTCTCAGTGTCTCTGAGAATTGCTCTGATTATCCATGTGACCTCTTTGCTAAGACTCTCCAGAGAGACGTCCTCAAAACCAACACACATCTTGACATATCTCCCACATTGATCGCAGTGTCTCCAGGAACGGCATTCAAGGAGCCAGGAACTTTTCTCCCTACACTGTCCTTTGAGTTGTCCTCAAAACCAATCTACATCCTGCTATATCTCCCACATGGAAAGTGCCAGGAGGGAAAAGTGGGGATTATGTTTAGACTTTCTCGGAACTGCTTCAAATCAACTAGATATCTTTGTGCTGTAAATCTCCCAACAGCCAAACGCAAATGCAGCAAACATCTCGCTGTATGTCCCACATCCAAAGTGCCAAGAGAGAGCTTGCTCTCCCTGTCTTTGAGTACTGTTTTCACTGTCCCGGTTACCTCTTTGCTAACATTCTCTTCAGAGCTGCAGTGAAACCAGGAACCACGTGGAGAAGGCACCCACACTGAAAGTGCCTGGAGGGAACATTGGGGCTTCTTCTCAGTGTCTCTGACATAGGGTTTCACTGTCCCGGGAAAGTCTCTGCAAACACCCTGCGGAGCGCAGTGCTCAATATAAAGAGATTTTCTCGGAACTGCTTCAAATCAACTAGATATCTTTGTGCTGTAAATCTCCCAACAGCCAAACGCAAATGCAGCAAACATCTCGCTGTATGTCCCACATCCAAAATGCCAAGAGAGTAATGTAGAGCTTGCTCTCCCTGTCTTTGAGTACTGTTTTCACTGTCCCGATGAGCTCTTTGCTAACATTCTCTTCAGAGCTGCAGTGAAACCAGGAACCACGTGGAGAAGGCACCCACACTGAAAGTGCCTGGAGGGAACATTGGGGCTTCTTCTCAGTGTCTCTGACCATAGGGTTTCACTGTCCCGGGAAAGTCTCTGCTAACACCCTGCAGAGCGCAGTGCCCAATATACAGAAACGTCTTGCGGTATCTCCTACAGGGAAAGTGCCAGGAGGGAATTGTCGAGCTTGTTCTCAGTGTCTCTGAGAATTGCTCTGATTATCCGTGTGACCTCTTTACCAACACACATCTTGACATATCTCCCACATTGATCGCAGTGTCTCCAGGAACGGCATTCAAGGAGCCAGGAACTTTTCTCCCTACACTGTCCATTGAGTTGTCCTCAAAACCAATCTACATCCTGCTATATCTCCCACATGGAAAGTGCCAGGAGGGAAAAGTGGGGATTATGTTTAGACTTTCTCGGAACTGCTTCAAATCAACTAGATATCTTTGTGCTGTAAATCTCCCAACAGCCAAACGCAAATGCAGCAAACATCTCGCTGTATGTCCCACATCCAAAGTGCCAAGAGAGAGCTTGCTCTCCCTGTCTTTGAGTACTGTTTTCACTGTCCCGGTTACCTCTTTGCTAACATTCTCTTCAGAGCTGCAGTGAAACCAGGAACCACGTGGAGAAGGCACCCACACTGAAAGTGCCTGGAGGGAACATTGGGGCTTCTTCTCAGTGTCTCTGACCATAGGGTTTCACTGTCCCGGGAAAGTCTCTGCTAACACCCTGCAGAGCGCAGTGCCCAATATACAGAAACGTCTTGCGGTATCTCCTACAGGGAAAGTGCCAGGAGGGAATTGTCGAGCTTGTTCTCAGTGTCTCTGAGAATTGCTCTGATTATCCATGTGACCTCTTTGCTAAGACTCTCCAGAGAGACGTCCTCAAAACCAACACACATCTTGACATATCTCCCACATTGATCGTAGTTTCTCCAGGAACGGCATTCAAGGAGCCAGGAACTTTTCTCCCTACACTGTCCTTGGAGTTGGCCTCAAAACCAATCTACATCCTGCTATATCTCCCACATGGAAAGTGCCAGGAGGGAAAAGTGGGGATTATGTTTAGACTTTTCGGAACTGCTTCAAATCAACTAGATATCTTTGTGCTGTAAATCTCCCAACAGCCAAACGCAAATGCAGCAAACATCTCGCTGTATGTCCCACATCCAAAGTGCCAAGAGAGAGCTTGCTCTCCCTGTCTTTGAGTACTGTTTTCACTGTCCCGATGAGCTCTTTGCTAACATTCTCTTCAGAGCTGCAGTGAAACCAGGAACCACGTGGAGAAGGAACCCACACTGAAAGTGCCTGGAGGGAACATTGGGGCTTCTTCTCAGTGTCTCTGACCATAGGGTTTCACTGTCCCGGGAAAGTCTCTGCTAACACCCTGCAGAGCGCAGTGCCCAATATACAGAAACGTCTTGCGGTATCTCCTACAGGGAAAGTGCCAGGAGGGAATTGTCGAGCTTGTTCTCAGTGTCTCTGAGAATTGCTCTGATTATCCATGTGACCTCTTTGCTAAGACTCTCCAGAGAGACGTCCTCAAAACCAACAAACATCTTGACATATCTCCCACATTGATCGCAGTTTCTCCAGGAATGGCATTCAAGGAGCCAGGAACTTTTCTCCCTACACTGTCCTTTGAGTTGGCCTCAAAACCAATCTACATCCTGCTATATCTCCCACATGGAAAGTGCCAGGAGGGAAAAGTGGGGATTATGTTTAGACTTTCTCGGAACTGCTTCAAATCAACTAGATATCTTTGTGCTGTAAATCTCCCAACAGCCAAACGCAAATGCAGCAAACATCTCGCTGTATGTCCCACATCCAAAGTGCCAAGAGAGAGCTTGCTCTCCCTGTCTTTGAGTACTGTTTTCACTGTCCCGATGAGCTCTTTGCTAACATTCTCTTCAGAGCTGCAGTGAAACCAGGAACCACGTGGAGAAGGCACCCACACTGAAAGTGCCTGGAGGGAACATTGGGGCTTCTTCTCAGTGTCTCTGACCATAGGGTTTCACTGTCCCGGGAAAGTCTCTGCTAACACCCTGCAGAGCGCAGTGCCCAATATACAGAAACGTCTTGCGGTATCTCCTACAGGGAAAGTGCCAGGAGGGAATTGTTGAGCTTGTTCTCAGTGTCTCTGAGAATTGCTCTGATTATCCATGTGACCTCTTTGCTAAGACTCTCCAGAGAGACGTCCTCAAAACCAACACACATCTTGACATATCTCCCACATTGATCGCAGTTTCTCCAGGAACGGCATTCAAGGAGCCAGGAACTTTTCTCCCTACACTGTCCATTGAGTTGGCCTCAAAACCAATCTACATCCTGCTATATCTCCCACATGGAAAGTGCCAGGAGGGAAAAGTGGGGATTATGTTTAGACTTTCTCGGAACTGCTTCAAATCAACTAGATATCTTTGTGCTGTAAATCTCCCAACAGCCAAACGCAAATGCAGCAAACATCTCGCTGTATGTCCCACATCCAAAGTGCCAAGAGAGAGCTTGCTCTCCCTGTCTTTGAGTACTGTTTTCACTGTCCCGATGAGCTCTTTGCTAACATTCTCTTCAGAGCTGCAGTGAAACCAGGAACCACGTGGAGAAGGCACCCACACTGAAAGTGCCTGGAGGGAACATTGGGGCTTCTTCTCAGTGTCTCTGACCATAGGGTTTCACTGTCCCGGGAAAGTCTCTGCTAACACCCTGCAGAGCGCAGTGCCCAATATACAGAAACGTCTTGCGGTATCTCCTACAGGGAAAGTGCCAGGAGGGAATTGTCGAGCTTGTTCTCAGTGTCTCTGAGAATTGCTCTGATTATCCATGTGACCTCTTTGCTAAGACTCTCCAGAGAGACGTCCTCAAAACCAACACACATCTTGACATATCTCCCACATTGATCGCAGTTTCTCCAGGAACGGCATTCAAGGAGCCAGGAACTTTTCTCCCTACACTGTCCTTTGAGTTGGCCTCAAAACCAATCTACATCCTGCTATATCTCCCACATGGAAAGTGCCAGGAGGGAAAAGTGGGGATTATGTTTAGACTTTCTCGGAACTGCTTCAAATCAACTAGATATCTTTGTGCTGTAAATCTCCCAACAGCCAAACGCAAATGCAGCAAACATCTCGCTGTATGTCCCACATCCAAAGTGCCAAGAGAGTAATGTAGAGCTTGCTCTCCCTGTCTTTGAGTACTGTTTTCACTGTCCCGATGAGCTCTTTGCTAACATTCTCTTCAGAGCTGCAGTGAAACCAGGAACCACGTGGAGAAGGCACCCACACTGAAAGTGCCTGGAGGGAACATTGGGGCTTCTTCTCAGTGTCTCTGACCATAGGGTTTCACTGTCCCGGGAAAGTCTCTGCTAACACCCTGCAGAGCGCAGTGCCCAATATACAGAAACGTCTTGCGGTATCTCCTACAGGGAAAGTGCCAGGAGGGAATTGTCGAGCTTGTTCTCAGTGTCTCTGAGAATTGCTCTGATTATCCATGTGACCTCTTTGCTAAGACTCTCCAGAGAGACGTCCTCAAAACCAACAAACATCTTGACATATCTCCCACATTGATCGCAGTTTCTCCAGGAACGGCATTCAAGGAGCCAGGAACTTTTCTCCCTACACTGTCCTTGGAGTTGGCCTCAAAACCAATATACATCCTGCTATATCTCCCACATGGAAAGTGCCAGGAGGGAAAAGTGGGGATTATGTTTAGACTTTCTCGGAACTGCTTCAAATCAACTAGATATCTTTGTGCTGTAAATCTCCCAACAGCCAAACGCAAATGCAGCAAACATCTCGCTGTATGTCCCACATCCAAAGTGCCAAGAGAGAGCTTGCTCTCCCTGTCTTTGAGTACTGTTTTCACTGTCCCGATGAGCTCTTTGCTAACATTCTCTTCAGAGCTGCAGTGAAACCAGGAACCACGTGGAGAAGGCACCCACACTGAAAGTGCCTGGAGGGAACATTGGGGCTTCTTCTCAGTGTCTCTGACCATAGGGTTTCACTGTCCCGGGAAAGTCTCTGCTAACACCCTGCAGAGCGCAGTGCCCAATATACAGAAACGTCTTGCGGTATCTCCTACAGGGAAAGTGCCAGGAGGGAATTGTCGAGCTTGTTCTCAGTGTCTCTGAGAATTGCTCTGATTATCCATGTGACCTCTTTGCTAAGACTCTCCAGAGAGACGTCCTCAAAACCAACACACATCTTGACATATCTCCCACATTGATCGCAGTTTCTCCAGGAACGGCATTCAAGGAGCCAGGAACTTTTCTCCCTACACTGTCCTTTGAGTTGGCCTCAAAACCAATCTACATCCTGCTATATCTCCCACATGGAAAGTGCCAGGAGGGAAAAGTGGGGATTATGTTTAGACTTTCTCGGAACTGCTTCAAATCAACTAGATATCTTTGTGCTGTAAATCTCCCAACAGCCAAACGCAAATGCAGCAAACATCTCGCTGTATGTCCCACATCCAAAGTGCCAAGAGAGAGCTTGCTCTCCCTGTCTTTGAGTACTGTTTTCACTGTCCCGGTTACCTCTTTGCTAACATTCTCTTCAGAGCTGCAGTGAAACCAGGAACCACGTGGAGAAGGCACCCACACTGAAAGTGCCTGGAGGGAACATTGGGGCTTCTTCTCAGTGTCTCTGACCATAGGGTTTCACTGTCCCGGGAAAGTCTCTGCTAACACCCTGCAGAGCGCAGTGCCCAATATACAGAAACTTCTTGCGGTATCTCCTACAGGGAAAGTGCCAGGAGGGAATTGTCGAGCTTGTTCTCAGTGTCTCTGAGAATTGCTCTGATTATCCATGTGACCTCTTTGCTAAGACTCTCCAGAGAGACGTCCTCAAAACCAACACACATCTTGACATATCTCCCACATTGATCGCAGTTTCTCCAGGAACGGCATTCAAGGAACCAGGAACTTTTCTCCCTACACTGTCCTTTGAGTTGGCCTCAAAACCAATCTACATCCTGCTATATCTCCCACATGGAAAGTGCCAGGAGGGAAAAGTGGGGATTATGTTTAGACTTTCTCGGAACTGCTTCAAATCAACTAGATATCTTTGTGCTGTAAATCTCCCAACAGCCAAACGCAAATGCAGCAAACATCTCGCTGTATGTCCCACATCCAAAGTGCCAAGAGAGTAATGTAGAGCTTGCTCTCCCTGTCTTTGAGTACTGTTTTCACTGTCCCGATGAGCTCTTTGCTAACATTCTCTTCAGAGCTGCAGTGAAACCAGGAACCACGTGGAGAAGGCACCCACACTGAAAGTGCCTGGAGGGAACATTGGGGCTTCTTCTCAGTGTCTCTGACCATAGGGTTTCACTGTCCCGGGAAAGTCTCTGCTAACACCCTGCAGAGCGCAGTGCCCAATATACAGAAACGTCTTGCGGTATCTCCTACAGGGAAAGTGCCAGGAGGGAATTGTCGAGCTTGTTCTCAGTGTCTCTGAGAATTGCTCTGATTATCCATGTGACCTCTTTGCTAAGACTCTCCAGAGAGACGTCCTCAAAACCAACACACATCTTGACATATCTCCCACATTGATCGCAGTGTCTCCAGGAACGGCATTCAAGGAGCCAGGAACTTTTCTCCCTACACTGTCCATTGAGTTGGCCTCAAAACCAATCTACATCCTGCTATATCTCCCACATGGAAAGTGCCAGGAGGGAAAAGTGGGGATTATGTTTAGACTTTCTCGGAACTGCTTCAAATCAACTAGATATCTTTGTGCTGTAAATCTCCCAACAGCCAAACGCAAATGCAGCAAACATCTCGCTGTATGTCCCACATACAAAGTGCCAAGAGAGAGCTTGCTCTCCCTGTCTTTGAGTACTGTTTTCACTGTCCCGGTTACCTCTTTGCTAACATTCTCTTCAGAGCTGCAGTGAAACCAGGAACCACGTGGAGAAGGCACCCACACTGAAAGTGCCTGGAGGGAACATTGGGGCTTCTTCTCAGTGTCTCTGACATAGGGTTTCACTGTCCCGGGAAAGTCTCTGCAAACACCCTGCGGAGCGCAGTGCTCAATATACAGAGACTTTCTCGGAACTGCTTCAAATCAACTAGATATCTTTGTGCTGTAAATCTCCCAACAGCCAAACGCAAATGCAGCAAACATCTCGCTGTATGTCCCACATCCAAAATGCCAAGAGAGTAATGTAGAGCTTGCTCTCCCTGTCTTTGAGTACTGTTTTCACTGTCCCGGTTACCTCTTTGCTAACATTCTCTTCAGAGCTGCAGTGAAACCAGGAACCACGTGGAGAAGGCACCCACACTGAAAGTGCCTGGAGGGAACATTGGGGCTTCTTCTCAGTGTCTCTGACCATAGGGTTTCACTGTCCCGGGAAAGTCTCTGCTAACACCCTGCAGAGCGCAGTGCCCAATATACAGAAACGTCTTGCGGTATCTCCTACAGGGAAAGTGCCAGGAGGGAATTGTCGAGCTTGTTCTCAGTGTCTCTGAGAATTGCTCTGATTATCCATGTGACCTCTTTGCTAAGACTCTCCAGAGAGACGTCCTCAAAACCAACACACATCTTGACATATCTCCCACATTGATCGCAGTTTCTCCAGGAATGGCATTCAAGGAGCCAGGAACTTTTCTCCCTACACTGTCCTTTGAGTTGGCCTCAAAACCAATCTACATCCTGCTATATCTCCCACATGGAAAGTGACAGGAGGGAAAAGTGGGGATTATGTTTAGACTTTCTCGGAACTGCTTCAAATCAACTAGATATCTTTGTGCTGTAAATCTCCCAACAGCCAAACGCAAATGCAGCAAACATCTCGCTGTATGTCCCACATCCAAAGTGCCAAGAGAGAGCTTGCTCTCCCTGTCTTTGAGACCTGTTTTCACTGTCCCGGTTACCTCTTTGCTAACATTCTCTTCAGAGCTGCAGTGAAACCAGGAACCACGTGGAGAAGGCACCCACACTGAAAGTGCCTGGAGGGAACATTGGGGCTTCTTCTCAGTGTCTCTGACCATAGGGTTTCACTGTCCCGGGAAAGTCTCTGCTAACACCCTGCAGAGCGCAGTGCCCAATATACAGAAACGTCTTGCGGTATCTCCTACAGGGAAAGTGCCAGGAGGGAATTGTCGAGCTTGTTCTCAGTGTCTCTGAGAATTGCTCTGATTATCCATGTGACCTCTTTGCTAAGACTCTCCAGAGAGACGTCCTCAAAACCAACACACATCTTGACATATCTCCCACATTGATCGCAGTGTCTCCAGGAACGGCATTCAAGGAGCCAGGAACTTTTCTCCCTACACTGTCCATTGAGTTGGCCTCAAAACCAATCTACATCCTGCTATATCTCCCACATGGAAAGTGCCAGGAGGGAAAAGTGGGGATTATGTTTAGACTTTCTCGGAACTGCTTCAAATCAACTAGATATCTTTGTGCTGTAAATCTCCCAACAGCCAAACGCAAATGCAGCAAACATCTCGCTGTATGTCCCACATACAAAGTGCCAAGAGAGAGCTTGCTCTCCCTGTCTTTGAGTACTGTTTTCACTGTCCCGGTTACCTCTTTGCTAACATTCTCTTCAGAGCTGCAGTGAAACCAGGAACCACGTGGAGAAGGCACCCACACTGAAAGTGCCTGGAGGGAACATTGGGGCTTCTTCTCAGTGTCTCTGACATAGGGTTTCACTGTCCCGGGAAAGTCTCTGCAAACACCCTGCGGAGCGCAATGCTCAATATACAGAGACTTTCTCGGAACTGCTTCAAATCAACTAGATATCTTTGTGCTGTAAATCTCCCAACAGCCAAACGCAAATGCAGCAAACATCTCGCTGTATGTCCCACATCCAAAATGCCAAGAGAGTAATGTAGAGCTTGCTCTCCCTGTCTTTGAGTACTGTTTTCACTGTCCCGGTTACCTCTTTGCTAACATTCTCTTCAGAGCTGCAGTGAAACCAGGAACCACGTGGAGAAGGCACCCACACTGAAAGTGCCTGGAGGGAACATTGGGGCTTCTTCTCAGTGTCTCTGACCATAGGGTTTCACTGTCCCGGGAAAGTCTCTGCTAACACCCTGCAGAGCGCAGTGCCCAATATACAGAAACGTCTTGCGGTATCTCCTACAGGGAAAGTGCCAGGAGGGAATTGTCGAGCTTGTTCTCAGTGTCTCTGAGAATTGCTCTGATTATCCATGTGACCTCTTTGCTAAGACTCTCCAGAGAGACGTCCTCAAAACCAACACACATCTTGACATATCTCCCACATTGATCGCAGTTTCTCCAGGAATGGCATTCAAGGAGCCAGGAACTTTTCTCCCTACACTGTCCTTTGAGTTGGCCTCAAAACCAATATACATCCTGCTATATCTCCCACATGGAAAGTGCCAGGAGGGAAAAGTGGGGATTATGTTTAGACTTTCTCGGAACTGCTTCAAATCAACTAGATATCTTTGTGCTGTAAATCTCCCAACAGCCAAACGCAAATGCAGCAAACATCTCGCTGTATGTCCCACATCCAAAGTGCCAAGAGAGAGCTTGCTCTCCCTGTCTTTGAGACCTGTTTTCACTGTCCCGGTTACCTCTTTGCTAACATTCTCTTCAGAGCTGCAGTGAAACCAGGAACCACGTGGAGAAGGCACCCACACTGAAAGTGCCTGGAGGGAACATTGGGGCTTCTTCTCAGTGTCTCTGACCATAGGGTTTCACTGTCCCGGGAAAGTCTCTGCTAACACCCTGCAGAGCGCAGTGCCCAATATACAGAAACGTCTTGCGGTATCTCCTACAGGGAAAGTGCCAGGAGGGAATTGTCGAGCTTGTTCTCAGTGTCTCTGAGAATTGCTCTGATTATCCATGTGACCTCTTTGCTAAGACTCTCCAGAGAGACGTCCTCAAAACCAACACACATCTTGACATATCTCCCACATTGATCGCAGTTTCTCCAGGAACGGCATTCAAGGAGCCAGGAACTTTTCTCCCTACACTGTCCTTTGAGTTGGCCTCAAAACCAATATACATCCTGCTATATCTCCCACATGGAAAGTGCCAGGAGGGAAAAGTGGGGATTATGTTTAGACTTTCTCGGAACTGCTTCAAATCAACTAGATATCTTTGTGCTGTAAATCTCCCAACAGCCAAACGCAAATGCAGCAAACATCTCGCTGTATGTCCCACATCCAAAGTGCCAAGAGAGAGCTTGCTCTCCCTGTCTTTGAGTACTGTTTTCACTGTCCCGGTTACCTCTTTGCTAACATTCTCTTCAGAGCTGCAGTGAAACCAGGAACCACGTGGAGAAGGCACCCACACTGAAAGTGCCTGGAGGGAACATTGGGGCTTCTTCTCAGTGTCTCTGACCATAGGGTTTCACTGTCCCGGGAAAGTCTCTGCTAACACCCTGCAGAGCGCAGTGCCCAATATACAGAAACTTCTTGCGGTATCTCCTACAGGGAAAGTGCCAGGAGGGAATTGTCGAGCTTGTTCTCAGTGTCTCTGAGAATTGCTCTGATTATCCATGTGACCTCTTTGCTAAGACTCTCCAGAGAGACGTCCTCAAAACCAACACACATCTTGACATATCTCCCACATTGATCGCAGTTTCTCCAGGAACGGCATTCAAGGAACCAGGAACTT